>NC_138310.1:81164983-81482483 GCF_965601325.2 Salmo salar
GTATCCAACACTATGAAAACATACTGATAGTACTACTCTGTCAAGACTAACCCCTCTTACGACACCAATCGCATAGGGGGCAGTATTGTCACTTTCGGATGAAATACGTGCCCATATTAAACTGCCTCCTACTCAAACTCAGCAGCTAGGATATGCATATTATTAGTAGATGTGGATAGAAAACACTCTGAAGTTTCTAAAACGGTTTGAATGATGTCTGTGAGTATAACAGAACTCATATGGCAGGCAAAAACCTGAGAAAAATCCTACCAGGAAGTGGAAATCCGATGCGTGGAATCTTTCCAAGTCATTGCCTATCGAACACACAGTGACTAAGGATTCATTTAGCACTTCCTAAGGCTTCCACTAGATGTCAACAGTCTTTAGAACCTTGTTTCAGCCTTTTGCAGTGAACAGAGAGCGAACAAGAAGTTGGGGAAGTTGTTGACTCAGGGAAGGACATCAGTTCATTGGCGCGCATTGACGTGAGGAGGTAGCTGTGTTCCAAAACGTTTTTCAAGACAATGGAATCGTCCGGTTGCAATATTATTGAAGTTCTAAGTGAAAAAGGTCCTAAAGATTGATGCTATACAACGTTTGACATGTTTGAACGGACGTAAATAGAACTTTTTTTACTTGTCGTCGTGACATTTTCCGCGCGCTTCCTACATTTGGAGTAGCTAACTGAACGCGCTAACAACAAGGAGCTATTTGGACATAAATTATGGACTTTATCGAACAAAACAACATTTATTGTGGACCTGGGATTCTTGGAAGTGCCTTCTGATGAAGATCATCAAAGGTAAGTGAATATTTGTAATGCTATTTATGATTTTAGATGACTCCAAAATGGCGGGTATCTGTATTGCCTAGTGTATTTTTCTGAGCGCAGTACTCAGATTATTGCAAAGTGTGCTTTCCTCGTGAAGCTTTTTTGAAATCTGTCACAGCGTTTGCATAAAGGAGATGTTCATCTATAATTCTTTGAACAGTTTAATATTTTATCAACGTTTATGATGATTATTTTTGTAAATTGTTGTGCTGATTCACCGGCAGTATTGGAGGCAAAATATTTTCTGAATGTCACGCGCCAATGTAAAATGCTGTTTTTGGATATAAATATGAACTTTATCGAACAAAAAATGCATGTATTGTGTAACATGATGTCCTAGGAGTGTCATCTGATGAAGATCGTCAAAGGTTAGTGCTTCATTTAGCTGTATTTTGGGTATTTGTGATGCATCTAGTTGCTTGGAAAATGGCTGTGTGGTTACTTTTGTCTATGTACTCTCCTAACATAATCTAATGTTTTTCTTTCGCTGTAAAGCCTTTTTTAAATCGGACAACGTGGTTCGATTCAGGAGAAGTGTATCTTTAAAATGGTGTAAAATAGTCGCATGTTTGAGAAATTGAAATTATTCGATTTGTGGTTTTGAATTTGGCGCTCTGATTTTTCACTGGTTATTGTCGAACTCAATCCCGCTAACGGGATTGGTGTCGTATGAAGTTAATCAAGGCGTCCTCATGCTTCCCAGCCGAAACAGTTCGGAAGGGCTTGGCACACCTGTATTTGGGGATTTTCTCCCATTCTTCTCTGTAGATCCTCCCAAGCTCTGTCAGGTGGGATGGGGAGCGTCGCTGCACAGCTATTTTCAGGTCTCTCCTGAGATGTTGGATCGGGTTCAAGTCTGGCTGGGTCACTAAAGGACATTCAGAGACTTGTCCCGAAGCTACTCCTGCATTGTCTTGGCTGTGTGCTTAGGGTTGTTATCCGGTTGGAAGGTGAACCTTCACCCCAGTATGAGATGCTGAGCACTCTGGAGCAGGTTTTCATCAAGGATCTCGTTGTACTTTGCTCCGTTCATCTTTCCCTCGATCCTGACTGGTCTCTCAGTCCCTGCCGCTGAAAGCAAGTCTCTGCTTCACTGTAGGGATGGTGGCAGGTTTCCTCCAGACGTGATACTTGGCATTCAGGCCAAAGAGTTCAATCTTGGTTCCATCAGACCAAAGAATCTGGTTTCTCATTGTCTGAATCCTTTAGATGGCTTTTGGTAAACTCCAAGTGGGCTGTCACGTGCCTTTTACTGAGGAGTGGCTTCCGTCTGGCCACTCTACCACAAAGGCCTGATTGGCAGAGTGCTGCAGAGATGGTTGTCCTTCTGGAAGGTTCTCCCATCTCCACAACGGAACTCTGGAGCTCTGTCAGAGTGACCATCGGGTTCTTGGGCACCTCCCTGATGAAGGCCCTTCTCCCCTGATTGCTCAGTTTGTCCGGGTGGCCAGCTCTAGGAAGAGTCTTGGGGGTTCCAAACTTCTTCCATTTAAGAATGATGGAGGCCACTGTGTTCTTGGGGAACTTTAATGCTGAATAATCTTTTGGGTACCCTTCCCCAGATCTGTGCCTCAACATAATCCTGTCTCGGAGCTCTACGGACAATTCGTTGAACCTCATGACTTGGTTTTTGCTCTGACGTGCATTGTCAACTTTGGGACCTTATATAGACAGGTGTGTGACTTTCCAAATCATGTCCAATCAATTGAATTTACCACAGGTGGACTCCAATCAAGTTGTAGAAACCTTTAAAGGGTGATCAATGGAAACAGGATGCACCTAAGCTCAATTTCGAGTCTAAATTTCGAATCTCATAGCAAAGGCTCTGAGTACCTATGTAATTAAGGTATATCTGTTTTTAATTTTTAATACATTTGCAAAAATATCGAGAAAAAAAAGTTTGTTCTTTGTCATTATGGGGTATTGTGTGTAGTTTGATGAGATTTTTTATCTATTTCATCCATTTTAGAATAAGGCTGTAACATAACAAAATGTGGAAAAAGTCAAGGAGTCTGAATACTTTCCGAATGCATTGTAGATCTTGTGTGTATGCTGGCTACAATGTCTCAAGATGGACAAACATAACTATTGATGCTTTTTCGTCAAACTTCAAGCGAAGGTCTTTTAAAGGAGGATGCGAGCACACTTGTTTGGTTCGGCTAGCCGAGTTTGGCTAGGCACCAGCCTAACTGAAGCATGCTGACACCTTCAATCAGACACACACACACACACACACACACACAGCCACAGCCACATAGTCCCCATACCAAAGGCGATAAGTTAACTTACCCGACCACATGCACAATCAGTATGATGTAGAACACTATGAAGAGGTTGTGGGTGTACCAGAATATCTCATAGTTGGACACCCTGAAACACATTCCACAAACATGATGATATGATACATCAGATTACTGTAAAGTCTCATTAACATCACCACATATCTTCATACATCAGATTACCACAAGGTCCACAACGGCATATTTTCACATTTTCTGCAGAAAAACTATTTTAGGGAGTGCTGTGGAATTACAGGGAGATACGAGTGTTGGAGAAAAGCAGACAAAGAGAGAGAAATTATCCAGGAGAAGAGCGAGAGAGAGAGAGGTCAGAGCATAACTGAAGACATGAAGAGCCACGCCTTTTAACTTACAGGGTCTTTTAAACCAGTGGAGGGCAGGACAGTGTGTGTGTGTGTGTGTGTGTGTGTGTGTGTGTGGTGTGTGTGTGTGTGTGTGTGTGTGTGTGTGTGTGTGTGTGTGTGTGTGTGTGTGTGTGTGTGTGTGCGCCGCATGAGTAGGGCTGTCACAATTAGCAAGGTTATTACAGACAACGACCCCCAATAAACACAACTTACACCAAACAACAGTCTCCCTCCAAGAACGCTCTGAACATCCACACATATGACCACATCACCCTTTGAACATCAGTGTCTCCCTACAGTACTGGGACTCACACCCACACCCTCTACACACACACACACACACACACACACACACACACACACACACACACACACACACACACACACACACACACACACACACACACACACACACACACACACACACACACACACACACACACACACACACACACACAGGTGCTGACCTAAGGCTTAAGTGGACATGCCTCTGATCCTGCATTAAATTACAACAAGCAAGGCAGAGGACACCACAATCAGGACCCAGTCTAAATCAAAGCACAGGACCTCTCCTTGCCGCCCCCTGTGACCTCGGTAATGACATAGGTTTGGCCACGCTGGTAGTTGGTCCCTTTATCCTGGCCATCTAAGACTGACAGACACACATTTAAGTAATTTAGCAGACGCTCTTGTCCAGGGTAACTTAAGAGTTTTACCTGATACAGTAGGAAGAGGCAGTGAACATCAGGAAGAGGATGAGGACCAATAGGATACCAGTGATCCCCGGGACTAAACCACATCCACCAATCAGAGAACAGAGAGACAAGAGTTATAACATTATTAACCAATCAGAGAACAAAGTGACAGATTCATAACAAAGAGACAGATTCATAACATTAATAAACATTCAGTGAACAAAGAGACAGAGTCATAACATAATTAACCAATCAAAGAACAGAGAGACTGATTAATATAATTAATAACCAATTAATGAAGAAAGAGAGACGGATTTATATAATTAATAACCAATTAATGAACAAAGACAGAGTCATAACATTATTAACCAATCAGAGAACAGAGAGACAGATTGATAACATGAATAACCAATCACAGAACAGAGAGAGAGTCATAAAATGATTAACCAATCAGAGAACAGAGACAAAACTGTGATGACATCCTTATTTGTTGTGTTAGATAGTTGGGCAAGGGAATAGGGAAGGTTTTCAGACTGGACTAGACTACCAGGAAGGGAATAGGGAAGGTTTTCAGACTGGACTAGACTACCAGGAAGGGAATAGGGAGGTTTTCAGACTGGACTAGACTACCAGGAAGAGAATAGGGAAGGTTTTCAGACTGGACTAGACTACCAGGAAGGGAATAGGGAAGGTTTTCAGACTGGACTAGACTACCAGGAAGGGAATAGGGAAGGTTTTCAGACTGGACTACACTACCAGGAAGGGAATAGGGAAGGTTTTCAGACTGGACTACACTACCAGGAAGTGGGCTAGCTACATTTTTCGGACTGGACTAGACTACCAGGAAGGGGATAGGGAAAGTTTTCAGACTAGACTACCCGGAAGTGAGCTAGACAATGTGTGATTAGTTTGGGCTGTTTTGAAGGTAACATTTTATTTGGATAGTCCATCTGTAGATGGTCTACAGACTGTCATTAACATTTCAACTAACTATCTACTAACCCTAGCTCTAACCTTAACCTTAACCCCTTATCCTAACCATAAAAAGGCTCTGCATGGTTAATCCGTCTGCAGAGGCATTTTACTCTCTTCTGCAGAAGCCTTTTTTCTGCAGAGGCAGCATTTACTGTCATACGGCCTATGCAGAAGTCTGGGCATGTACAGTTGAAGTCAGAAGTTTACATACACCTTAGCCAAGTACATTTAAACTCAGTTTTTCACAATTCCTGTGAAATGTCAGAATAATAGTAGAGAGAATGATTTATTTCAGCTTTTATTTCTTTCATCACATTCCCAGTGGGTCAGAAGTTTACACAGACTCAATTAGTATTTGGTAGCATTGCCTTTAAATTGTTTAACTTGGGTCAAACGTTTTGGGTAGCCTTCCACAAGCTTCCCACAATAAGTTGGGTGAATTGTGGCCCATCCCTCCTGACAAAGCTGGTGTAACTGAGTCAGGTTTGTAGGCCTCCTTGCTCGCACACGCTTTTTCAGTTCTGCCCACAAATGTTCTATAGAATTGAGGTCAGGGCTTTGTGATGGCCACTCCAATACCTTGATTGTGTTGTCCTTAAGCCATTTTGCCACAACTTTGGAAGTATGCTTGGGGTCATTGTCCATTTGGAAGACCCATTTGCGACCAAGCTTTAACTTCCTGACTGTCTTGAGATGTTGCTTCAATATATCCACATAATTTTGCTTCCTCATGATGCCATCTATTTTGTGCTGTGCACCTGTCCCTCCTGCAGCAAAGCACCCCCACAACATGATGCTGCCACCCCCGTGCTTCACGGTTGGGATGGTGTTCTTCGGCTTGCAAGCCTCCCCCTTTTTCCTCCAAACATAATGATGGTCATTATGGCCAAACAGTTCTATTTTTGTTTCATCAGACCAGAGGACATTTCTCCAAAAAGTATGATCTTTGTCCCCATGTGCAGTTGCAAACCGTAGTCTGGCTTTTTTATGGCGGTTTTGGAGCAGTGGCTTCTTCCTTGATGAGCGGCCATTCAGGTTATGTTGATATAGGACTCGTTTTACAGTGGATATAGATACTTTGTACCTGTTTCCTCCAGCATATTCACAAGGTCCTTTGCTGTTGTTCTGGGATTGATTTGCACTTTTTGCACCAAAGTACGTTCATCTCTAGGAGACTGAATGTGTCTCCTTCCTGAGCGGTATGATGGCTGCGTGGTCCCATGGTGTTTATACTTGCATACTATTGTTTGTACAGATAAACGTGGTACCTTCGGGCATTTGGAAATTGCTCCCAAGGATGAACCAGACTTGTGGAGGTCTACAATTTTTTTTCTGAGGTCTTGGCTGATTTCTTTTGATTTTCCCATGATGTCAAGCAAAGAGGCACTGAGTTTGAAGGTAGGCCTTGAAATACATCCACAGGTACACCTCCAATTGACTCAAATTATGTCAATTAGCCTATCAGAAGCTTCTAAAACCATGACATCATTTTCTGGAATTTTACAAGCTGTTTAAAGGCACAGTCAACTTAGTGTATGTTAACTTCTGACCCACTGGAATTGTGATACAGTGAATTATAAGTAAAATAATCTGTCTGTAAACAATTGTTGGAAAAATTACTTGTGTCATGCACAAAGTAGATGTCCTAACCGACTTGCCAAAACTATATTTTGTTGACAAGAAATTTGTGGAGTGGTTGAAAAACGAGTTTTAATGACTCCAACCTAAGTGTAACTTCCGACTTCAACTGTATATTCTTGTGCTTGGCTGAGCAGAGCTGTTTTCAAGGAAGCTGTCAAGGAAGTGAGTTTGTGTTTATACTGGACCTTCTGCCTCCACCTACTGTCAACCAGTCATGCCAATACGGAGCTATACGGAGCTATATGGAGCCCTCCGCATTGTTGAAAAATTTGGGCAACGTACGGCGATGCAGTACGGAGCTCAATTTGGCCTCTGCATGCCTCTGGAAGCTCCGCAATTGTGTCACACCCTCCATATGGAGCCTCCGACCACATTTCTGGCTCTAGCATAAATTGGCTTTAAATGTAACCTTTACCCTAACCCTTATTCTAAACCTAGCCCTAGCCCTAACCATAACGTTAGCAAGCAGAGCATCAACAAATGGAAAATCCAATCTATCCAAATAAAGTGTGACCTTTTTGCGTGTGTGTGTGTGTGTGTGTGTGTGTGTGTGTGTGTGTGTGTGTGTGTGTGTGTGTGTGTGTGTGTGTGTGTGTGTGTGTGTGTGTGTGTGTGTGTGTGTGTGTGTGTGTGTGTGGACATATTTAAGAAGTCCCCACAAGAATAGTAAACAAACAAAAATTTGACCAACTGGGGACATTTTGTTGGTCCCCTTAAGGTCAAATGCTATTTGTATGGGGTTTAGGGTTAAGGTTAGAATTAGTCTAAAGGTTAGAATTCGGTTAAGGGTTAGGGTTAGGAGCTAGGGTTAGGTTTAGTGTTAAGGTTAGGTTTTTGGGTTAAGGTTAGGGTTAGCTTTAGGGGTTAGGGAAAATAGGATTTTGAATGGGACTGAATTGTGTGTGTCCACAAGGTTAGCTGTGCAACACTGTGTGTGTATGTGTGTGTGTGTGTGTGTGTGTGTGTGTGTGTGTGTGTGTGTGTGTGTGTGTGTGTGTGTGTGTGTGTGTGTGTGTGTGTGTGTAGTGTCTAGTACTGGCAGAAAGACAGAGTTCCCCCTCTCTTCTTGGCATAGCGCCACCCTAATCTCAAACACATTCATCAGTTTATGGTTACCATGGAAACACATATGGAACCAAGACCAAAATGCTGTCCACGCCCCTTGGCTAGCCAACCCACCTGTGAAACAGTCCAGTTTATTATAGGGGAACCCCGGCAGACTCACCTGTAGTCAGAATGATGAGTCTGGGGTCCTGGGGAAGACAACCGCAGGTTAACACAGGTTGTGTGTGAGTGTGTGTGTGTGAGAGTGCACATCTTACCTCTCCCCTGTAGCGTGCAACGTTGAGAGAAGGGAAGTCTTCTGAGTACCTGACGCTGAAATTGACCACGTTGACCAGATGAGCCGATACGTGCACAACTGGAGGACACATCACAACAGAGGGTTACAACAGAGTAAAACTCACTCTCACACACACAACTGGAGGACACATCACAACAGAGGGTTACAACAGAGTAAAACTCACTCTCACACACACAACTGGAGGACACATCACAACAGAGGGTTACAACAGAGTAAAACTCACTCTCACACACACAACTGGAGGACACATCACAACAGAGGGTTACAACAGAGTAAAACTCACTCTCACACACACAACTGGAGGACATCACAACAGAGGGTTACAACAGAGTAAAACTCACTCTCACACACACAACTGGAGGACACATCACAACAGAGGGCTACAACAGAGTAAAACTCACTCTCACAGACACAACTGGAGGACACATCACAACAGAGGGTTACAACAGAGTAAAACTCACTCTCACACACACAACTGGAGGACACATCACAACAGAGGGCTACAACAGAGTAAAACTCACTCTCACACACACAACTGGAGGACACATCACAACAGAGGGTTACAACAGAGTAAAACTCACTCTCACACACACAACTGGAGGACACATCACAACAGAGGGTTACAACAGAGTAAAACTCACTCTCACACACACAACTGGAGGACACATCACAACAGAGGGTTACAACAGAGTAAAACTCACTCTCACACACACAACTGGAGGACACATCACAACAGTGGGTTACAACAGAGTAAAACTCACTCTCACACACACAACTGGAGGACACATCACAACAGAGGGTTACAACAGAGTAAAACTCACTCTCACACACACAACTGGAGGACACATCACAACAGTGGGTTACAACAGAGTAAAACTCACTCTCACACACACAACTGGAGGACACATCACAACAGAGGGTTACAACAGAGTAAAACTCACTCTCACACACACAACTGGAGGACACATCACAACAGAGGGTTACAACAGAGTAAAACTCACTCTCACACACAAAACTGGAGGACACATCACAACAGAGGGTTACAACAGAGCACCTCTTTCTCTATTCAGCATACTCAACAACAGCGATGGGGGGCAAATCGATACAGTCACATATCGCAATATTATTTTGGATGATATTATATAGAAACTTTGACTTCAAGTATGGATTTGTAGAAATATGTTTGTTTTTGCTAGGTAGCATTAGCTTGTTCTCCATCTTCTTTTTAAATAGTGAGCCAACATGTCTTCAGTCTTTCCATGACTGATCAAACCTCTCTCTGCAGCAGATATATACCCTTAACACTTTAACCTAACTCCTAACCTTCATCCCTAACCTAACTCCTAACCTTAATCCCTAACCTTAATCCCTAACCTAACTCCTAACCTTAATACCTAACCTAACTCCTAACCTTAATCCCTAACCTAACTCCTAACCTTAATCCCTAACCTAACTCCTAACCTTAATCCCTAACCTAACTCCTAACCTTAATCCCTAACCTAACTCCTAACCTTAATCCCTAACCTAACTCCTAACCTTAACTCCTAACCTTAATCCCTAACCACTAGCTAACGATTTTTTATCTATTTTTTATTTAACTAGGCAAGTCAGTTTCCTATTTACAATAACGGCCTACACCAGCCAAACCCTAACGACGCTCGGCCAATTGCGCGCCGTCCTATGGGACTCCCAATCATGGCCAGTTGTGATACAGTATGGAATTGAACCAGGGTCTGTAGTGACGCCTCTAGCACTGAGATGCAGTGCCTTAGACTGCTGCGCCACTCGGGAGCCCAATTGTTAGTGTTAGCCACATAGCCACCACGATAACATTAGACAAATTGGAATTTGTAACATATCATACGTACGTTTTGCAAATTCGTAACGTACTATATGAATTGCAATTCGTAATATATGTATGAATTTGCAATCCATAACATGTCATACGAACTGTAATTCATAACATATCATTCAAAATGGATGATGGACCCACCAATGAATACATACCATAGGAAATGTAACATATAATAATACACTGAACATAAATATAACACAACATGTAAAGTGTTGGTCCCATGTTTCATGAGCTGAAATAAAAGATCCTGGACATTTGCCAAACACACAAAAAAAATGCTCTAAATTTTGTGTCATATCAATATTGTGGCGTATCAAGAAGCTGACTAAACAGCATGATCATTACACAGGTGAATCTTGTTCTGGGCCAAATAAAAGCCACTAAAATGTGCAGTTCTGTCACACAACACAATGCCACAGATGTCTCAAGTTGAGGGAGTGTACAACTGGCATGCTGACTGCAGGAATGTCCACCAGAGCTGTTGCCAGAGAATTTAATGTTCATTTCTCTACCATTAACCGCCTCCAACGTTGTATTAGAGAATATGTCACTATGTGAGACCAGTTCAAATGGTACAAAATGTATGCATTCACTACTTTAAGTCCCTCTGGATAAGAGCATCTGTTAAACTGTAAATCCATAGACTAGGGCATAATGCACTTATTTTAGTTTACTGATTTGAAACTGTTGCGTTTACATTTTTGTTCAGTATAGAATCGTGAGAATCGAAATACATATTGCATTGGTACCTAATTAACATGATAATATCATATTGTGAGGTCCCTGGCATTTCCCAGCCCTACTCACACACACACACACACACACACACACACACACACACACACACACACACACACACACACACCACACACACACACACACACACACATCTCTTTGTCTATTCAGCATATATCTTTCTGAGTAACTGAGCGACACACACACACACACACACTCACACACACACATCTCTTTGTCTATTCAGCATATATCTTTCTGAGTAACTGAGCGACACACACACACACACACACACACACACACACACACACACACACACACACACACACACACACACACACACACACACACACACACACACACACACACACACACACACACACACACACACACTTATCTCTCTGACATCATGGCTTAAACATGCATCTCCCCAACAGCTGACAGAGACAAGGGGTAGTTATCTCTCTCTCCTCCTCCCCCCTCTCTCTCTCTATTCACCTTCAATTACCCTCTCCATGTCTTCCCCCTGCCTCCTCTTTCTCCCTTTGTTCTTCATTGTTCTCTGGGTGTAATTGGTTGTGTCAGAAGTTTGGAACTCTGCAATTAGAACATTACATCTCCACAGCCAGGAAGCAGGCTGGGGGTGAGGGAGCGGAAGAGGAGAGAGGGGGAGGGAGAGAGGGTTAAGGGAGGGGGGAGGGGACTTGGGTTGAGGGAGACCGGGGAGAAACCTGCTCCCAATGACATCAGTGAGGCAGCTGTGTGTGTCCCTCTCTCACTCATTATATCTCTCTTTCTCACTCACACACACACGCAAGCACGCACGCACGTACACACGCACATACACACACATACACACTCTTACACACACAGCTCTATGTCCCCTGGAAGAGCTGGAAACTCAGAATCTGAATGTATATGGTAATTTCCATGTAAAAGGATCCATGGGCATCAACATGGGAAGTTCATAGGAGCATGTCAAATTGGGTGTCTAATAAAAGCTAAGAGTCTATATTTTAAGGAAAGAAGGCATTGATACATTTTTCAACCATTTTCCATCTTAAAAATGAGGCATAAGTGACGGCTTTGATTTCTGGATAAACAGATGGAAAAGGGGTCTTAGAAAACATCTAGCTGAAAAAGTCTTAACATTTTTTAGAAATACATCAAAACACAATCATGTAATAACATAAAGATCCCTGCCAACTAATATCAACACTTAGACTTCGTTTTGGAGAAATTGTTTACCTTCTGTAAGTTTAAGAAATATTGCCTTGTGCCTTGTAATTCCGTTACCAAAAACCCACATATCTTTGAAGATATTTTCACATTTCTCTCCCTCATGTGGAGGGAAGATTAGGAACGTTCACAGAAGTAACAAGTAACAAGTAGACCTACCAATTAATTATAGTGATTTTACTGGTATCAATTTTGTTTATGAATTATTAAGTGATTTAAACTCATAATTCATTATCGCAGTTGAATTGGCTACAATGGAAAATCATAATAGTCACAAACCACAGTTGGGTCACCTGGTACTGTCCTCCCTTCCACTGGTATACTGTTACTGTCCTCCCTTCCACTGGTATACTGTTACTGTCCTCCCTTCCACTGGTATACTGTTACTGTCCTCCCTTCCACTGGTATACTGTTACTGTCCTCCCTTCCACTGGCATACTGTTACTGTCCTCCCTTCCACTGGTATACTGGTACTGTCCTCCCTTCCACTGGTATACTGTTACTGTCCTCCCTTCCACTGGTATACTGTTACTGTCCTCCCTTCCACTGGTATACTGTTACTGTCCTCCCTTCCACTGGCATACTGTTACTGTCCTCCCTTCCACTGGTATACTGGTACTGTCCTCCCTTCCACTGGTATACTGTTACTGTCCTCCCTTCCACTGGTATACTGGTACTGTCCTCCCTTCCACTGGTATACTGGTACTGTCCTCCCTTCCACTGACATACTGTTACTGTCCTCCCTTCCACTGGTATACTGGTACTGTCCTCCCTTCCACTGGTATACTGGTACTGTCCTCCCTTCCACTGGCATACTGTTACTGTCCTCCCTTCCACTGGTATACTGGTACTGTCCTCCCACTGGCATACTGTTACTGTCCTCCCTTCCACTGGTATACTGTTACAGTCCTCCCTTCCACTGGCATACTGTTACTGTCCTCCCTTCCACTGGTATACTGGTACTGTCCTCCCTTCCACTGGTATACTGGTACTGTCCTCCCTTCCACTGGCATACTGTTACTGTCCTACCTTCCACTGGTATACTATTACTGTCCTCACTTCCACTGGCATACTGTTACTGTCCTCCCATCCACTGGTATACTGGTACTGTCCTCCCTTCCACTGGTATACTGGTACTGTCCTCCCTTCCACTGGTATACTGGTACTGTCCTCCCTTCCACTGGCATACTGTTACTGTCCTCCCTTCCACTGGTATACTGTTACTGTCCTCCATTCCACTGGTATACTGGTACTGTCCTCCCTTCCACTGGTATACTGTTACTGTCCTCCCTTCCACTGGCATACTGTTACTGTCCTCCCTTCCACTGGTATACTGGCACTGTCCTCCCTTCCACTGGCATACTGTTACTGTCCTCCCTTCCACTGGCATACTGTTACTGTCCTCCCTTCCACTGGCATACTGTTACTGTCCTCCCTTCCACTGGCATACTGTTACTGTCCTCCCTTCCACTGGCATACTGGTACTGTCTCTCCCTTCCACTGGTATACTGGTACTGTCCTCCCTTCCACTGGTATACTGTTACTGTCCTCCCTTGCACTGGCATACTGTTACTGTCCTCCCTTGCACTGGTATACTGGTACTGTCCTCCCTTCCACTGGCATACTGTTACTGTCCTCCGTTCCACTGGTATACTGGTACTGTCCTCCCTTCCACTGGCATACTGTTACTGTCCTCCCTTCCACTGGCATACTGTTACTGTCCTCCCTTCCACTGGTATACTGGTACTGTCCTCCCTTCCACTGGCATACTGTTACTGTCCTCCCTTCCACTGGTATACTGTTACTGTCCTCCCTTCCACTGGTATACTGTTACAGTCCTCCCTTGTACTGGCATACTGTTACTGTCCTCCCTTCCACTGGTATACTGTTACTGTCCTCCCTTCCACTGGTATACTGATACTTCTCTCCCTTCCACTGGTATACTGCTACTGTCCTCCCTTCCACTGGTATACTGTTACAGTCCTCCCTTGTACTGGCATACTGTTACTGTCCTCCCTTCCACTGGCATACTGTTACTGTCCTCCCTTCCACTGGTATACTGGTACTTCTCTCCCTTCCACTGGTATACTGGTACTGTCCTCCCTTCCACTGGTATACTGTTACTGTCCTCCCTTGTACTGGCATACTGTTACTGTCCTCCCTTCCACTGGTATACTGTTACTGTCCTCCCTTCCACTGGCATACTGTTACTGTCCTCCCTTCCACTGGTATACTGGTACTGTCCTCCCTTCCACTGGCATACTGCTACTGTCCTCCCTTCCACTGGTATACTGGTACTGTCCTCCCTTCCACTGGCATACTGTTACTGTCCTCCCTTCCACTGGTATACTGGTACTGTCCTCCCTTCCACTGACATACTGTTACTGTCCTCCCTTCCATTGGTATACTGGTACTGTCCTCCCTTCCACTGGCATACTGTTACTGTCCTCCCTTCCACTGGTACACTGGTACTGTCCTCCCTTCCACTGGCATACTGTTACTGTCCTCTCTTCCACTGGTATACTGGTACTGTCCTCCCTTCCACTGGCATACTGTTACTGTCCTCCCTTCCACTGGTATACTGGTACTGTCCTCCCTTCCACTGGCATACTGGTACTGTCCTCCCTTCCACTGGCATACTGTTACTGCCCTCCCTTCCACTGGTATACTGGTACTGTACTACCTTCCACTGGTACACTGGTACTGTCCTCCCTTCCAATGGTATACTGGTACTGTCCTCCCTTCCACTGGTATACTGGTACTGTCCTCCCTTCCACTGGTATACTGTTACTGTCCTCCCTTCCACTAGCATACTGTTACTGTCCTCCCTTCCACTGGTATACTGGTTCTGTTCTCCCTTCCACTGGTATACTGGTACTGTCCTCCCTTCCACTGGCATACTGGTACTGTCCTCCCTTCCACTGGTATACTGGTACTGTCCTCCCTTCCACTGGCATACAGCTCATAGTGTCACCTGGTACTGTCCTCCCTTCCACTGGTATACTGGTACTGTCCTCCCTTCCACTGGCATACAGCTCATAGTGTCACCTGGTACTGTCCTCCCTTCCACTGGTATACTGTTACTGTCCTCCCTTCGACTGGTATACTGTTACTGTCCTCCCTTCCACTGGTATACTGGTACTGTCCTCCCTTCCACTGGTATACTGTTACTGTCCTCCCTTCCACTGGCATACTGTTACTGTCCTCCCTTCCACTGGCATACTGGTACTGTCCTCCCTTCCACTGGCATACTGTTACTGTCCTCCCTTCCACTGGCATACTGTTACTGTCCTCCCTTCCACTGGTATAGTGATACTTCTCTCCCTTCCACTGGTATACTGGTACTGTCCTCCCTTCCACTGGTATACTGTTACTGTCCTCCCTTGTACTGGCATACTGTTACTGTCCTCCCTTCCACTGGCAAACTGTTACTGTCCTCCCTTCCACTGGTATACTGGTACTTCTCTCCCTTCCACTGGTATACTGGTACTGTTGTCCCTTCCACTGGTATACTGTTACTGTCCTCCCTTGCACTGGCATACTGTTACTGTCCTCCCTTCCACTGGCATACTGTTACTGTCCTCCCTTCCACTGGCATACTGTTACTGTCCTCCCTTCCACTGGCAAACTGTTACTGTCCTCCCTTCCACTGGTATACTGGTACTTCTCTCCCTTCCACTGGTATACTGGTACTGTTGTCCCTTCCACTGGTATACTGTTACTGTCCTCCCTTGTACTGGCATACTGTTACTGTCCTCCCTTCCACTGGCTTACTGTTACTGTCCTCCCTTCCACTGGTATACTGGTACTGTCCTCCCTTCCACTGGCATACTGTTACTGTCCTCCCTTCCACTGGCATACTGTTACTGTCCTCCCTTCCACTGGTATACTGGTACTGTCCTCCCTTCCACTGGCATACTGCTACTGTCCTCCCTTCCACTGGTATACTGGTACTGTCCTCCCTTCCACTGGCATACTGTTACTGTCCTCCCTTCCACTGGTATACTGTTACTGTCCTCCCTTCCACTGACATACTGTTACTGTCGTCCCTTCCATTGGTATACTGGTACTGTCCTCCCTTCCACTGGCATACTGTTACTGTCCTCCCTTCCACTGGCATACTGTTACTGTCCTCCCTTCCACTGGTATACTGGTACTGTCCTCCCTTCCACTGGCATACTGTTACTGTCCTCCCTTCCACTGGTATACTGTTACTGTCCTCCCTTCCACTGGTATACTGTTACTGTCCTCCCTTCCACTGGCATACTGTTACTGTCCTCCCTTCCACTGGTATACTGGTACTGTCCTCCCTTCCACTGGCATACTGCTACTGTCCTCCCTTCCACTGGTATACTGGTACTGTCCTCCCTTCCACTGGCATACTGTTACTGTCCTCCCTTCCACTGGTACACTGGTACTGTCCTCCCTTCCACTGGCATACTGTTACTGTCCTCTCTTCCACTGGCATACTGGTACTGTCCTCCCTTCCACTGGCATACTGTTACTGTCCTCCCTTCCACTGGTATACTGGTACTGTCCTCCCTTCCACTGGCATACTGGTACTGTCCTCCCTTCCACTGGCATACTGTTACTGTCCTCCCTTCCACTGGTATACTGGTACTGTCCTCCCTTCCACTGGTATACTGTTACTGTCCTCCCTTCCACTGGTATACTGGTACTGTCCTCCCTTCCACTGGTATACTGGTACTGTCCTCCCTTCCACTGGTATACTGTTACTGTCCTCCCTTCCACTAGCATACTGTTACTCTCCTCCTTTCCACTGGTATACTGGTACTGTTCTCCCTTCCACTGGTATACTGTTACAGTCCTCCCTTCCACTGGCATACTGGTACTGTCCTCCCTTCCACTGGCATACTGTTACTGTCCTCCCTTCCACTGGTATACTGGTACTGTCCTCCCTTCCACTGGCATACAGCTCATAGTGTCACCTGGTACTATCCTCCCTTCCACTGGTATACTGTTACTGTCCTCCCTTCCACTGGTATACTGTTACTGTCCTCCCTTCCACTGGTATACTGTTACTGCCTCCCTTCCACTGGTATACTGTTACTGTCCTCCCTTCCACTGGCATACTGTTACTGTCCTCCCTTCCACTGGCATACTGTTACTGTCCTCCCTTCCACTGGCATACTGGTACTGTCCTCCCTTCCACTGGCATACTGTTACTGTCCTCCCTTCCACTGGTATACTGGTACTGTCCTCCCTTCCACTGGCATACTGTTACTGTCCTCCCTTCCACTGGTATACTGGTACTGTCCTCCCTTCCACTGACATACTGTTACTGTCCTCCCTTCCACTGGTATACTGGTACTGTCCTCCCTTCCACTGGCATACTGTTACTGTCCTCCCTTCCACTGGTATACTGGTACTGTCCTCCCTTCCACTGGCATACTGTTACTGTCCTCCCTTCCACTGGTATACTGGTACTGTCCTCCCTTCCACTGGCATACTGTTACTGTCCTCCCTTCCACTGGTATACTGGTACTGTCCTCCCTTCCACTGGCATACTGGTACTGTCCTCCCTTCCACTGGCATACTGTTACTGCCATCCCTTCCACTGGTATACTGGTACTGTCCTCCCTTCCACTGGTATACTGGTACTGTCCTCCCTTCCACTGGTATACTCGTACTGTCCTCCCTTCCACTGGCATACTGTTACTGTCCTTACTTCCACTGGTATACTGGTACTGTCCTCCCTTCCACTGGTATACTGGTACTGTTCTCCCTTCCACTGGCATACTGTTACTGTCCTCCCTTCCACTGGCATACTGTTACTGTCCTCCCTTCCACTGGTATACTGGTACTGTTCTCCCTTCCACTGGTATACTGTTACAGTCCTCCCTTCCACTGGCATACTGGTACTGTCCTCCCTTCCACTGGCATACTGTTACTGTCCTCCCTTACACTGGTATACTGGTACTGTCCTCCCTTCCACTGGCATACAGCTCATAGTGTCACCTGGTACTGTCCTCCCTTCCACTGGTATACTGTTACTGTCCTCCCTTCCACTGGTATACTGTTACTGTCCTCCCTTCCACTGGTATACTGTTACTGTCCTCCCTTCCACTGGCATACTGTTACTGTCCTCCCTTCCACTGGTATACTGGTACTGTCCTCCCTTCCACTGGCATACTGTTACTGTCCTCCCTTCCACTGGTATACTGGTACTGTCCTCCCTTCCACTGGCATACTGTTACTGTCCTCCCTTCCACTGGTATACTGGTACTGTCCTCCCTTCCACTGGCATACTGTTACTGTCCTCCCTTCCACTGGTATACTGGTACTGTCCTCCCTTCCACTGGCATACTGTTACTGTCCTCCCTTCCACTGGTATACTGGTACTGTCCTCCCTTCCACTGGCATACTGTTACTGTCCTCCCTTCCACTGGTATACTGGTACTGTCCTCCCTTCCACTGGCATACTGTTACTGTCCTCCCTTCCACTGGTATACTGGTACTGTCCTCCCTTCCACTGGCATACTGTTACTGTCCTCCCTTCCACTGGTATACTGGTACTGTCCTCCCTTCCACTGGCATACTGGTACTGTCCTCCCTTCCACTGGCATACTGTTACAGCCATCCCTTCCACTGGTATACTGGTACTGTCCTCCCTTCCACTGGTATACTGGTACTGTCCTCCCTTCCACTGGTATACTGGTACTGTCCTCCCTTCCACTGGCATACTGGTACTGTCCTCCCTTCCACTGGTATACTGTTACTGTCCTCCCTTCCACTGGAATACTGTTACTGTCCTCCCTTCCACTGGTATACTAGTACTGTCCTCCCTTCCACTGGTATACTGTTACTGTCCTCCCTTCCACTGGCATACTGTTACTGTCCTCCCTTCCACTGGCATACTGTTACTGTCCTCCCTTCCACTGGTATACTGGTACTGTTCTCCCTTCCACTGGTATACTGTTACAGTCCTCCCTTCCACTGGCATACTGGTACTGTCCTCCCTTCCACTGGCATACTGTTACTGTCCTCCCTTCCACTGGTATACTGGTACTGTCCTCCCTTCCACTGGCATACAGCTCATAGTGTCACCTGGTACTGTCCTCCCTTCCACTGGTATACAGCTCATAGTGTCACCTGGTACTGTCCTCCTTCCATGGGCATACTGTTACTGACCTCCCTTCCACTGGCATACTGTTACTGTCCTCCCTTCCACTGGCACAATGGTACTGTCCTCCCTTCCACTGGCATACTGTTACTGTCCTCCCTTCCACTGGCATACTGTTACTGTCCTCCCTTCCACTGGCATACTGGTACTGTCCTCCCTTCCACTGGTATACTGTTACTGTCCTCCCTTCCACTGGTATACTGGTACTGTCCTCCCTTCCACTGGCATACAGCTCATAGTGTCACCTGGTACTGTCCTCCCTTCCACTGGTATACTGTTACTGTCCTCCCTTCCACTGGTATACTGTTACTGTCCTCCCTTCCACTGGTATACTGTTACTGTCCTCCCTTCCACTGGCATACTGTTACTGTCCTCCCTTCCACTGGTATACTGGTACTGTCCTCCCTTCCACTGGCATACTGTTACTGTCCTCCCTTCCACTGGTATACTGGTACTGTCCTCCCTTCCACTGGCATACTGTTACTGTCCTCCCTTCCACTGGTATACTGGTACTGTCCTGCCTTCCACTGGCATACTGTTACTGCCATCCCTTCCACTGGTATACTGGTACTGTCCTCCCTTCCACTGGTATACTGGTACTGTCCTCCCTTCCACTGGTATACTGTTACTGTCCTCCCTTCCACTGGCATACTGTTACTGTCCTCCCTTCCACTGGCATACTGTTACTGTCCTCCCTTCCACTGGTATACTGGTACTGTTCTCCCTTCCACTGGTATACTGTTACAGTCCTCCCTTCCACTGGCATACTGGTACTGTCCTCCCTTCCACTGGCATACTGTTACTGTCCTCCCTTCCACTGGTATACTGGTACTGTCCTCCCTTCCACTGGCATACAGCTCATAGTGTCACCTGGTACTGTCCTCCCTTCCACTGGTATACTGTTACTGTCCTCCCTTCCACTGGTATACTGTTACTGTCCTCCCTTCCACTGGTATACTGTTACTGTCCTCCCTTCCACTGGCATACTGTTACTGTCCTCCCTTCCACTGGTATACTGGTACTGTCCTCCCTTCCACTGGCATACTGTTACTGTCCTCCCTTCCACTGGTATACTGGTACTGTCCTCCCTTCCACTGGCATACTGTTACTGTCCTCCCTTCCACTGGTATACTGGTACTGTCCTCCCTTCCACTGACATACTGTTACTGTCCTCCCTTCCACTGGTATACTGGTACTGTCCTGCCTTCCACTGGCATACTGTTACTGTCCTCCCTTCCACTGGTATACTGGTACTGTCCTCCCTTCCACTGGCATACTGTTACTGTCCTCCCTTCCACTGGTATACTGGTACTGTCCTCCCTTCCACTGGCATACTGTTACTGTCCTCCCTTCCACTGGTATACTGGTACTGTCCTCCCTTCCACTGGCATACTGGTACTGTCCTCCCTTCCACTGGCATACTGTTACAGCCATCCCTTCCACTGGTATACTGGTACTGTCCTCCCTTCCACTGGTATACTGGTACTGTCCTCCCTTCCACTGGTATACTGGTACTGTCCTCCCTTCCACTGGCATACTGGTACTGTCCTCCCTTCCACTGGTATACTGTTACTGTCCTCCCTTCCACTGGAATACTGTTACTGTCCTCCCTTCCACTGGTATACTAGTACTGTCCTCCCTTCCACTGGTATACTGTTACTGTCCTCCCTTCCACTGGCATACTGTTACTGTCCTCCCTTCCACTGGCATACTGTTACTGTCCTCCCTTCCACTGGTATACTGTTACTGTCCTCCCTTCCACTGGTATACTGGTACTGTCCTCCCTTCCACTGGCATACAGCTCATAGTGTCACCTGGTACTGTCCTCCCTTCCACTGGTATACTGTTACTGTCCTCCCTTCCACTGGTATACTGTTACTGTCCTCCCTTCCACTGGTATACTGTTACTGTCCTCCCTTCCACTGGCATACTGTTACTGTCCTCCCTTCCACTGGTATACTGGTACTGTCCTCCCTTCCACTGGCATACTGTTACTGTCCTCCCTTCCACTGGTATACTGGTACTGTCCTCCCTTCCACTGGCATACTGTTACTGTCCTCCCTTCCACTGGTATACTGGTACTGTCCTCCCTTCCACTGGTATACTGGTACTGTCCTCCCTTCCACTGGCATACTGGTACTGTCCTCCCTTCCACTGGTATACTGTTACTGTCCTCCCTTCCACTGGAATACTGTTACTGTCCTCCCTTCCACTGGTATACTAGTACTGTCCTCCCTTCCACTGGTATACTGTTACTGTCCTCCCTTCCACTGGCATACTGTTACTGTCCTCCCTTCCACTGGCATACTGTTACTGTCCTCCCTTCCACTGGTATACTGGTACTGTTCTCCCTTCCACTGGTATACTGTTACAGTCCTCCCTTCCACTGGCATACTGGTACTGTCCTCCCTTCCACTGGCATACTGTTACTGTCCTCCCTTCCACTGGTATACTGGTACTGTCCTCCCTTCCACTGGCATACAGCTCATAGTGTCACCTGGTACTGTCCTCCCTTCCACTGGTATACAGCTCATAGTGTCACCTGGTACTGTCCTCCTTCCATGGGCATACTGTTACTGACCTCCCTTCCACTGGCATACTGTTACTGTCCTCCCTTCCACTGGCACAATGGTACTGTCCTCCCTTCCACTGGCATACTGTTACTGTCCTCCCTTCCACTGGCATACTGTTACTGTACTCCCTTCCACTGGCATACTGGTACTGTCCTCCCTTCCACTGGTATACTGTTACTGTCCTCCCTTCCACTGGTATACTGGTACTGTCCTCCCTTCCACTGGCATACAGCTCATAGTGTCACCTGGTACTGTCCTCCCTTCCACTGGTATACTGTTACTGTCCTCCCTTCCACTGGTATACTGTTACTGTCCTCCCTTCCACTGGTATACTGTTACTGTCCTCCCTTCCACTGGCATACTGTTACTGTCCTCCCTTCCACTGGTATACTGGTACTGTCCTCCCTTCCACTGGCATACTGTTACTGTCCTCCCTTCCACTGGTATACTGGTACTGTCCTCCCTTCCACTGGCATACTGTTACTGTCCTCCCTTCCACTGGTATACTGGTACTGTCCTCCCTTCCACTGGTATACTGGTACTGTCCTCCCTTCCACTGGCATACTGGTACTGTCCTCCCTTCCACTGGTATACTGTTACTGTCCTCCCTTCCACTGGAATACTGTTACTGTCCTCCCTTCCACTGGTATACTAGTACTGTCCTCCCTTCCACTGGTATACTGTTACTGTCCTCCCTTCCACTGGCATACTGTTACTGTCCTCCCTTCCACTGGCATACTGTTACTGTCCTCCCTTCCACTGGTATACTGGTACTGTTCTCCCTTCCACTGGTATACTGTTACAGTCCTCCCTTCCACTGGCATACTGGTACTGTCCTCCCTTCCACTGGCATACTGTTACTGTCCTCCCTTCCACTGGTATACTGGTACTGTCCTCCCTTCCACTGGCATACAGCTCATAGTGTCACCTGGTACTGTCCTCCCTTCCACTGGTATACAGCTCATAGTGTCACCTGGTACTGTCCTCCTTCCATGGGCATACTGTTACTGACCTCCCTTCCACTGGCATACTGTTACTGTCCTCCCTTCCACTGGCACAATGGTACTGTCCTCCCTTCCACTGGCATACTGTTACTGTCCTCCCTTCCACTGGCATACTGGTACTGTCCTCCCTTCCACTGGTATACTGTTACTGTCCTCCCTTCCACTGGTATACTGGTACTGTCCTCCCTTCCACTGGCATACAGCTCATAGTGTCACCTGGTACTGTCCTCCCTTCCACTGGTATACTGTTACTGTCCTCCCTTCCACTGGTATACTGTTACTGTCCTCCCTTCCACTGGTATACTGTTACTGTCCTCCCTTCCACTGGCATACTGTTACTGTCCTCCCTTCCACTGGTATACTGGTACTGTCCTCCCTTCCACTGGCATACTGTTACTGTCCTCCCTTCCACTGGTATACTGGTACTGTCCTCCCTTCCACTGGCATACTGTTACTGTCCTCCCTTCCACTGGTATACTGGTACTGTCCTCCCTTCCACTGGCATACTGTTACTGTCCTCCCTTCCACTGGTATACTGGTACTGTCCTCCCTTCCACTGGCATACTGTTACTGTCCTCCCTTCCACTGGTATACTGGTACTGTCCTGCCTTCCACTGGCATACTGTTACTGTCCTCCCTTCCACTAGTATACTGTTACTGTCCTCCCTTCCACTGGTATACTGGTACTGTCCTCCCTTCCACTGGCATACTGTTACTGTCCTCCCTTCCACTGGTATACTGGTACTGTCCTCCCTTCCACTGGTATACTGGTACTGTCCTCCCTTCCACTGGCATACAGCTCATAGTGTCACCTGGTACTGTCCTCCCTTCCACTGGTATACAGCTCATAGTGTCACCTGGTACTGTCCTCCTTACATGGGCATACTGTTACTGACCTCCCTTCCACTGGCATACTGTTACTGTCCTCCCTTCCACTGGCACACTGGTACTGTCCTCCCTTCCACTGGCATACTGTTACTGTCCTCCCTTCCACTGGCATACTGTTACTGTCCTCCCTTCCACTGGCATACTGGTACTGTCCTCCCTTCCACTGGTATACTGTTACTGTCCTCCCTTCCACTGGTATACTGTTACTGTCCTCCCTTCCACTGGCATACTGTTACTGTCCTCCCTTCCACTGGTATACTGGTACTGTCCTCCCATCCAGTGGTATACTGTTACTGTCCTCCCTTCCACTGGCATACTGTCACTGTCCTCCCTTCCACTGGTATACTGTTACAGTCCTCCTTTCCACTGGCATACTGTTACTGTCCTCCCTTCCACTGGTATACTGTTACAGTCCTCCTTTCCACTGGCATACTGTTACTGTCCTCCCTTCCACTGGTATACTGGTACTGTCCTCCCTTCCACTGGCATACAGCTCATAGTGTCACCTGGTACTGTCCTCCCTTCCACTGGTATACTGTTACTGTCCTCCCTTCCACTGGTATACTGTTACTGTCCTCCCTTCCACTGGTATACTGTTACTGTCCTCCCTTCCACTGGCATACTGTTACTGTCCTCCCTTCCACTGGTATACTGGTACTGTCCTCCCTTCCACTGGCATACTGTTACTGTCCTCCCTTCCACTGGTATACTGGTACTGTCCTCCCTTCCACTGGCATACTGTTACTGTCCTCCCTTCCACTGGTATACTGGTACTGTCCTCCCTTCCACTGGCATACTGTTACTGTCCTCCCTTCCACTGGTATACTGGTACTGTCCTCCCTTCCACTGGCATACTGTTACTGTCCTCCCTTCCACTGGTATACTGGTACTGTCCTGCCTTCCACTGGCATACTGTTACTGTCCTCCCTTCCACTAGTATACTGTTACTGTCCTCCCTTCCACTGGTATACTGGTACTGTCCTCCCTTCCACTGGCATACTGTTACTGTCCTCCCTTCCACTGGTATACTGGTACTGTCCTCCCTTCCACTGGCATACTGGTACTGTCCTCCCTTCCACTGGCATACTGGTACTGTCCTCCCTTCCACTGGTATACTGTTACTGTCCTCCCTTCCACTGGCATACTGTTACTGTCCTCCCTTCCACTGGCATACTGTTACTGTCCTCCCTTCCACTGGTATACTGGTACTGTTCTCCCTTCCACTGGTATACTGTTACAGTCCTCCCTTCCACTGGCATACTGGTACTGTCCTCCCTTCCACTGGCATACTGTTACTGTCCTCCCTTCCACTGGTATACTGGTACTGTCCTCCCTTCCACTGGCATACAGCTCATAGTGTCACCTGGTACTGTCCTCCCTTCCACTGGTATACAGCTCATAGTGTCACCTGGTACTGTCCTCCTTCCATGGGCATACTGTTACTGACCTCCCTTCCACTGGCATACTGTTACTGTCCTCCCTTCCACTGGCACACTGGTACTGTCCTCCCTTCCACTGGCATACTGTTACTGTCCTCCCTTCCACTGGCATACTGTTACTGTCCTCCCTTCCACTGGCATACTGGTACTGTCCTCCCTTCCACTGGTATACTGTTACTGTCCTCCCTTCCACTGGTATACTGTTACTGTCCTCCCTTCCACTGGCATACTGTTACTGTCCTCCCTTCCACTGGTATACTGGTACTGTCCTCCCATCCAGTGGTATACTGTTACTGTCCTCCCTTCCACTGGCATACTGTTACTGTCCTCCCTTCCACTGGTATACTGTTACAGTCCTCCTTTCCACTGGCATACTGTTACTGTCCTCCCTTCCACTGGTATACTGTTACAGTCCTCCTTTCCACTGGCATACTGTTACTGTCCTCCCTTCCACTGGTATACTGGTACTGTCCTCCCTTCCACTGGCATACAGCTCATAGTGTCACCTGGTACTGTCCTCCCTTCCACTGGTATACAGCTCATAGTGTCACCTGGTACTGTCCTCCTTCCATGGGCATACTGTTACTGACCTCCCTTCCACTGGCATACTGTTACTGTCCTCCCTTCCACTGGCACACTGGTACTGTCCTCCCTTCCACTGGCATACTGTTACTGTCCTCCCTTCCACTGGCATACTGTTACTGTCCTCCCTTCCACTGGCATACTGGTACTGTCCTCCCTTCCACTGGTATACTGTTACTGTCCTCCCTTCCACTGGTATACTGTTACTGTCCTCCCTTCCACTGGCATACTGTTACTGTCCTCCCTTCCACTGGTATACTGGTACTGTCCTCCCATCCAGTGGTATACTGTTACTGTCCTCCCTTCCACTGGCATACTGTTACTGTCCTCCCTTCCACTGGTATACTGTTACAGTCCTCCTTTCCACTGGCATACTGGTACTGTACTCCCTTCCACTGGTATACTGGTACTGTCCTCCATTCCACTGGTATACTGGTACTGTCCTCCCTTCCACTGGCATACTGTTACTGTCCTCCCTTCCACTGGCATACTGTTACTTTCCTCCCTTCCACTGGCATACTGGTACTGTCCTCCCTTTCACTGGTATACTGGTACTTCTCTCCCTTCCACTGGTATACTGGTACTGTCCTCCCTTCCACTGGTATACTGTTACTGTCCTCCCTTGCACTGGCATACTGTTACTGTCCTCCCTTCCACTGGTATACTGGTACTGTCATCCCTTCCACTGGCATACTGTTACTGTCCTCCCTTCCACTGGTATACTGGTACTGTCCTCCCTTCCACTGGCATACTGTTACTGTCCTCCCTTCCACTGGTATACTGGTACTGTCCTCCCTTCCACTGGCATACTGTTACTGTCCTCCCTTCCACTGGTATACTGGTACTGTCCTCCCTTCCACTGTTATTCTGTTACTGTCCTCCCTTCCACTGGTACACTGTTACTGTCCTCCCATCCACTGGCATACTGTTACTGTCCTCCCTTCCACCGGCATACTGTTACTGTCCTCCCTTCCACTGGTATACTGGTACTGTCCTCCCTTCCACTGGCATACTGTTACTATCCTCCCTTCCACTGGTATACTGTTACTGTCCTCCCTTCCACTGGTATACTGTTACTGTCCTCCCTTCCACTGGCATACTGTTACTGTCCTCCCTTCCACTGGTATACTGGTACTGTCCTCCCTTCCACTGGTATACTGGTACTGTCCTCCGTTCCACTGGTATACTGTTACTGTCCTCCCTTCCACTGGCATACTGTTACTGTCCTCCCTTCCACTGGCATACTGTTACTGTCCTCCCTTCCACTGGCATACTGTTACTGTCCTCCCTTCCACTGGTATACTGGTACTTCTCTCCCTTCCACTGGTATACTGGTACTGTCCTCCCTTCCACTGGTATACTGTTACTGTTCTCCCTTGTACTGGCATACTGTTACTGCCATCCCTTCCACTGGTATACTGGTACTGTCCTCCCTTCCACTGGCATACTGTTACTGTCCTCCCTTCCACTGGTATACTGGTATTGTCCTCCCTTCCACTGGCATACTGTTACTGTCCTCCCTTCCACTGGTATACTGGTACTGTCCTCCCTTCCACTGGTATACTGGTACTGTCCTCCCTTCCACTGGTATACTGGTACTGTCCTCCATTCCACTGGTATACTGGTACTGTCCTCCCTTCCACTGGCATATTGTTACTGTCCTCCCTTCCACTGGCATACTGTTACTGTCCTCCCTTCCACTGGTATACTGGTACTGTCCTCCCTTCCACTGGTATACTGGTACTGTCCTCCATTCCACTGGTATACTGGTACTGTCCTCCCTTCCACTGGCATATTGTTACTGTCCTCCCTTCCACTGGTATACTGTTACTGTCCTCCCTTCCACTGGTATACTGGTACTGTCCTCCCTTCCACTGGCATACTGTTACTGTCCTCCCTTCCACTGGTATACAGTTACTGTCCTCCCTTCCACTGGTATACTATTACTGTCCTCCCTTCCACTGGCATACTGTTACTGTCCTCCCATCCACTGGTATACTGGTACTGTCCTCCCTTCCACTGGTATACTGGTACTGTCCTCCCTTCCACTGGTATACTGGTACTGTCCTCCCTTCCACTGGCATACTGTTACTGTCCTACCTTCCACTGGTATACTGTTACTGTCCTCCATTCCACTGGCATACTGTTACAGTCCTCCCTTCCACTGGTATACTGGTACTGTCCTCCCTTCCACTGGTATACTGTTACTGTCCTCCCTTCCACTGGTATACTGTTACTGTCCTCCCTTCCACTGGTATACTGGCACTGTCCTCCCTTCCACTGGTATACTGGTACTGTCCTCCCTTCCACTGGCATACTGTTACTGTCCTCCCTTCCACTGGCATACTGTTACTGTCCTCCCTTCCACTGGCATACTGTTACTGTCCTCCCTTCCACTGGTATACTGGCACTGTCCTCCCTTCCACTGGCATACTGTTACTGTCCTCCCTTCCACTGGCATACTGTTACTGTCCTCCCTTCCACTGGCATACTGTTACTGTCCTCCCTTCCACTGGTATACTGGTACTGTCCTCCCTTCCACTGGCATACTGTTACTGTCCTCCCTTCCACTGGCATACTGTTACTGTCCTCCCTTCCACTGGTATACTGTTACTGTCCTCCCTTCCACTGGTATACTGTTACTGTCCTCCCTTCCACTGGCATACTGTTACTGTCCTCCCTTCCACTGGTATACTGGTACTGTCCTCCCTTCCACTGGTATACTGGTACTGTCCTCCCTTCCACTGGTATACTGGTACTGTCCTCCCTTCCACTGGTATACTGGTACTGTCCTCCCTTCCACTGGTATACTGGTACTGTCCTCCCTTCCACTGGCATACTGGTACTGTCCTCCCTTCCACTGGCATACTGTTACTGTCCTCCCTTCCACTGGTATACTGTTACTGTCCTCCCTTCCACTGGCATACTGTTACTGTCCTCCCTTCCACTGGTATACTGGTACTGTCCTCCCTTCCACTGGTAATACTGTTACTGTCCTCCCTTCCACTGGCATACTGTTACTGTCCTCCCTTCCACTAGCAAACTGTTACTGTCCTCCCTTCCACTGGTATACTGGCACTGTCCTCCCTTCCACTGGCATACTGTTACTGTCCTCCCTTCCACTGGCATACTGTTACTGTCCTCCCTTCCACTGGCATACTGTTACTGTCCTCCCTTCAACTGGTATACTGGTACTTCTCTCCCTTCCACTGGTATACTGGTACTGTCCTCCCTTCCACTGGTATACTGTTACTGTCCTCCCTTGCACTGGCATACTGTTACTGTCCTCCCTTGCACTGGTATACTGGTACTGTCCTCCCTTCCACTGGCATACTGTTACTGTCCTCCCTTCCACTGGTATACTGGTACTGTCCTCCCTTCCACTGGCATACTGTTACTGTCCTCCCTTCCACTGGTATACTGTTACTGTCCTCCCTTCCACTGGTATACTGGTACTGTCCAACCTTCCACTGGCATACTGTTACTGTCCTCCCTTCCACTGGTATACTGTTACTGTCCTCCCTTCCACTGGTATACTGTTACTGTCCTCCCTTCCACTGGCATACTGTTACTGTCCTCCCTTCCACTGGTATACTGGTACTGTCCTCCCTTCCACTGGTATACTGGTACTGTCCTCCCTTCCACTGGTATACTGTTACTGTCCTCCCTTCCACTGGCATACTGTTACTGTCCTCCCTTCCACTGGCATACTGTTACTGTCCTCCCTTCAATTGGCATACTGTTACTGTCCTCCCTTCCACTGGCATACTGTTACTGTCCTCCCTTCCACTGGTATACTGGTACTGTCCTCCCTTCCACTGACATACTGTTACTGTCCTCCCTTCCACTGGTATACTGGTACTGTCCTCCCTTCCACTGGCATACTGTTACTGTCCTCCCTTCCACTGGTACACTGGTACTGTCCTCCCTTCCACTGGCATACTGTTACTGTCCTCTCTTCCACTGGTATACTGGTACTGTCCTCCCTTCCACTGGCATACTGTTACTGTCCTCCCTTCCACTGGTATACTGGTACTGTCCTCCCTTCCACTGGCATACTGGTACTGTCCTCCCTTCCACTGGCATACTGTTACTGCCCTCCCTTCCACTGGTATACTGGTACTGTCCTCCCTTCCACTGGTATACTGGTACTGTCCTCCCTTCCAATGGTATACTGGTACTGTCCTCCCTTCCACTGGCATACTGGTACTGTCCTCCCTTCCACTGGTATACTGGTACTGTCCTCCCTTCCACTGGCATACTGTTACTGTCCTCCCTTCCACTGGTATACTGGTACTGTCCTCCCTTCCACTGGTATACTGTTACTGTCCTCCCTTCCACTAGCATACTGTTACTGTCCTCCCTTCCACTGGTATACTGGTACTGTTCTCCCTTCCACTGGTATACTGGTACTGTCCTCCCTTCCACTGGCATACTGTTACTGTCCTCCCTTCCACTGGTATACTGGTACTGTCCTCCCTTCCACTGGCATACAGCTCATAGTGTCACCTGGTACTGTCCTCCCTTCCACTGGTATACTGTTACTGTCCTCCCTTCCACTGGTATACTGTTACTGTCCTCCCTTCCACTGGCATACTGTTACTGTCCTCCGTTCCACTGGTATACTGGTACTGTCCTCCCTTCCACTGGCATACTGTTACTGTCCTCCCTTCCACTGGTATACTGGTACTGTCCTCCCTTCCACTGGCATACTGTTACTGTCCTCCCTTCCACTGGTATACTGGTACTGTCCTCCCTTCCACTGACATACTGTTACTGTCCTCCCTTCCACTGGTATACTGGTACTGGCATCCCTTCCACTGGCATACTGTTACTGTCCTCCATTCCACTGGTATACTGGTACTGTCCTCCCTTCCACTGATATACTGGTACTGTCCTCCCTTCCACTGGCATACTGTTACTGTCCTCCCTTCCACTGGTATACTGGTACTGTCCTCCCTTCCACTGGTATACTGGTACTGTCCTCCCTTCCACTGGCATACTGTTACTGTCCTCCCTTCCACTGGTATACTGGTACTGTCCTCCCTTCCACTGGTATACTGTTACTGTCCTCCCTTCCACTGGCATACTGTTACTGTCCTCCCTTCCACTAGCAAACTGTTACTGTCCTCCCTTCCACTGGTATACTGGCACTGTCCTCCCTTCCACTGGCATACTGTTACTGTCCTCCCTTCCACTGGCATACTGTTACTGTCCTCCCTTCCACTGGCATACTGTTACTGTCCTCCCTTCAACTGGTATACTGGTACTTCTCTCCCTTCCACTGGTATACTGGTACTGTCCTCCCTTCCACTGGTATACTGTTACTGTCCTCCCTTGCACTGGCATACTGTTACTGTCCTCCCTTGCACTGGTATACTGGTACTGTCCTCCCTTCCACTGGTATACTGGTACTGTCCTCCCTTCCACTGGCATACTGTTACTGTCCTCCCTTCCACTGGTATACTGGTACTGTCCTCCCTTCCACTGGTATACTGTTACTGTCCTCCCTTCCACTGGCATACTGTTACTGTCCTCCCTTCCACTAGCAAACTGTTACTGTCCTCCCTTCCACTGGTATACTGGCACTGTCCTCCCTTCCACTGGCATACTGTTACTGTCCTCCCTTCCACTGGCATACTGTTACTGTCCTCCCTTCCACTGGCATACTGTTACTGTCCTCCCTTCAACTGGTATACTGGTACTTCTCTCCCTTCCACTGGTATACTGGTACTGTCCTCCCTTCCACTGGTATACTGTTACTGTCCTCCCTTGCACTGGCATACTGTTACTGTCCTCCCTTGCACTGGTATACTGGTACTGTCCTCCCTTCCACTGGCATACTGTTACTGTCCTCCCTTCCACTGGTATACTGGTACTGTCCTCCCTTCCACTGGCATACTGTTACTGTCCTCCCTTCCACTGGTATACTGTTACTGTCCTCCCTTCCACTGGTATACTGGTACTGTCCAACCTTCCACTGGCATACTGTTACTGTCCTCCCTTCCACTGGTATACTGTTACTGTCCTCCCTTCCACTGGTATACTGTTACTGTCCTCCCTTCCACTGGCATACTGTTACTGTCCTCCCTTCCACTGGTATACTGGTACTGTCCTCCCTTCCACTGGTATACTGGTACTGTCCTCCCTTCCACTGGTATACTGTTACTGTCCTCCCTTCCACTGGCATACTGTTACTGTCCTCCCTTCCACTGGCATACTGTTACTGTCCTCCCTTCAATTGGCATACTGTTACTGTCCTCCCTTCCACTGGCATACTGTTACTGTCCTCCCTTCCACTGGTATACTGGTACTGTCCTCCCTTCCACTGACATACTGTTACTGTCCTCCCTTCCACTGGTATACTGGTACTGTCCTCCCTTCCACTGGCATACTGTTACTGTCCTCCCTTCCACTGGTACACTGGTACTGTCCTCCCTTCCACTGGCATACTGTTACTGTCCTCTCTTCCACTGGTATACTGGTACTGTCCTCCCTTCCACTGGCATACTGTTACTGTCCTCCCTTCCACTGGTATACTGGTACTGTCCTCCCTTCCACTGGCATACTGGTACTGTCCTCCCTTCCACTGGCATACTGTTACTGCCCTCCCTTCCACTGGTATACTGGTACTGTCCTCCCTTCCACTGGTATACTGGTACTGTCCTCCCTTCCAATGGTATACTGGTACTGTCCTCCCTTCCACTGGCATACTGGTACTGTCCTCCCTTCCACTGGTATACTGGTACTGTCCTCCCTTCCACTGGCATACTGTTACTGTCCTCCCTTCCACTGGTATACTGGTACTGTCCTCCCTTCCACTGGTATACTGTTACTGTCCTCCCTTCCACTAGCATACTGTTACTGTCCTCCCTTCCACTGGTATACTGGTACTGTTCTCCCTTCCACTGGTATACTGGTACTGTCCTCCCTTCCACTGGCATACTGTTACTGTCCTCCCTTCCACTGGTATACTGGTACTGTCCTCCCTTCCACTGGCATACAGCTCATAGTGTCACCTGGTACTGTCCTCCCTTCCACTGGTATACTGTTACTGTCCTCCCTTCCACTGGTATACTGTTACTGTCCTCCCTTCCACTGGCATACTGTTACTGTCCTCCGTTCCACTGGTATACTGGTACTGTCCTCCCTTCCACTGGCATACTGTTACTGTCCTCCCTTCCACTGGTATACTGGTACTGTCCTCCCTTCCACTGGCATACTGTTACTGTCCTCCCTTCCACTGGTATACTGGTACTGTCCTCCCTTCCACTGACATACTGTTACTGTCCTCCCTTCCACTGGTATACTGGTACTGGCATCCCTTCCACTGGCATACTGTTACTGTCCTCCATTCCACTGGTATACTGGTACTGTCCTCCCTTCCACTGGTATACTGGTACTGTTCTCCCTTCCACTGGTATACTGTTACTGTCCTCCCTTCCACTGGTATACTGGTACTGTCCTCCCTTCCACTGGTATACTGGTACTGTCCTCCCTTCCACTGGCATACTGTTACTGTCCTCCCTTCCACTGGTATACTGGTACTGTCCTCCCTTCCACTGGTATACTGTTACTGTCCTCCCTTCCACTGGCATACTGTTACTGTCCTCCCTTCCACTGGTATACTGGTACTGTCCTCCCTTCCACTGGTATACTGGTACTGTCCTCCCTTCCACTGGCATACTGGTACTGTCCTCCCTTCCACTGGCATACTGTTACTGTCCTCCCTTCCACTGGTATACTGTTACTGTCCTCCCTTCCACTGGCATACTGTTACTGTCCTCCCTTCCACTGGTAATACTGTTACTGTCCTCCCTTCCACTGGCATACTGTTACTGTCCTCCCTTCCACTAGCAAACTGTTACTGTCCTTCCTTCCACTGGTATACTGGCACTGTCCTCCCTTCCACTGGCATACTGTTACTGTCCTCCCTTCCACTGGCATACTGTTACTGTCCTCCCTTCCACTGGCATACTGTTACTGTCCTCCCTTCCACTGACATACTGTTACTGTCATCCCTTCAACTGGTATACTGGTACTTCTCTCCCTTCCACTGGTATAATGGTACTGTCCTCCCTTCCACTGGTATACTGTTACTGTCCTCCCTTGCACTGGCATACTGTTACTGTCCTCCCTTGCACTAGTATACTGGTACTGTCCTCCCTTCCACTGGCATACTGTTACTGTCCTCCCTTCCACTGGTATACTGGTACTGTCCTCCCTTCCACTGGTATACTGTTACTGTCCTCCCTTCCACTGGCATACTGTTACTGTCCTCCCTTCCACTGGCATACTGTTACTGTCCTCCCTTCCACTGGTATACTGGTACTGTCCTCCCTTCCACTGGCATACTGTTACTGTCCTCCCTTCCACTGGTATACTGTTACTGTCCTCCCTTCCACTGGCATACTGTTACTGTCCTCCCTTCCACTGGTATACTGGTACTGTCCTCCCTTCCACTGGTATACTGGTACTGTCCTCCCTTCCACTGGTATACTGTTACTGTCCTCCCTTCCACTGGCATACTGTTACTGTCCTCCCTTCCACTGGCATACTGTTACTGTCCTCCCTTCAATTGGCATACTGTTACTGTCCTCCCTTCCACTGGCATACTGTTACTGTCCTCCCTTCCACTGGTATACTGGTACTGTCCTCCCTTCCACTGACATACTGTTACTGTCCTCCCTTCCACTGGTATACTGGTACTGTCCTCCCTTCCACTGGCATACTGTTACTGTCCTCCCTTCCACTGGTACACTGGTACTGTCCTCCCTTCCACTGGCATACTGTTGCTGTCCTCTCTTCCACTGGTATACTGGTACTGTCCTCCCTTCCACTGACATACTGTTACTGTCCTCCCTTCCACTGGTATACTGGTACTGTCCTCCCTTCCACTGGCATACTGGTACTGTCCTCCCTTCCACTGGCATACTGTTACTGTCCTCCCTTCCACTGGTACACTGGTACTGTCCTCCCTTCCACTGGCATACTGTTGCTGTCCTCTCTTCCACTGGTATACTGGTACTGTCCTCCCTTCCACTGGCATACTGTTACTGTCCTCCCTTCCACTGGTATACTGGTACTGTCCTCCCTTCCACTGGCATACTGTTACTGTCCTCCCTTCCACTGGTATACTGTTACTGTCCTCCCTTCCACTGGTATACTGTTACTGTCCTCCCTTCCACTGGCATACTGTTACTGTCCTCCCTTCCACTGGTATACTGGTACTGTCCTCCCTTCCACTGGTATACTGGTACTGTCCTCCCTTCCACTGGTATACTGGTACTGTCCTCCCTTCCACTGGTATACTGGTACTGTCCTCCCTTCCACTGGTATACTGGTACTGTCCTCCCTTCCACTGGCATACTGGTACTGTCCTCCCTTCCACTGGCATACTGTTACTGTCCTCCCTTCCACTGGTATACTGTTACTGTCCTCCCTTCCACTGGCATACTGTTACTGTCCTCCCTTCCACTGGTATACTGGTACTGTCCTCCCTTCCACTGGTAATACTGTTACTGTCCTCCCTTCCACTGGCATACTGTTACTGTCCTCCCTTCCACTAGCAAACTGTTACTGTCCTCCCTTCCACTGGTATACTGGCACTGTCCTCCCTTCCACTGGCATACTGTTACTGTCCTCCCTTCCACTGGCATACTGTTACTGTCCTCCCTTCCACTGGCATACTGTTACTGTCCTCCCTTCAACTGGTATACTGGTACTTCTCTCCCTTCCACTGGTATACTGGTACTGTCCTCCCTTCCACTGGTATACTGTTACTGTCCTCCCTTGCACTGGCATACTGTTACTGTCCTCCCTTGCACTGGTATACTGGTACTGTCCTCCCTTCCACTGGCATACTGTTACTGTCCTCCCTTCCACTGGTATACTGGTACTGTCCTCCCTTCCACTGGCATACTGTTACTGTCCTCCCTTCCACTGGTATACTGTTACTGTCCTCCCTTCCACTGGTATACTGGTACTGTCCAACCTTCCACTGGCATACTGTTACTGTCCTCCCTTCCACTGGTATACTGTTACTGTCCTCCCTTCCACTGGTATACTGTTACTGTCCTCCCTTCCACTGGCATACTGTTACTGTCCTCCCTTCCACTGGTATACTGGTACTGTCCTCCCTTCCACTGGTATACTGGTACTGTCCTCCCTTCCACTGGTATACTGTTACTGTCCTCCCTTCCACTGGCATACTGTTACTGTCCTCCCTTCCACTGGCATACTGTTACTGTCCTCCCTTCAATTGGCATACTGTTACTGTCCTCCCTTCCACTGGCATACTGTTACTGTCCTCCCTTCCACTGGTATACTGGTACTGTCCTCCCTTCCACTGACATACTGTTACTGTCCTCCCTTCCACTGGTATACTGGTACTGTCCTCCCTTCCACTGGCATACTGTTACTGTCCTCCCTTCCACTGGTACACTGGTACTGTCCTCCCTTCCACTGGCATACTGTTACTGTCCTCTCTTCCACTGGTATACTGGTACTGTCCTCCCTTCCACTGGCATACTGTTACTGTCCTCCCTTCCACTGGTATACTGGTACTGTCCTCCCTTCCACTGGCATACTGGTACTGTCCTCCCTTCCACTGGCATACTGTTACTGCCCTCCCTTCCACTGGTATACTGGTACTGTCCTCCCTTCCACTGGTATACTGGTACTGTCCTCCCTTCCAATGGTATACTGGTACTGTCCTCCCTTCCACTGGCATACTGGTACTGTCCTCCCTTCCACTGGTATACTGGTACTGTCCTCCCTTCCACTGGCATACTGTTACTGTCCTCCCTTCCACTGGTATACTGGTACTGTCCTCCCTTCCACTGGTATACTGTTACTGTCCTCCCTTCCACTAGCATACTGTTACTGTCCTCCCTTCCACTGGTATACTGGTACTGTTCTCCCTTCCACTGGTATACTGGTAGTGTCCTCCCTTCCACTGGCATACTGTTACTGTCCTCCCTTCCACTGGTATACTGGTACTGTCCTCCCTTCCACTGGCATACAGCTCATAGTGTCACCTGGTACTGTCCTCCCTTCCACTGGTATACTGTTACTGTCCTCCCTTCCACTGGTATACTGTTACTGTCCTCCCTTCCACTGGCATACTGTTACTGTCCTCCGTTCCACTGGTATACTGGTACTGTCCTCCCTTCCACTGGCATACTGTTACTGTCCTCCCTTCCACTGGTATACTGGTACTGTCCTCCCTTCCACTGGCATACTGTTACTGTCCTCCCTTCCACTGGTATACTGGTACTGTCCTCCCTTCCACTGACATACTGTTACTGTCCTCCCTTCCACTGGTATACTGGTACTGGCATCCCTTCCACTGGCATACTGTTACTGTCCTCCATTCCACTGGTATACTGGTACTGTCCTCCCTTCCACTGATATACTGGTACTGTCCTCCCTTCCACTGGCATACTGTTACTGTCCTCCCTTCCACTGGTATACTGGTACTGTCCTCCCTTCCACTGGTATACTGGTACTGTCCTCCCTTCCACTGGCATACTGTTACTGTCCTCCCTTCCACTGGTATACTGGTACTGTCCTCCCTTCCACTGGTATACTGTTACTGTCCTCCCTTCCACTGGCATACTGTTACTGTCCTCCCTTCCACTAGCAAACTGTTACTGTCCTCCCTTCCACTGGTATACTGGCACTGTCCTCCCTTCCACTGGCATACTGTTACTGTCCTCCCTTCCACTGGCATACTGTTACTGTCCTCCCTTCCACTGGCATACTGTTACTGTCCTCCCTTCAACTGGTATACTGGTACTTCTCTCCCTTCCACTGGTATACTGGTACTGTCCTCCCTTCCACTGGTATACTGTTACTGTCCTCCCTTGCACTGGCATACTGTTACTGTCCTCCCTTGCACTGGTATACTGGTACTGTCCTCCCTTCCACTGGTATACTGGTACTGTCCTCCCTTCCACTGGCATACTGTTACTGTCCTCCCTTCCACTGGTATACTGGTACTGTCCTCCCTTCCACTGGTATACTGTTACTGTCCTCCCTTCCACTGGCATACTGTTACTGTCCTCCCTTCCACTAGCAAACTGTTACTGTCCTCCCTTCCACTGGTATACTGGCACTGTCCTCCCTTCCACTGGCATACTGTTACTGTCCTCCCTTCCACTGGCATACTGTTACTGTCCTCCCTTCCACTGGCATACTGTTACTGTCCTCCCTTCAACTGGTATACTGGTACTTCTCTCCCTTCCACTGGTATACTGGTACTGTCCTCCCTTCCACTGGTATACTGTTACTGTCCTCCCTTGCACTGGCATACTGTTACTGTCCTCCCTTGCACTGGTATACTGGTACTGTCCTCCCTTCCACTGGCATACTGTTACTGTCCTCCCTTCCACTGGTATACTGGTACTGTCCTCCCTTCCACTGGCATACTGTTACTGTCCTCCCTTCCACTGGTATACTGTTACTGTCCTCCCTTCCACTGGTATACTGGTACTGTCCAACCTTCCACTGGCATACTGTTACTGTCCTCCCTTCCACTGGTATACTGTTACTGTCCTCCCTTCCACTGGTATACTGTTACTGTCCTCCCTTCCACTGGCATACTGTTACTGTCCTCCCTTCCACTGGTATACTGGTACTGTCCTCCCTTCCACTGGTATACTGGTACTGTCCTCCCTTCCACTGGTATACTGTTACTGTCCTCCCTTCCACTGGCATACTGTTACTGTCCTCCCTTCCACTGGCATACTGTTACTGTCCTCCCTTCAATTGGCATACTGTTACTGTCCTCCCTTCCACTGGCATACTGTTACTGTCCTCCCTTCCACTGGTATACTGGTACTGTCCTCCCTTCCACTGACATACTGTTACTGTCCTCCCTTCCACTGGTATACTGGTACTGTCCTCCCTTCCACTGGCATACTGTTACTGTCCTCCCTTCCACTGGTACACTGGTACTGTCCTCCCTTCCACTGGCATACTGTTACTGTCCTCTCTTCCACTGGTATACTGGTACTGTCCTCCCTTGCACTGGCATACTGTTACTGTCCTCCCTTCCACTGGTATACTGGTACTGTCCTCCCTTCCACTGGCATACTGGTACTGTCCTCCCTTCCACTGGCATACTGTTACTGCCCTCCCTTCCACTGGTATACTGGTACTGTCCTCCCTTCCACTGGTATACTGGTACTGTCCTCCCTTCCAATGGTATACTGGTACTGTCCTCCCTTCCACTGGCATACTGGTACTGTCCTCCCTTCCACTGGTATACTGGTACTGTCCTCCCTTCCACTGGCATACTGTTACTGTCCTCCCTTCCACTGGTATACTGGTACTGTCCTCCCTTCCACTGGTATACTGTTACTGTCCTCCCTTCCACTAGCATACTGTTACTGTCCTCCCTTCCACTGGTATACTGGTACTGTTCTCCCTTCCACTGGTATACTGGTACTGTCCTCCCTTCCACTGGCATACTGTTACTGTCCTCCCTTCCACTGGTATACTGGTACTGTCCTCCCTTCCACTGGCATACAGCTCATAGTGTCACCTGGTACTGTCCTCCCTTCCACTGGTATACTGTTACTGTCCTCCCTTCCACTGGTATACTGTTACTGTCCTCCCTTCCACTGGCATACTGTTACTGTCCTCCGTTCCACTGGTATACTGGTACTGTCCTCCCTTCCACTGGCATACTGTTACTGTCCTCCCTTCCACTGGTATACTGGTACTGTCCTCCCTTCCACTGGCATACTGTTACTGTCCTCCCTTCCACTGGTATACTGGTACTGTCCTCCCTTCCACTGACATACTGTTACTGTCCTCCCTTCCACTGGTATACTGGTACTGGCATCCCTTCCACTGGCATACTGTTACTGTCCTCCATTCCACTGGTATACTGGTACTGTCCTCCCTTCCACTGGTATACTGGTACTGTCCTCCCTTCCACTGGCATACTGTTACTGTCCTCCCTTCCACTGGTATACTGGTACTGTCCTCCCTTCCACTGGTATACTGGTACTGTCCTCCCTTCCACTGGCATACTGTTACTGTCCTCCCTTCCACTGGTATACTGGTACTGTCCTCCCTTCCACTGGTATACTGTTACTGTCCTCCCTTCCACTGGCATACTGTTACTGTCCTCCCTTCCACTGGTATACTGGTACTGTCCTCCCTTCCACTGGTATACTGGTACTGTCCTCCCTTCCACTGGCATACTGGTACTGTCCTCCCTTCCACTGGCATACTGTTACTGTCCTCCCTTCCACTGGTATACTGTTACTGTCCTCCCTTCCACTGGCATACTGTTACTGTCCTCCCTTCCACTGGTAATACTGTTACTGTCCTCCCTTCCACTGGCATACTGTTACTGTCCTCCCTTCCACTAGCAAACTGTTACTGTCCTTCCTTCCACTGGTATACTGGCACTGTCCTCCCTTCCACTGGCATACTGTTACTGTTCTCCCTTCCACTGGCATACTGTTACTGTCCTCCCTTCCACTGGCATACTGTTACTGTCCTCCCTTCCACTGACATACTGTTACTGTCATCCCTTCAACTGGTATACTGGTACTTCTCTCCCTTCCACTGGTATACTGGTACTGTCCTCCCTTCCACTGGTATACTGTTACTGTCCTCCCTTGTACTGGCATACTGTTACTGTCCTCCCTTGCACTAGTATACTGGTACTGTCCTCCCTTCCACTGGCATACTGTTACTGTCCTCCCTTCCACTGGTATACTGGTACTGTCCTCCCTTCCACTGGTATACTGTTACTGTCCTCCCTTCCACTGGCATACTGTTACTGTCCTCCCTTCCACTGGCATACTGTTACTGTCCTCCCTTCCACTGGTATACTGGTACTGTCCTCCCTTCCACTGGCATACTGTTACTGTCCTCCCTTCCACTGGTATACTGTTACTGTCCTCCCTTCCACTGGCATACTGTTACTGTCCTCCCTTCCACTGGTATACTGGTACTGTCCTCCCTTCCACTGGTATACTGGTACTGTCCTCCCTTCCACTGGTATACTGTTACTGTCCTCCCTTCCACTGGCATACTGTTACTGTCCTCCCTTCCACTGGCATACTGTTACTGTCCTCCCTTCAATTGGCATACTGTTACTGTCCTCCCTTCCACTGGCATACTGTTACTGTCCTCCCTTCCACTGGTATACTGGTACTGTCCTCCCTTCCACTGACATACTGTTACTGTCCTCCCTTCCACTGGTATACTGGTACTGTCCTCCCTTCCACTGGCATACTGTTACTGTCCTCCCTTCCACTGGTACACTGGTACTGTCCTCCCTTCCACTGGCATACTGTTGCTGTCCTCTCTTCCACTGGTATACTGGTACTGTCCTCCCTTCCACTGACATACTGTTACTGTCCTCCCTTCCACTGGTATACTGGTACTGTCCTCCCTTCCACTGGCATACTGTTACTGTCCTCCCTTCCACTGGCATACTGTTACTGTCCTCCCTTCCACTGGTATACTGGTACTGTCCTCCCTTCCACTGACATACTGTTACTGTCCTCCCTTCCACTGGTATACTGGTACTGTCCTCCCTTCCACTGGCATACTGTTACTGTCCTCCCTTCCACTGGTACACTGGTACTGTCCTCCCTTCCACTGGCATACTGTTGCTGTCCTCTCTTCCACTGGTATACTGGTACTGTCCTCCCTTCCACTGACATACTGTTACTGTCCTCCCTTCCACTGGTATACTGGTACTGTCCTCCCTTCCACTGGCATACTGGTACTGTCCTCCCTTCCACTGGTATACTGGTACTGTCCTCCCTTCCACTGGTATACTGGTACTGTCCTCCCTTCCACTGGTATACTGTTACTGTCCTCCCTTCCACTGGTATACTGGTACTGTCCTCCCTTCCACTGGCATACAGCTCATAGTGTCACCTGGTACTGTCCTCCCTTCCACTGGTATACTGTTACTGTCCTCCCTTCCACTGCTATACTGTTACTGTCCTCCCTTCCACTGGTATACTGTTACTGTCCTCCCTTCCACTGGCATACTGTTACTGTCCTCCGTTCCACTGGTATAACGGTACTGTCCTCCCTTCCACTGGCATACTGTTACTGTCCTCCCTTCCACTGGTATACTGGTACTGTCCTCCCTTCCACTGGCATACTGTTACTGTCCTCCCTTCCACTGGTATACTGGTACTGTCCTCCCTTCCACTGACATACTGTTACTGTCCTCCCTTCCACTGGTATACTGGTACTGGCATCCCTTCCACTGGCATACTGTTACTGTCCTCCATTCCACTGGTATACTGGTACTGTCCTCCCTTCCACTGGTATACTGGTACTGTCCTCCCTTCCACTGGCATACTGTTACTGTCCTCCCTTCCACTGGTATACTGGTACTGTCCTCCCTTCCACTGACATACTGTTACTGTCCTCCCTTCCACTGGTATACTGGTACTGGCATCCCTTCAACTGGCATACTGTTACTGTCCTCCATTCCACTGGTATACTGGTACTGTCCTCCCTTCCACTGGCATACTGTTACTGTCCTCCCTTCCACTGGTATACTGGTACTGTCCTCCCTTCCACTGGCATACTGTTACTGTCCTCCCTTCCACTGGTATACTGCTACTGTCCTCCCTTCCACTGGCATACTGGTACTGTCCTCCCTTCCACTGGCATACTGTTACTGCCATCCCTTCCACTGGTATACTGGTACTGTCCTCCATTCCACTGGTATACTGGTACTGTCCTCCCTTCCACTGGTATACTGGTACTGTCCTGCCTTCCACTGGCATACTGTTACTGTCCTCCCTTCCACTGGTATACTGGTACTGTCCTCCCTTCCACTGGCATACTGTTACTGTCCTCCCTTCCACTGGCATACTGTTACTGTCCTCCCTTCCACTGGTATACTGGTACTGTCCTCCCTTCCACTGGCATACTGTTACTGTCCTCCCTTCCACTGGTATACTGGTACTGTCCTCCCTTCCACTGGCATACTGGTACTGTCCTCCCTTCCACTGGCATACTGTTACTGTCCTCCCTTCCACTAGCAAACTGTTACTGTCCTTCCTTCCACTGGTATACTGGCACTGTCCTCCCTTCCACTGGCATACTGTTACTGTCCTCCCTTCCACTGGCATACTGTTACTGTCCTACCTTCCACTGGCATACTGTTACTGTCCTCCCTTCCACTGGCATACTGTTGCTGTCCTCTCTTCCACTGGTATACTGGTACTGTCCTCCCTTCCACTGGCATACTGTTACTGTCCTCCCTTCCACTGGTATACTGGTACTGTCCTCCCTTCCACTGGCATACTGTTACTGCCCTCCCTTCCACTGGTATACTGGTACTGTCCTCCCTTCCACTGGCATACTGGTACTGTCCTCCCTTCCACTGGCATACTGTTACTGCCCTCCCTTCCACTGGTATACTGGTACTGTCCTCCCTTCCACTGGTATACTGGTACTGTCCTCCCTTCCAATGGTATACTGGTACTGTCCTCCCTTCCACTGGCATACTGGTACTGTCCTCCCTTCCACTGGTATACTGGTACTGTCCTCCCTTCCACTGGCATACTGTTACTGTCCTCCCTTCCACTGGTATACTGGTACTGTCCTCCCTTCCACTGGTATACTGGTACTGTCCTCCCTTCCACTGGTATACTGTTACTGTCCTCCCTTCCACTGGTATACTGGTACTGTCCTCCCTTCCACTGGCATACAGCTCATAGTGTCACCTGGTACTGTCCTCCCTTCCACTGGTATACTGTTACTGTCCTCCCTTCCACTGCTATACTGTTACTGTCCTCCCTTCCACTGGTATACTGTTACTGTCCTCCCTTCCACTGGCATACTGTTACTGTCCTCCGTTCCACTGGTATAACGGTACTGTCCTCCCTTCCACTGGCATACTGTTACTGTCCTCCCTTCCACTGGTATACTGGTACTGTCCTCCCTTCCACTGGCATACTGTTACTGTCCTCCCTTCCACTGGTATACTGGTACTGTCCTCCCTTCCACTGACATACTGTTACTGTCCTCCCTTCCACTGGTATACTGGTACTGGCATCCCTTCCACTGGCATACTGTTACTGTCCTCCATTCCACTGGTATACTGGTACTGTCCTCCCTTCCACTGGTATACTGGTACTGTCCTCCCTTCCACTGGCATACTGTTACTGTCCTCCCTTCCACTGGTATACTGGTACTGTCCTCCCTTCCACTGACATACTGTTACTGTCCTCCCTTCCACTGGTATACTGGTACTGGCATCCCTTCCACTGGCATACTGTTACTGTCCTCCATTCCACTGGTATACTGGTACTGTCCTCCATTCCACTGGTATACTGGTACTGTCCTCCCTTCCACTGGTATACTGGTACTGTCCTGCCTTCCACTGGCATACTGTTACTGTCCTCCCTTCCACTGGTATACTGGTACTGTCCTCCCTTCCACTGGCATACTGTTACTGTCCTCCCTTCCACTGGCATACTGTTACTGTCCTCCCTTCCACTGGTATACTGGTACTGTCCTCCCTTCCACTGGCATACTGTTACTGTCCTCCCTTCCACTGGTATACTGGTACTGTCCTCCCTTCCACTGGCATACTGGTACTGTCCTCCCTTCCACTGGCATACTGTTACTGTCCTCCCTTCCACTAGCAAACTGTTACTGTCCTTCCTTCCACTGGTATACTGGCACTGTCCTCCCTTCCACTGGCATACTGTTACTGTCCTCCCTTCCACTGGCATACTGTTACTGTCCTCCCTTCCACTGGCATACTGTTACTGTCCTCCCTTCCACTGGCATACTGTTACTGTCCTCCCTTCCACTGGCATACTGTTACTGTCCTCCCTTCCACTGGCATACTGTTACTGTCCTCCCTTCCACTGGTATACTGTTACTGTCCTCCCTTCCACTGGCATACTGTTACTGTCCTCCCTTCAACTGGTATACTGGTACTGTCCTCCCTTCCACTGGTATACTGTTACTGTCCTCCCTTGCACTGGCATACTGTTACTGTCCTCCCTTGCACTAGTATACTGGTACTGTCCTCCCTTCCACTGGCATACTGTTACTGTCCTCCCTTCCACTGGTATACTGGTACTGTCCTCCCTTCCACTGGCATACTGTTACTGTCCTCCCTTCCACTGGTATACTGGTACTGTCCTCCCTTCCACTGGTATACTGGTACTGTCCTCCCTTCCACTGGCATACTGGTACTGTCCTCCCTTCCACTGGCATACTGTTACTGTCCTCCCTTCCACTGGTATACTGTTACTGTCCTCCCTTCCACTGGCATACTGTTACTGTCCTCCCTTCCACTGGTATACTGGTACTGTCCTCCCTTCCACTGGTGATACTGTTACTGTCCTCCCTTCCACTGGCATACTGTTACTGTCCTCCCTTCCACTAGCAAACTGTTACTGTCCTTCCTTCCACTGGTATACTGGCACTGTCCTCCCTTCCACTGGCATACTGTTACTGTCCTCCCTTCCACTGGCATACTGTTACTGTCCTCCCTTCCACTGGCATACTGTTACTGTCCTCCCTTCCACTGGCATACTGTTACTGTCATCCCTTCAACTGGTATACTGGTACTTCTCTCCCTTCCACTGGCATACTGCGCCCCCTTCCACTGGCATACTGTTACTGTCCTACCTTCCACTGGCATACTGTTACTGTCCTCCCTTCCACTGGTATACTGGTACTGTCCTCCCTTCCACTGGTATACTGTTACTGTCCTCCCTTCCACTGGCATACTGTTACTGTCCTCCCTTCCACTGGCATACTGTTACTGTCCTCCCTTCCACTGGTATACTGGTACTGTCCTCCCTTCCACTGGCATACTGTTACTGTCCTCCCTTCCACTGGTATACTGTTACTGTCCTCCCTTCCACTGGCATACTGTTACTGTCCTCCCTTCCACAGGTATACTGGTACTGTCCTCCCTTCCACTGGTATACTGGTACTGTCCTCCCTTCCACTGGTATACTGTTACTGTCCTCCCTTCCACTGGCATACTGTTACTGTCCTCCCTTCCACTGGCATACTGTTACTGTCCTCCCTTCAATTGGCATACTGTTACTGTCCTCCCTTCCACTGGCATACTGTTACTGTCCTCCCTTCCACTGGTATACTGGTACTGTCCTCCCTTCCACTGACATACTGTTACTGTCCTCCCTTCCACTGGTATACTGGTACTGTCCTCCCTTCCACTGGCATACTGTTACTGTCCTCCCTTCCACTGGCATACTGTTACTGTCCTCCCTTCCACTGGCATACTGTTACTGTCCTCCCTTCCACTGGTATACTGGTACTGTCCTCCCTTCCACTGGCATACTGTTACTGTCCTCTCTTCCACTGGTATACTGGTACTGTCCTCCCTTCCACTGTCATACTGTTACTGTCCTCCCTTCCACTGGTATACTGGTACTGTCCTCCCTTCCACTGGCATACTGGTACTGTCCTCCCTTCCACTGGCATACTGTTACTGCCCTCCCTTCCACTGGTATACTGGTACTGTCCTCCCTTCCACTGGTATACTGGTACTGTCCTCCCTTCCAATGGTATACTGGTACTGTCCTCCCTTCCACTGGCATACTGGTACTGTCCTCCCTTCCACTGGTATACTGTTACTGTCCTCCCTTCCACTGGTATACTGTTACTGTCCTCCCTTCCACTGGTATACTGTTACTGTCCTCCCTTCCACTGGTATACTGTTACTGTCCTCCCTTCCACTGGCATACTGTTACTGTCCTCCCTTCCACTGGCATACTGTTACTGTCCTCCGTTCCACTGGTATACCGGTACTGTCCTCCCTTCCACTGGCATACTGTTACTGTCCTCCCTTCCACTGGTATACTGGTACTGTCCTCCCTTCCACTGGCATACTGTTACTGTCCTCCCTTCCACTGGTATACTGGTACTGTCCTCCCTTCCACTGACATACTGTTACTGTCCTCCCTTCCACTGGTATACTGGTACTGGCATCCCTTCCACTGGCATACTGTTACTGTCCTCCCTTCCACTGGTATACTGGTACTGTCCTCCCTTCCACTGGTATACTGGTACTGTCCTCCCTTCCACTGGCATACTGTTACTGTCCTCCCTTCCACTGGTATACTGGTACTGTCCTCCCTTCCACTGACATACTGTTACTGTCCTCCCTTCCACTGGTATACTGGTACTGGCATCCCTTCCACTGGCATACTGTTACTGTCCTCCATTCCACTGGTATACTGGTACTGTCCTCCCTTCCACTGGCATACTGTTACTGTCCTCCCTTCCACTGGTATACTGGTACTGTCCTCCCTTCCACTGGCATACTGTTACTGTCCTCCCTTCCACTGGTATACTGGTACTGTCCTCCCTTCCACTGGCATACTGTTACTGTCCTCCCTTCCACTGGTATACTGGTACTGTCCTCCCTTCCACTGGCATACTGTTACTGTCCTCCCTTCCACTGGTATACTGGTACTGTCCTCCCTTCCACTGGCATACTGTTACTGTCCTCCCTTCCACTGGTATACTGGTACTGTCCTCCCTTCCACTGGCATACTGTTACTGTCCTCCCTTCCACTGGTATACTGGTACTGTCCTCCCTTCCACTGGCATACTGTTACTGTCCTCCCTTCCACTGGTATACTGGTACTGTCCTCCCTTCCACTGGCATACTGTTACTGTCCTCCCTTCCACTGGTATACTGGTACTGTCCTCCCTTCCACTGGCATACTGTTACTGTCCTCCCTTCCACTGGCATACTGGTACTGTCCTCCCTTCCACTGGCATACTGGTACTGTCCTCCCTTCCACTGGCATACTGGTACTGTCCTCCCTTCCACTGGTATACTGTTACAGTCCTCCCTTCCACTGGCATACTGGTACTGTCCTCCCTTCCACTGGCATACTGTTACTGTCCTCCCTTCCACTGGTATACTGGTACTGTCCTCCCTTCCACTGGCATACAGCTCATAGTGTCACCTGGTACTGTCCTCCCTTCCACTGGTATACAGCTCATAGTGTCACCTGGTACTGTCCTCCTTCCATGGGCATACTGTTACTGACCTCCCTTCCACTGGCATACTGTTACTGTCCTCCCTTCCACTGGCACACTGGTACTGTCCTCCCTTCCACTGGCATACTGTTACTGTCCTCCCTTCCACTGGCATACTGTTACTGTCCTCCCTTCCACTGGCATACTGGTACTGTCCTCCCTTCCACTGGTATACTGTTACTGTCCTCCCTTCCACTGGTATACTGTTACTGTCCTCCCTTCCACTGGCATACTGTTACTGTCCTCCCTTCCACTGGTATACTGGTACTGTCCTCCCATCCAGTGGTATACTGTTACTGTCCTCCCTTCCACTGGCATACTGTTACTGTCCTCCCTTCCACTGGTATACTGTTACAGTCCTCCTTTCCACTGGCATACTGGTACTGTACTCCCTTCCACTGGTATACTGGTACTGTCCTCCCATTCCACTGGTATACTGGTACTGTCCTCCCTTCCACTGGCATACTGTTACTGTCCTCCCTTCCACTGGCATACTGTTACTTTCCTCCCTTCCACTGGCATACTGGTACTGTCCTCCCTTTCACTGGTATACTGGTACTTCTCTCCCTTCCACTGGTATACTGGTACTGTCCTCCCTTCCACTGGTATACTGTTACTGTCCTCCCTTGCACTGGCATACTGTTACTGTCCTCCCTTCCACTGGTATACTGGTACTGTCATCCCTTCCACTGGCATACTGTTACTGTCCTCCCTTCCACTGGTATACTGGTACTGTCCTCCCTTCCACTGGCATACTGTTACTGTCCTCCCTTCCACTGGTATACTGGTACTGTCCTCCCTTCCACTGGCATACTGTTACTGTCCTCCCTTCCACTGGTATACTGGTACTGTCCTCCCTTCCACTGTTATTCTGTTACTGTCCTCCCTTCCACTGGTACACTGTTACTGTCCTCCCATCCACTGGCATACTGTTACTGTCCTCCCTTCCACCGGCATACTGTTACTGTCCTCCCTTCCACTAGTATACTGGTACTGTCCTCCCTTCCACTGGCATACTGTTACTGTCCTCCCTTCCACTGGTATACTGTTACTGTCCTCCCTTCCACTGGTATACTGTTACTGTCCTCCCTTCCACTGGCATACTGTTACTGTCCTCCCTTCCACTGGTATACTGGTACTGTCCTCCCTTCCACTGGTATACTGGTACTGTCCTCCGTTCCACTGGTATACTGTTACTGTCCTCCCTTCCACTGGCATACTGTTACTGTCCTCCCTTCCACTGGCATACTGTTACTGTCCTCCCTTCCACTGGCATACTGTTACTGTCCTCCCTTCCACTGGTATACTGGTACTTCTCTCCCTTACAATGGTATACTGGTACTGTCCTCCCTTCCACTGGCATACTGTTACTGTCCTCCCTTCCACTGGTATACTGGTACTGTCCTCCCTTCCACTGGCATACTGTTACTGTCCTCCCTTCCACTGGTATACTGGTACTGTCCTCCCTTCCACTGGTATACTGTTACTGTCCTCCCTTCCACTGGCATACTGTTACTGTCCTCCCTTCCACTGGTATACTGGTACTGTCCTCCCACTGGCATACTGTTACTGTCCTCCCTTCCACTGGTATACTGGTACTGTCCTCCCTTCCACTGGTATACTGGTACTGTCCTCCATTCCACTGGTATACTGGTACTGTCCTCCCTTCCACTGGCATATTGTTACTGTCCTCCCTTCCACTGGTATACTGTTACTGTCCTCCCTTCCACTGGTATACTGGTACTGTCCTCCCTTCCACTGGCATACTGTTACTGTCCTCCCTTCCACTGGTATACAGTTACTGTCCTCCCTTCCACTGGTATACTATTACTGTCCTCCCTTCCACTGGCATACTGTTACTGTCCTCCCATCCACTGGTATACTGGTACTGTCCTCCCTTCCACTGGTATACTGTTACTGTCCTCCCTTCCACTGGTATACTGTTACTGTCCTCCCTTCCACTGGTATACTGGCACTGTCCTCCCTTCCACTGGTATACTGGTACTGTCCTCCCTTCCACTGGCATACTGTTACTGTCCTCCCTTCCACTGGCATACTGTTACTGTCCTCCCTTCCACTGGCATACTGTTACTGTCCTCCCTTCCACTGGTATACTGGCACTGTCCTCCCTTCCACTGGCATACTGTTACTGTCCTCCCTTCCACTGGCATACTGTTACTGTCCTCCCTTCCACTGGCATACTGTTACTGTCCTCCCTTCCACTGGTATACTGGTACTGTCCTCCCTTCCACTGGCATACTGTTACTGTCCTCCCTTCCACTGGCATACTGTTACTGTCCTCCCTTCCACTGGTATACTGTTACTGTCCTCCCTTCCACTGGTATACTGTTACTGTCCTCCCTTCCACTGGCATACTGTTACTGTCCTCCCTTCCACTGGTATACTGGTACTGTCCTCCCTTCCACTGGTATACTGGTACTGTCCTCCCTTCCACTGGCATACTGGTACTGTCCTCCCTTCCACTGGCATACTGTTACTGTCCTCCCTTCCACTGGTATACTGTTACTGTCCTCCCTTCCACTGGCATACTGTTACTGTCCTCCCTTCCACTGGTATACTGGTACTGTCCTCCCTTCCACTGGTAATACTGTTACTGTCCTCCCTTCCACTGGCATACTGTTACTGTCCTCCCTTCCACTAGCAAACTGTTACTGTCCTCCCTTCCACTGGTATACTGGTACTGTCCTCCCTTCCACTGGCATACTGTTACTGTCCTCCCTTCCACTGGTATACTGGTACTGTCCTCCCTTCCACTGGCATACTGTTACTGTCCTCCCTTCCACTGGTATACTGGTACTGTCCTCCCTTCCACTGGCATACTGTTACTGTCCTCCCTTCCACTGGTATACTGGTACTGTCCTCCCTTCCACTGGCATACTGTTACTGTCCTCCCTTCCACTGGTATACTGGTACTGTCCTCCCTTCCACTGGCATACTGTTACTGTCCTCCCTTCCACTGGTATACTGGTACTGTCCTCCCTTCCACTGGCATACTGTTACTGTCCTCCCTTCCACTGGTATACTGGTACTGTCCTGCCTTCCACTGGCATACTGTTACTGTCCTCCCTTCCACTGGTATACTGGTACTGTCCTCCCTTCCACTGGCATACTGTTACTGTCCTCCCTTCCACTGGTATACTGGTACTGTCCTCCCTTCCACTGGCATACTGTTACTGTCCTCCCTTCCACTGGTATACTGGTACTGTCCTCCCTTCCACTGGCATACTGGTACTGTCCTCCCTTCCACTGGCATACTGGTACTGTCCTCCCTTCCACTGGTATACTGTTACTGTCCTCCCTTCCACTGGCATACTGTTACTGTCCTCCCTTCCACTGGCATACTGTTACTGTCCTCCCTTCCACTGGTATACTGGTACTGTCCTCCCTTCCACTGGCATACAGCTCATAGTGTCACCTGGTACTGTCCTCCCTTCCACTGGTATACAGCTCATAGTGTCACCTGGTACTGTCCTCCTTCCATGGGCATACTGTTACTGACCTCCCTTCCACTGGCATACTGTTACTGTCCTCCCTTCCACTGGCACACTGGTACTGTCCTCCCTTCCACTGGCATACTGTTACTGTCCTCCCTTCCACTGGCATACTGTTACTGTCCTCCCTTCCACTGGCATACTGGTACTGTCCTCCCTTCCACTGGTATACTGTTACTGTCCTCCCTTCCACTGGTATACTGTTACTGTCCTCCCTTCCACTGGCATACTGTTACTGTCCTCCCTTCCACTGGTATACTGGTACTGTCCTCCCATCCAGTGGTATACTGTTACTGTCCTCCCTTCCACTGGCATACTGTTACTGTCCTCCCTTCCACTGGTATACTGTTACAGTCCTCCTTTCCACTGGCATACTGGTACTGTACTCCCTTCCACTGGTATACTGGTACTGTCCTCCATTCCACTGGTATACTGGTACTGTCCTCCCTTCCACTGGCATACTGTTACTGTCCTCCCTTCCACTGGCATACTGTTACTTTCCTCCCTTCCACTGGCATACTGGTACTGTCCTCCCTTTCACTGGTATACTGGTACTTCTCTCCCTTCCACTGGTATACTGGTACTGTCCTCCCTTCCACTGGTATACTGTTACTGTCCTCCCTTGCACTGGCATACTGTTACTGTCCTCCCTTCCACTGGTATACTGGTACTGTCATCCCTTCCACTGGCATACTGTTACTGTCCTCCCTTCCACTGGTATACTGGTACTGTCCTCCCTTCCACTGGCATACTGTTACTGTCCTCCCTTCCACTGGTATACTGGTACTGTCCTCCCTTCCACTGGCATACTGTTACTGTCCTCCCTTCCACTGGTATACTGGTACTGTCCTCCCTTCCACTGTTATTCTGTTACTGTCCTCCCTTCCACTGGTACACTGTTACTGTCCTCCCATCCACTGGCATACTGTTACTGTCCTCCCTTCCACCGGCATACTGTTACTGTCCTCCCTTCCACTAGTATACTGGTACTGTCCTCCCTTCCACTGGCATACTGTTACTGTCCTCCCTTCCACTGGTATACTGTTACTGTCCTCCCTTCCACTGGTATACTGTTACTGTCCTCCCTTCCACTGGCATACTGTTACTGTCCTCCCTTCCACTGGTATACTGGTACTGTCCTCCCTTCCACTGGTATACTGGTACTGTCCTCCGTTCCACTGGTATACTGTTACTGTCCTCCCTTCCACTGGCATACTGTTACTGTCCTCCCTTCCACTGGCATACTGTTACTGTCCTCCCTTCCACTGGCATACTGTTACTGTCCTCCCTTCCACTGGTATACTGGTACTTCTCTCCCTTACAATGGTATACTGGTACTGTCCTCCCTTCCACTGGCATACTGTTACTGTCCTCCCTTCCACTGGTATACTGGTACTGTCCTCCCTTCCACTGGCATACTGTTACTGTCCTCCCTTCCACTGGTATACTGGTACTGTCCTCCCTTCCACTGGTATACTGTTACTGTCCTCCCTTCCACTGGCATACTGTTACTGTCCTCCCTTCCACTGGTATACTGGTACTGTCCTCCCACTGGCATACTGTTACTGTCCTCCCTTCCACTGGTATACTGGTACTGTCCTCCCTTCCACTGGTATACTGGTACTGTCCTCCATTCCACTGGTATACTGGTACTGTCCTCCCTTCCACTGGCATATTGTTACTGTCCTCCCTTCCACTGGTATACTGTTACTGTCCTCCCTTCCACTGGTATACTGGTACTGTCCTCCCTTCCACTGGCATACTGTTACTGTCCTCCCTTCCACTGGTATACAGTTACTGTCCTCCCTTCCACTGGTATACTATTACTGTCCTCCCTTCCACTGGCATACTGTTACTGTCCTCCCATCCACTGGTATACTGGTACTGTCCTCCCTTCCACTGGTATACTGTTACTGTCCTCCCTTCCACTGGTATACTGTTACTGTCCTCCCTTCCACTGGTATACTGGCACTGTCCTCCCTTCCACTGGTATACTGGTACTGTCCTCCCTTCCACTGGCATACTGTTACTGTCCTCCCTTCCACTGGCATACTGTTACTGTCCTCCCTTCCACTGGCATACTGTTACTGTCCTCCCTTCCACTGGTATACTGGCACTGTCCTCCCTTCCACTGGCATACTGTTACTGTCCTCCCTTCCACTGGCATACTGTTACTGTCCTCCCTTCCACTGGCATACTGTTACTGTCCTCCCTTCCACTGGTATACTGGTACTGTCCTCCCTTCCACTGGCATACTGTTACTGTCCTCCCTTCCACTGGCATACTGTTACTGTCCTCCCTTCCACTGGTATACTGTTACTGTCCTCCCTTCCACTGGTATACTGTTACTGTCCTCCCTTCCACTGGCATACTGTTACTGTCCTCCCTTCCACTGGTATACTGGTACTGTCCTCCCTTCCACTGGTATACTGGTACTGTCCTCCCTTCCACTGGCATACTGGTACTGTCCTCCCTTCCACTGGCATACTGTTACTGTCCTCCCTTCCACTGGTATACTGTTACTGTCCTCCCTTCCACTGGCATACTGTTACTGTCCTCCCTTCCACTGGTATACTGGTACTGTCCTCCCTTCCACTGGTAATACTGTTACTGTCCTCCCTTCCACTGGCATACTGTTACTGTCCTCCCTTCCACTAGCAAACTGTTACTGTCCTCCCTTCCACTGGTATACTGGCACTGTCCTCCCTTCCACTGGCATACTGTTACTGTCCTCCCTTCCACTGGCATACTGTTACTGTCCTCCCTTCCACTGGTATACTGTTACTGTCCTCCCTTCCACTGGTATACTGTTACTGTCCTCCCTTCCACTGGCATACTGTTACTGTCCTCCGTTCCACTGGTATACTGGTACTGTCCTCCCTTCCACTGGCATACTGTTACTGTCCTCCCTTCCACTGGTATACTGGTACTGTCCTCCCTTCCACTGGCATACTGTTACTGTCCTCCCTTCCACTGGTATACTGGTACTGTCCTCCCTTCCACTGGCATACTGTTACTGTCCTCCCTTCCACTGGTATACTGGTACTGTCCTCCCTTCCACTGGCATACTGTTACTGTCCTCCCTTCCACTGGTATACTGGTACTGTCCTCCCTTCCACTGGCATACTGTTACTGTCCTCCCTTCCACTGGTATACTGGTACTGTCCTCCCTTCCACTGGCATACTGTTACTGTCCTCCCTTCCACTGGTATACTGGTACTGTCCTGCCTTCCACTGGCATACTGTTACTGTCCTCCCTTCCACTGGTATACTGGTACTGTCCTCCCTTCCACTGGCATACTGTTACTGTCCTCCCTTCCACTGGTATACTGGTACTGTCCTCCCTTCCACTGGCATACTGTTACTGTCCTCCCTTCCACTGGTATACTGGTACTGTCCTCCCTTCCACTGGCATACTGGTACTGTCCTCCCTTCCACTGGCATACTGGTACTGTCCTCCCTTCCACTGGTATACTGTTACTGTCCTCCCTTCCACTGGCATACTGTTACTGTCCTCCCTTCCACTGGCATACTGTTACTGTCCTCCCTTCCACTGGTATACTGGTACTGTCCTCCCTTCCACTGGCATACAGCTCATAGTGTCACCTGGTACTGTCCTCCCTTCCACTGGTATACAGCTCATAGTGTCACCTGGTACTGTCCTCCTTCCATGGGCATACTGTTACTGACCTCCCTTCCACTGGCATACTGTTACTGTCCTCCCTTCCACTGGCACACTGGTACTGTCCTCCCTTCCACTGGCATACTGTTACTGTCCTCCCTTCCACTGGCATACTGTTACTGTCCTCCCTTCCACTGGCATACTGGTACTGTCCTCCCTTCCACTGGTATACTGTTACTGTCCTCCCTTCCACTGGTATACTGTTACTGTCCTCCCTTCCACTGGCATACTGTTACTGTCCTCCCTTCCACTGGTATACTGGTACTGTCCTCCCATCCAGTGGTATACTGTTACTGTCCTCCCTTCCACTGGCATACTGTTACTGTCCTCCCTTCCACTGGTATACTGTTACAGTCCTCCTTTCCACTGGCATACTGGTACTGTACTCCCTTCCACTGGTATACTGGTACTGTCCTCCATTCCACTGGTATACTGGTACTGTCCTCCCTTCCACTGGCATACTGTTACTGTCCTCCCTTCCACTGGCATACTGTTACTTTCCTCCCTTCCACTGGCATACTGGTACTGTCCTCCCTTTCACTGGTATACTGGTACTTCTCTCCCTTCCACTGGTATACTGGTACTGTCCTCCCTTCCACTGGTATACTGTTACTGTCCTCCCTTGCACTGGCATACTGTTACTGTCCTCCCTTCCACTGGTATACTGGTACTGTCATCCCTTCCACTGGCATACTGTTACTGTCCTCCCTTCCACTGGTATACTGGTACTGTCCTCCCTTCCACTGGCATACTGTTACTGTCCTCCCTTCCACTGGTATACTGGTACTGTCCTCCCTTCCACTGGCATACTGTTACTGTCCTCCCTTCCACTGGTATACTGGTACTGTCCTCCCTTCCACTGTTATTCTGTTACTGTCCTCCCTTCCACTGGTACACTGTTACTGTCCTCCCATCCACTGGCATACTGTTACTGTCCTCCCTTCCACCGGCATACTGTTACTGTCCTCCCTTCCACTAGTATACTGGTACTGTCCTCCCTTCCACTGGCATACTGTTACTGTCCTCCCTTCCACTGGTATACTGTTACTGTCCTCCCTTCCACTGGTATACTGTTACTGTCCTCCCTTCCACTGGCATACTGTTACTGTCCTCCCTTCCACTGGTATACTGGTACTGTCCTCCCTTCCACTGGTATACTGGTACTGTCCTCCGTTCCACTGGTATACTGTTACTGTCCTCCCTTCCACTGGCATACTGTTACTGTCCTCCCTTCCACTGGCATACTGTTACTGTCCTCCCTTCCACTGGCATACTGTTACTGTCCTCCCTTCCACTGGTATACTGGTACTTCTCTCCCTTACAATGGTATACTGGTACTGTCCTCCCTTCCACTGGCATACTGTTACTGTCCTCCCTTCCACTGGTATACTGGTACTGTCCTCCCTTCCACTGGCATACTGTTACTGTCCTCCCTTCCACTGGTATACTGGTACTGTCCTCCCTTCCACTGGTATACTGTTACTGTCCTCCCTTCCACTGGCATACTGTTACTGTCCTCCCTTCCACTGGTATACTGGTACTGTCCTCCCACTGGCATACTGTTACTGTCCTCCCTTCCACTGGTATACTGGTACTGTCCTCCCTTCCACTGGTATACTGGTACTGTCCTCCATTCCACTGGTATACTGGTACTGTCCTCCCTTCCACTGGCATATTGTTACTGTCCTCCCTTCCACTGGTATACTGTTACTGTCCTCCCTTCCACTGGTATACTGGTACTGTCCTCCCTTCCACTGGCATACTGTTACTGTCCTCCCTTCCACTGGTATACAGTTACTGTCCTCCCTTCCACTGGTATACTATTACTGTCCTCCCTTCCACTGGCATACTGTTACTGTCCTCCCATCCACTGGTATACTGGTACTGTCCTCCCTTCCACTGGTATACTGTTACTGTCCTCCCTTCCACTGGTATACTGTTACTGTCCTCCCTTCCACTGGTATACTGGCACTGTCCTCCCTTCCACTGGTATACTGGTACTGTCCTCCCTTCCACTGGCATACTGTTACTGTCCTCCCTTCCACTGGCATACTGTTACTGTCCTCCCTTCCACTGGCATACTGTTACTGTCCTCCCTTCCACTGGTATACTGGCACTGTCCTCCCTTCCACTGGCATACTGTTACTGTCCTCCCTTCCACTGGCATACTGTTACTGTCCTCCCTTCCACTGGCATACTGTTACTGTCCTCCCTTCCACTGGTATACTGGTACTGTCCTCCCTTCCACTGGCATACTGTTACTGTCCTCCCTTCCACTGGCATACTGTTACTGTCCTCCCTTCCACTGGTATACTGTTACTGTCCTCCCTTCCACTGGTATACTGTTACTGTCCTCCCTTCCACTGGCATACTGTTACTGTCCTCCCTTCCACTGGTATACTGGTACTGTCCTCCCTTCCACTGGTATACTGGTACTGTCCTCCCTTCCACTGGCATACTGGTACTGTCCTCCCTTCCACTGGCATACTGTTACTGTCCTCCCTTCCACTGGTATACTGTTACTGTCCTCCCTTCCACTGGCATACTGTTACTGTCCTCCCTTCCACTGGTATACTGGTACTGTCCTCCCTTCCACTGGTAATACTGTTACTGTCCTCCCTTCCACTGGCATACTGTTACTGTCCTCCCTTCCACTAGCAAACTGTTACTGTCCTCCCTTCCACTGGTATACTGGCACTGTCCTCCCTTCCACTGGCATACTGTTACTGTCCTCCCTTCCACTGGCATACTGTTACTGTCCTCCCTTCCACTGGCATACTGTTACTGCCCTCCCTTCCACTGGTATACTGGTACTGTCCTCCCTTCCACTGGTATACTGGTACTGTCCTCCCTTCCAATGGTATACTGGTACTGTCCTCCCTTCCACTGGCATACTGGTACTGTCCTCCCTTCCACTGGTATACTGGTACTGTCCTCCCTTCCACTGGCATACTGTTACTGTCCTCCCTTCCACTGGTATACTGGTACTGTCCTCCCTTCCACTGGTATACTGGTACTGTCCTCCCTTCCACTGGTATACTGTTACTGTCCTCCCTTCCACTAGCATACTGTTACTGTCCTCCCTTCCACTGGTATACTGGTACTGTTCTCCCTTCCACTGGTATACTGGTACTGTCCTCCCTTCCACTGGCATACTGTTACTGTCCTCCCTTCCACTGGTATACTGGTACTGTCCTCCCTTCCACTGGCATACAGCTCATAGTGTCACCTGGTACTGTCCTCCCTTCCACTGGTATACTGTTACTGTCCTCCCTTCCACTGGTATACTGTTACTGTCCTCCCTTCCACTGGCATACTGTTACTGTCCTCCGTTCCACTGGTATACTGGTACTGTCCTCCCTTCCACTGGCATACTGTTACTGTCCTCCCTTCCACTGGTATACTGGTACTGTCCTCCCTTCCACTGGCATACTGTTACTGTCCTCCCTTCCACTGGTATACTGGTACTGTCCTCCCTTCCACTGACATACTGTTACTGTCCTCCCTTCCACTGGTATACTGGTACTGGCATCCCTTCCACTGGCATACTGTTACTGTCCTCCATTCCACTGGTATACTGGTACTGTCCTCCCTTCCACTGGTATACTGGTACTGTCCTCCCTTCCACTGGCATACTGTTACTGTCCTCCCTTCCACTGGTATACTGGTACTGTCCTCCCTTCCACTGGTATACTGGTACTGTCCTCCCTTCCACTGGCATACTGTTACTGTCCTCCCTTCCACTGGCATACTGTTACTGTCCTCCCTTCCACTGGTATACTGGTACTGTCCTCCCTTCCACTGGTATACTGGTACTGTCCTCCCTTCCACTGGCATACTGGTACTGTCCTCCCTTCCACTGGCATACTGTTACTGTCCTCCCTTCCACTGGTATACTGGTACTGTCCTCCCTTCCACTGGTATACTGGTACTGTCCTCCCTTCCACTGGCATACTGTTACTGTCCTCCCTTCCACTGGCATACTGTTACTGTCCTCCCTTCCACTGGCATACTGTTACTGTCATCCCTTCCACTGGCATACTGTTACTGTCCTCCCTTCCACTAGCAAACTGTTACTGTCCTTCCTTCCACTGGTATACTGGCACTGTCCTCCCTTCCACTGGCATACTGTTACTGTCCTCCCTTCCACTGGCATACTGTTACTGTCCTCCCTTCCACTGGCATACTGTTACTGTCCTCCCTTCCACTGGCATACTGTTACTGTCATCCCTTCAACTGGTATACTGGTACTTCTCTCCCTTCCACTGGTATACTGGTACTGTCCTCCCTTCCACTGGTATACTGTTACTGTCCTCCCTTGCACTGGCATACTGTTACTGTCCTCCCTTGCACTAGTATACTGGTACTGTCCTCCCTTCCACTGGCATACTGTTACTGTCCTCCCTTCCACTGGTATACTGGTACTGTCCTCCCTTCCACTGGTATACTGTTACTGTCCTCCCTTCCACTGGCATACTGTTACTGTCCTCCCTTCCACTGGCATACTATTACTGTCCTCCCTTCCACTGGTATACTGGTACTGTCCTCCCTTCCACTGGCATACTGTTACTGTCCTCCCTTCCACTGGTATACTGTTACTGTCCTCCCTTCCACTGGCATACTGTTACTGTCCTCCCTTCCACTGGTATACTGGTACTGTCCTCCCTTCCACTGGTATACTGGTACTGTCCTCCCTTCCACTGGTATACTGTTACTGTCCTCCCTTCCACTGGCATACTGTTACTGTCCTCCCTTCCACTGGCATACTGTTACTGTCCTCCCTTCAATTGGCATACTGTTACTGTCCTCCCTTCCACTGGCATACTGTTACTGTCCTCCCTTCCACTGGTATACTGGTACTGTCCTCCCTTCCACTGACATACTGTTACTGTCCTCCCTTCCACTGGTATACTGGTACTGTCCTCCCTTCCACTGGCATACTGTTACTGTCCTCCCTTCCACTGGTACACTGGTACTGTCCTCCCTTCCACTGGCATACTGTTGCTGTCCTCTCTTCCACTGGTATACTGGTACTGTCCTCCCTTCCACTGGCATACTGTTACTGTCCTCCCTTCCACTGGTATACTGGTACTGTCCTCCCTTCCACTGGCATACTGGTACTGTCCTCCCTTCCACTGGCATACTGTTACTGCCCTCCCTTCCACTGGTATACTGGTACTGTCCTCCCTTCCACTGGTATACTGGTACTGTCCTCCCTTCCAATGGTATACTGGTACTGTCCTCCCTTCCACTGGCATACTGGTACTGTCCTCCCTTCCACTGGTATACTGGTACTGTCCTCCCTTCCACTGGCATACTGTTACTGTCCTCCCTTCCACTGGTATACTGGTACTGTCCTCCCTTCCACTGGCATACAGCTCATAGTGTCACCTGGTACTGTCCTCCCTTCCACTGGTATACTGTTACTGTCCTCCCTTCCACTGCTATACTGTTACTGTCCTCCCTTCCACTGGTATACTGTTACTGTCCTCCCTTCCACTGGCATACTGTTACTGTCCTCCGTTCCACTGGTATAACGGTACTGTCCTCCCTTCCACTGGCATACTGTTACTGTCATCCCTTCCACTGGCATACTGTTACTGTCCTCCCTTCCACTAGCAAACTGTTACTGTCCTTCCTTCCACTGGTATACTGGCACTGTCCTCCCTTCCACTGGCATACTGTTACTGTCCTCCCTTCCACTGGCATACTGTTACTGTCCTCCCTTCCACTGGCATACTGTTACTGTCCTCCCTTCCACTGGCATACTGTTACTGTCATCCCTTCAACTGGTATACTGGTACTTCTCTCCCTTCCACTGGTATACTGGTACTGTCCTCCCTTCCACTGGTATACTGTTACTGTCCTCCCTTGCACTGGCATACTGTTACTGTCCTCCCTTGCACTAGTATACTGGTACTGTCCTCCCTTCCACTGGCATACTGTTACTGTCCTCCCTTCCACTGGTATACTGGTACTGTCCTCCCTTCCACTGGTATACTGTTACTGTCATCCCTCCCACTGGCATACTGTTACTGTCCTCCCTTCCACTGGCATACTGTTACTGTCCTCCCTTCCACTGGTATACTGGTACTGTCCTCCCTTCCACTGGCATACTGTTACTGTCCTCCCTTCCACTGGTATACTGTTACTGTCCTCCCTTCCACTGGCATACTGTTACTGTCCTCCCTTCCACTGGTATACTGGTACTGTCCTCCCTTCCACTGGTATACTGGTACTGTCCTCCCTTCCACTGGTATACTGTTACTGTCCTCCCTTCCACTGGCATACTGTTACTGTCCTCCCTTCCACTGGCATACTGTTACTGTCCTCCCTTCAATTGGCATACTGTTACTGTCCTCCCTTCCACTGGCATACTGTTACTGTCCTCCCTTCCACTGGTATACTGGTACTGTCCTCCCTTCCACTGACATACTGTTACTGTCCTCCCTTCCACTGGTATACTGGTACTGTCCTCCCTTCCACTGGCATACTGTTACTGTCCTCCCTTCCACTGGTACACTGGTACTGTCCTCCCTTCCACTGGCATACTGTTGCTGTCCTCTCTTCCACTGGTATACTGGTACTGTCCTCCCTTCCACTGGCATACTGTTACTGTCCTCCCTTCCACTGGTATACTGGTACTGTCCTCCCTTCCACTGGCATACTGGTACTGTCCTCCCTTCCACTGGCATACTGTTACTGCCCTCCCTTCCACTGGTATACTGGTACTGTCCTCCCTTCCACTGGTATACTGGTACTGTCCTCCCTTCCAATGGTATACTGGTACTGTCCTCCCTTCCACTGGCATACTGGTACTGTCCTCCCTTCCACTGGTATACTGGTACTGTCCTCCCTTCCACTGGCATACTGTTACTGTCCTCCCTTCCACTGGTATACTGGTACTGTCCTCCCTTCCACTGGCATACAGCTCATAGTGTCACCTGGTACTGTCCTCCCTTCCACTGGTATACTGTTACTGTCCTCCCTTCCACTGCTATACTGTTACTGTCCTCCCTTCCACTGGTATACTGTTACTGTCCTCCCTTCCACTGGCATACTGTTACTGTCCTCCGTTCCACTGGTATAACGGTACTGTCCTCCCTTCCACTGGCATACTGTTACTGTCCTCCCTTCCACTGGTATACTGGTACTGTCCTCCCTTCCACTGGCATACTGTTACTGTCCTCCCTTCCACTGGTATACTGGTACTGTCCTCCCTTCCACTGACATACTGTTACTGTCCTCCCTTCCACTGGTATACTGGTACTGGCATCCCTTCCACTGGCATACTGTTACTGTCCTCCATTCCACTGGTATACTGGTACTGTCCTCCCTTCCACTGGTATACTGGTACTGTCCTCCCTTCCACTGGCATACTGTTACTGTCCTCCCTTCCACTGGTATACTGGTACTGTCCTCCCTTCCACTGACATACTGTTACTGTCCTCCCTTCCACTGGTATACTGGTACTGGCATCCCTTCCACTGGCATACTGTTACTGTCCTCCATTCCACTGGTATACTGGTACTGTCCTCCCTTCCACTGGCATACTGTTACTGTCCTCCCTTCCACTGGTATACTGGTACTGTCCTCCCTTCCACTGGCATACTGTTACTGTCCTCCCTTCCACTGGTATACTGCTACTGTCCTCCCTTCCACTGGCATACTGGTACTGTCCTCCCTTCCACTGGCATACTGTTACTGCCATCCCTTCCACTGGTATACTGGTACTGTCCTCCATTCCACTGGTATACTGGTACTGTCCTCCCTTCCACTGGTATACTGGTACTGTCCTGCCTTCCACTGGCATACTGTTACTGTCCTCCCTTCCACTGGTATACTGGTACTGTCCTCCCTTCCACTGGCATACTGTTACTGTCCTCCCTTCCACTGGCATACTGTTACTGTCCTCCCTTCCACTGGTATACTGGTACTGTCCTCCCTTCCACTGGCATACTGTTACTGTCCTCCCTTCCACTGGTATACTGGTACTGTCCTCCCTTCCACTGGCATACTGGTACTGTCCTCCCTTCCACTGGCATACTGTTACTGTCCTCCCTTCCACTAGCAAACTGTTACTGTCCTTCCTTCCACTGGTATACTGGCACTGTCCTCCCTTCCACTGGCATACTGTTACTGTCCTCCCTTCCACTGGCATACTGTTACTGTCCTCCCTTCCACTGGCATACTGTTACTGTTCTCCCTTCCACTGGCATACTGTTACTGTCCTCCCTTCAACTGGTATACTGGTACTGTCCTCCCTTCCACTGGTATACTGTTACTGTCCTCCCTTGCACTGGCATACTGTTACTGTCCTCCCTTGCACTAGTATACTGGTACTGTCCTCCCTTCCACTGGCATACTGTTACTGTCCTCCCTTCCACTGGTATACTGGTACTGTCCTCCCTTCCACTGGCATACTGTTACTGTCCTCCCTTCCACTGGTATACTGGTACTGTCCTACCTTCCACTGGCATACTGTTACTGTCCTCCCTTCCACTGGTATACTGGTACTGTCCTCCCTTCCACTGGTATACTGGTACTGTCCTCCCTTCCACTGGCATACTGGTACTGTCCTCCCTTCCACTGGCATACTGTTACTGTCCTCCCTTCCACTGGTATACTGTTACTGTCCTCCCTTCCACTGGCATACTGTTACTGTCCTCCCTTCCACTGGTATACTGGTACTGTCCTCCCTTCCACTGGTGATACTGTTACTGTCCTCCCTTCCACTGGCATACTGTTACTGTCCTCCCTTCCACTAGCAAACTGTTACTGTCCTTCCTTCCACTGGTATACTGGCACTGTCCTCCCTTCCACTGGCATACTGTTACTGTCCTCCCTTCCACTGGCATACTGTTACTGTCCTCCCTTCCACTGGCATACTGTTACTGTCCTCCCTTCCACTGGCATACTGTTACTGTCATCCCTTCAACTGGTATACTGGTACTTCTCTCCCTTCCACTGGTATACTGGTACTGTCCTCCCTTCCACTGGTATACTGTTACTGTCCTCCCTTGCACTGGCATACTGTTACTGTCCTCCCTTGCACTAGTATACTGGTACTGTCCTCCCTTCCACTGGCATACTGTTACTGTCCTCCCTTCCACTGGTATACTGGTACTGTCCTCCCTTCCACTGGCATACTGTTACTGTCCTCCCTTCCACTGGTATACTGGTACTGTCCTACCTTCCACTGGCATACTGTTACTGTCCTCCCTTCCACTGGTATACTGGTACTGTCCTCCCTTCCACTGGTATACTGGTACTGTCCTCCCTTCCACTGGTATACTGTTACTGTCCTCCCTTCCACTGGCATACTGTTACTGTCCTCCCTTCCACTGGCATACTGTTACTGTCCTCCCTTCCACTGGTATACTGGTACTGTCCTCCCTTCCACTGGCATACTGTTACTGTCCTCCCTTCCACTGGCATACTGTTACTGTCCTCCCTTCCACTGGCATACTGTTACTGTCCTCCCTTCCACAGGTATACTGGTACTGTCCTCCCTTCCACTGGTATACTGGTACTGTCCTCCCTTCCACTGGTATACTGTTACTGTCCTCCCTTCCACTGGCATACTGTTACTGTCCTCCCTTCCACTGGCATACTGTTACTGTCCTCCCTTCAATTGGCATACTGTTACTGTCCTCCCTTCCACTGGCATACTGTTACTGTCCTCCCTTCCACTGGTATACTGGTACTGTCCTCCCTTCCAATGACATACTGTTACTGTCCTCCCTTCCACTGGTATACTGGTACTGTCCTCCCTTCCACTGGCATACTGTTACTGTCCTCCCTTCCACTGGTACACTGGTACTGTCCTCCCTTCCACTGGCATACTGTTACTGTCCTCTCTTCCACTGGTATACTGGTACTGTCCTCCCTTCCACTGGCATACTGTTACTGTCCTCCCTTCCACTGGTATACTGGTACTGTCCTCCCTTCCACTGGCATACTGGTACTGTCCTCCCTTCCACTGGCATACTGTTACTGCCCTCCCTTCCACTGGTATACTGGTACTGTCCTCCCTTCCACTGGTATACTGGTACTGTCCTCCCTTCCAATGGTATACTGGTACTGTCCTCCCTTCCACTGGCATACTGGTACTGTCCTCCCTTCCACTGGTATACTGTTACTGTCCTCCCTTCCACTGGTATACTGTTACTGTCCTCCCTTCCACTGGCATACTGTTACTGTCCTCCCTTCCACTGGCATACTGTTACTGTCATCCGTTCCACTGGTATACCGGTACTGTCCTCCCTTCCACTGGCATACTGTTACTGTCCTCCCTTCCACTGGTATACTGGTACTGTCCTCCCTTCCACTGGCATACTGTTACTGTCCTCCCTTCCACTGGTATACTGGTACTGTCCTCCCTTCCACTGACATACTGTTACTGTCCTCCCTTCCACTGGTATACTGGTACTGGCATCCCTTCCACTGGCATACTGTTACTGTCCTCCCTTCCACTGGTATACTGGTACTGTCCTCCCTTCCACTGGTATACTGGTACTGTCCTCCCTTCCACTGGCATACTGTTACTGTCCTCCCTTCCACTGGTATACTGGTACTGTCCTCCCTTCCACTGACATACTGTTACTGTCCTCCCTTCCACTGGTATACTGGTACTGGCATCCCTTCCACTGGCATACTGTTACTGTCCTCCATTCCACTGGTATACTGGTACTGTCCTCCCTTCCACTGGCATACTGGTACTGTCCTCCCTTCCACTGGCATACTGTTACTGTCCTCCCTTCCACTGGTATACTGGTACTGTCCTCCCTTCCACTGGCATACTGTTACTGTCCTCCCTTCCACTGGTATACTGCTACTGTCCTCCCCTCCACTGGCATACTGGTACTGTCCTCCCTTCCACTGGCATACTGTTACTGCCATCCCTTCCACTGGTATACTGGTACTGTCCTCCATTCCACTGGTATACTGGTACTGTCCTCCCTTCCACTGGTATACTGGTACTGTCCTGCCTTCCACTGGCATACTGTTACTGTCCTCCCTTCCACTGGTATACTGGTACTGTCCTCCCTTCCACTGGCATACTGTTACTGTCCTCCCTTCCACTGGTATACTGGTACTGTCCTCCCTTCCACTGGCATACTGTTACTGTCCTCCCTTCCACTGGTATACTGGTACTGTCCTCCCTTCCACTGGCATACTGGTACTGTCCTCCCTTCCACTGGCATACTGTTACTGCCATCCCTTCCACTGGTATACTGGTACTGTCCTCCCTTCCACTGGTATACTGGTACTGTCCTCCCTTCCACTGGTATACTGGTACTGTCCTCCCTTCCACTGGCATACTGGTACTGTCCTCCCTTCCACTGGCATACTGTTACTGTCCTCCCTTCCACTGGAATACTGTTACTGTCCTCCCTTCCACTGGTATACTGGTACTGTCCTCCCTTCCACTGGTATACTGTTACTGTCCTCCCTTCCACTGGCATACTGTTACTGTCCTCCCTTCCACTGGCATACTGTTACTGTCCTCCCTTCCACTGGTATACTGGTACTGTTCTCCCTTCCACTGGTATACTGTTACAGTCCTCCCTTCCACTGGCATACTGGTACTGTCCTCCCTTCCACTGGCATACTGTTACTGTCCTCCCTTCCACTGGTATACTGGTACTGTCCTCCCTTCCACTGGCATACTGTTACTGCCATCCCTTCCACTGGTATACTGGTACTGTCCTCCATTCCACTGGTATACTGGTACTGTCCTCCCTTCCACTGGTATACTGGTACTGTCCTGCCTTCCACTGGCATACTGTTACTGTCCTCCCTTCCACTGGTATACTGGTACTGTCCTCCCTTCCACTGGCATACTGTTACTGTCCTCCCTTCCACTGGCATACTGTTACTGTCCTCCCTTCCACTGGTATACTGGTACTGTCCTCCCTTCCACTGGCATACTGTTACTGTCCTCCCTTCCACTGGTATACTGGTACTGTCCTCCCTTCCACTGGCATACTGGTACTGTCCTCCCTTCCACTGGCATACTGTTACTGTCCTCCCTTCCACTAGCAAACTGTTACTGTCCTTCCTTCCACTGGTATACTGGCACTGTCCTCCCTTCCACTGGCATACTGTTACTGTCCTCCCTTCCACTGGCATACTGTTACTGTCCTCCCTTCCACTGGCATACTGTTACTGTCCTCCCTTCCACTGGCATACTGTTACTGTCCTCCCTTCAACTGGTATACTGGTACTGTCCTCCCTTCCACTGGTATACTGTTACTGTCCTCCCTTGCACTGGCATACTGTTACTGTCCTCCCTTGCACTAGTATACTGGTACTGTCCTCCCTTCCACTGGCATACTGTTACTGTCCTCCCTTCCACTGGTATACTGGTACTGTCCTCCCTTCCACTGGCATACTGTTACTGTCCTCCCTTCCACTGGTATACTGGTACTGTCCTACCTTCCACTGGCATACTGTTACTGTCCTCCCTTCCACTGGTATACTGGTACTGTCCTCCCTTCCACTGGTATACTGGTACTGTCCTCCCTTCCACTGGCATACTGGTACTGTCCTCCCTTCCACTGGCATACTGTTACTGTCCTCCCTTCCACTGGTATACTGTTACTGTCCTCCCTTCCACTGGCATACTGTTACTGTCCTCCCTTCCACTGGTATACTGGTACTGTCCTCCCTTCCACTGGTGATACTGTTACTGTCCTCCCTTCCACTGGCATACTGTTACTGTCCTCCCTTCCACTAGCAAACTGTTACTGTCCTTCCTTCCACTGGTATACTGGCACTGTCCTCCCTTCCACTGGCATACTGTTACTGTCCTCCCTTCCACTGGCATACTGTTACTGTCCTCCCTTCCACTGGCATACTGTTACTGTCCTCCCTTCCACTGGCATACTGTTACTGTCATCCCTTCAACTGGTATACTGGTACTTCTCTCCCTTCCACTGGTATACTGGTACTGTCCTCCCTTCCACTGGTATACTGTTACTGTCCTCCCTTGCACTGGCATACTGTTACTGTCCTCCCTTGCACTAGTATACTGGTACTGTCCTCCCTTCCACTGGCATACTGTTACTGTCCTCCCTTCCACTGGTATACTGGTACTGTCCTCCCTTCCACTGGCATACTGTTACTGTCCTCCCTTCCACTGGTATACTGGTACTGTCCTACCTTCCACTGGCATACTGTTACTGTCCTCCCTTCCACTGGTATACTGGTACTGTCCTCCCTTCCACTGGTATACTGGTACTGCTCTCCCTTCCACTGGTATACTGTTACTGTCCTCCCTTCCACTGGCATACTGTTACTGTCCTCCCTTCCACTGGCATACTGTTACTGTCCTCCCTTCCACTGGTATACTGGTACTGTCCTCCCTTCCACTGGCATACTGTTACTGTCCTCCCTTCCACTGGCATACTGTTACTGTCCTCCCTTCCACTGGCATACTGTTACTGTCCTCCCTTCCACAGGTATACTGGTACTGTCCTCCCTTCCACTGGTATACTGGTACTGTCCTCCCTTCCACTGGTATACTGTTACTGTCCTCCCTTCCACTGGCATACTGTTACTGTCCTCCCTTCCACTGGCATACTGTTACTGTCCTCCCTTCAATTGGCATACTGTTACTGTCCTCCCTTCCACTGGCATACTGTTACTGTCCTCCCTTCCACTGGTATACTGGTACTGTCCTCCCTTCCACTGACATACTGTTACTGTCCTCCCTTCCACTGGTATACTGGTACTGTCCTCCCTTCCACTGGCATACTGTTACTGTCCTCCCTTCCACTGGTACACTGGTACTGTCCTCCCTTCCACTGGCATACTGTTACTGTCCTCTCTTCCACTGGTATACTGGTACTGTCCTCCCTTCCACTGGCATACTGTTACTGTCCTCCCTTCCACTGGTATACTGGTACTGTCCTCCCTTCCACTGGCATACTGGTATTGTCCTCCCTTCCACTGGCATACTGTTACTGCCCTCCCTTCCACTGGTATACTGGTACTGTCCTCCCTTCCACTGGTATACTGGTACTGTCCTCCCTTCCAATGGTATACTGGTACTGTCCTCCCTTCCACTGGCATACTGGTACTGTCCTCCCTTCCACTGGTATACTGTTACTGTCCTCCCTTCCACTGGTATACTGTTACTGTCCTCCCTTCCACTGGCATACTGTTACTGTCCTCCCTTCCACTGGCATACTGTTACTGTCCTCCGTTCCACTGGTATACCGGTACTGTCCTCCCTTCCACTGGCATACTGTTACTGTCCTCCCTTCCACTGGTATACTGGTACTGTCCTCCCTTCCACTGGCATACTGTTACTGTCCTCCCTTCCACTGGTATACTGGTACTGTCCTCCCTTCCACTGACATACTGTTACTGTCCTCCCTTCCACTGGTATACTGGTACTGGCATCCCTTCCACTGGCATACTGTTACTGTCCTCCCTTCCACTGGTATACTGGTACTGTCCTCCCTTCCACTGGTATACTGGTACTGTCCTCCCTTCCACTGGCATACTGTTACTGTCCTCCCTTCCACTGGTATACTGGTACTGTCCTCCCTTCCACTGACATACTGTTACTGTCCTCCCTTCCACTGGTATACTGGTACTGGCATCCCTTCCACTGGCATACTGTTACTGTCCTCCATTCCACTGGTATACTGGTACTGTCCTCCCTTCCACTGGCATACTGGTACTGTCCTCCCTTCCACTGGCATACTGTTACTGTCCTCCCTTCCACTGGTATACTGGTACTGTCCTCCCTTCCACTGGCATACTGTTACTGTCCTCCCTTCCACTGGTATACTGCTACTGTCCTCCCCTCCACTGGCATACTGGTACTGTCCTCCCTTCCACTGGCATACTGTTACTGCCATCCCTTCCACTGGTATACTGGTACTGTCCTCCATTCCACTGGTATACTGGTACTGTCCTCCCTTCCACTGGTATACTGGTACTGTCCTGCCTTCCACTGGCATACTGTTACTGTCCTCCCTTCCACTGGTATACTGGTACTGTCCTCCCTTCCACTGGCATACTGTTACTGTCCTCCCTTCCACTGGTATACTGGTACTGTCCTCCCTTCCACTGGCATACTGTTACTGTCCTCCCTTCCACTGGTATACTGGTACTGTCCTCCCTTCCACTGGCATACTGGTACTGTCCTCCCTTCCACTGGCATACTGTTACTGCCATCCCTTCCACTGGTATACTGGTACTGTCCTCCCTTCCACTGGTATACTGGTACTGTCCTCCCTTCCACTGGTATACTGGTACTGTCCTCCCTTCCACTGGCATACTGGTACTGTCCTCCCTTCCACTGGCATACTGTTACTGTCCTCCCTTCCACTGGAATACTGTTACTGTCCTCCCTTCCACTGGTATACTGGTACTGTCCTCCCTTCCACTGGTATACTGTTACTGTCCTCCCTTCCACTGGCATACTGTTACTGTCCTCCCTTCCACTGGCATACTGTTACTGTCCTCCCTTCCACTGGTATACTGGTACTGTTCTCCCTTCCACTGGTATACTGTTACAGTCCTCCCTTCCACTGGCATACTGGTACTGTCCTCCCTTCCACTGGCATACTGTTACTGTCCTCCCTTCCACTGGTATACTGGTACTGTCCTCCCTTCCACAGGCATACAGCTCATAGTGTCACCTGGTACTGTCCTCCCTTCCACTGGTATACAGCTCATAGTGTCACCTGGTACTGTCCTCCTTCCATGGGCATACTGTTACTGACCTCCCTTCCACTGGCATACTGTTACTGTCCTCCCTTCCACTGGCACACTGGTACTGTCCTCCCTTCAACTGGCATACTGTTACTGTCCTCCCTTCCACTGGCATACTGTTACTGTCCTTCCTTCCACTGGCATACTGGTACTGTCCTCCCTTCCACTGGTATACTGTTACTGTCCTCCCTTCCACTGGTATACTGTTACTGTCCTCCCTTCCACTGGCATACTGTTACTGTCCTCCCTTCCACTGGTATACTGGTACTGTCCTCCCTTCCACTGACATACTGTTACTGTCCTCCCTTCCACTGGTATACTGTTACTGTCCTCCCTTACACTTGTATACTGTTACAGTCCTCCCTTCCACTGGCATACTGGTACTGTCCTCCCTTCCACTGGCATACTGTTACTGTCCTCTCTTCCACTGGTATACTGGTACTGTCCTCCCTTCCACTGGCATACTGTTACTGTCCTCCCTTCCACTGGTATACTGGTACTGTCCTCCCTTCCACTGGCATACTGGTACTGTCCTCCCTTCCACTGGCATACTGTTACTGCCCTCCCTTCCACTGGTATACTGGTACTGTCCTCCCTTCCACTGGTATACTGGTACTGTCCTCCCTTCCAATGGTATACTGGTACTGTCCTCCCTTCCACTGGCATACTGGTACTGTCCTCCCTTCCACTGGTATACTGGTACTGTCCTCCCTTCCACTGGCATACTGTTACTGTCCTCCCTTCCACTGGTATACTGGTACTGTCCTCCCTTCCACTGGTATACTGGTACTGTCCTCCCTTCCACTGGTATACTGTTACTGTCCTCCCTTCCACTAGCATACTGTTACTGTCCTCCCTTCCACTGGTATACTGGTACTGTTCTCCCTTCCACTGGTATACTGGTACTGTCCTCCCTTCCACTGGCATACTGTTACTGTCCTCCCTTCCACTGGTATACTGGTACTGTCCTCCCTTCCACTGGCATACAGCTCATAGTGTCACCTGGTACTGTCCTCCCTTCCACTGGTATACTGTTACTGTCCTCCCTTCCACTGGTATACTGTTACTGTCCTCCCTTCCACTGGCATACTGTTACTGTCCTCCGTTCCACTGGTATACTGGTACTGTCCTCCCTTCCACTGGCATACTGTTACTGTCCTCCCTTCCACTGGTATACTGGTACTGTCCTCCCTTCCACTGGCATACTGTTACTGTCCTCCCTTCCACTGGTATACTGGTACTGTCCTCCCTTCCACTGACATACTGTTACTGTCCTCCCTTCCACTGGTATACTGGTACTGGCATCCCTTCCACTGGCATACTGTTACTGTCCTCCATTCCACTGGTATACTGGTACTGTCCTCCCTTCCACTGGTATACTGGTACTGTCCTCCCTTCCACTGGCATACTGTTACTGTCCTCCCTTCCACTGGTATACTGGTACTGTCCTCCCTTCCACTGGTATACTGGTACTGTCCTCCCTTCCACTGGCATACTGTTACTGTCCTCCCTTCCACTGGCATACTGTTACTGTCCTCCCTTCCACTGGTATACTGGTACTGTCCTCCCTTCCACTGGTATACTGGTACTGTCCTCCCTTCCACTGGCATACTGGTACTGTCCTCCCTTCCACTGGCATACTGTTACTGTCCTCCCTTCCACTGGTATACTGGTACTGTCCTCCCTTCCACTGGTATACTGGTACTGTCCTCCCTTCCACTGGCATACTGTTACTGTCCTCCCTTCCACTGGCATACTGTTACTGTCCTCCCTTCCACTGGCATACTGTTACTGTCATCCCTTCCACTGGCATACTGTTACTGTCCTCCCTTCCACTAGCAAACTGTTACTGTCCTTCCTTCCACTGGTATACTGGCACTGTCCTCCCTTCCACTGGCATACTGTTACTGTCCTCCCTTCCACTGGCATACTGTTACTGTCCTCCCTTCCACTGGCATACTGTTACTGTCCTCCCTTCCACTGGCATACTGTTACTGTCATCCCTTCAACTGGTATACTGGTACTTCTCTCCCTTCCACTGGTATACTGGTACTGTCCTCCCTTCCACTGGTATACTGTTACTGTCCTCCCTTGCACTGGCATACTGTTACTGTCCTCCCTTGCACTAGTATACTGGTACTGTCCTCCCTTCCACTGGCATACTGTTACTGTCCTCCCTTCCACTGGTATACTGGTACTGTCCTCCCTTCCACTGGCATACTGTTACTGTCCTCCCTTCCACTGGTACACTGGTACTGTCCTCCCTTCCACTGGCATACTGTTGCTGTCCTCTCTTCCACTGGTATACTGGTACTGTCCTCCCTTCCACTGGCATACTGTTACTGTCCTCCCTTCCACTGGTATACTGGTACTGTCCTCCCTTCCACTGGCATACTGGTACTGTCCTCCCTTCCACTGGCATACTGTTACTGCCCTCCCTTCCACTGGTATACTGGTACTGTCCTCCCTTCCACTGGTATACTGGTACTGTCCTCCCTTCCAATGGTATACTGGTACTGTCCTCCCTTCCACTGGCATACTGGTACTGTCCTCCCTTCCACTGGTATACTGGTACTGTCCTCCCTTCCACTGGCATACTGTTACTGTCCTCCCTTCCACTGGTATACTGGTACTGTCCTCCCTTCCACTGGCATACAGCTCATAGTGTCACCTGGTACTGTCCTCCCTTCCACTGGTATACTGTTACTGTCCTCCCTTCCACTGCTATACTGTTACTGTCCTCCCTTCCACTGGTATACTGTTACTGTCCTCCCTTCCACTGGCATACTGTTACTGTCCTCCGTTCCACTGGTATAACGGTACTGTCCTCCCTTCCACTGGCATACTGTTACTGTCCTCCCTTCCACTGGTATACTGGTACTGTCCTCCCTTCCACTGGCATACTGTTACTGTCCTCCCTTCCACTGGTATACTGGTACTGTCCTCCCTTCCACTGACATACTGTTACTGTCCTCCCTTCCACTGGTATACTGGTACTGGCATCCCTTCCACTGGCATACTGTTACTGTCCTCCATTCCACTGGTATACTGGTACTGTCCTCCCTTCCACTGGTATACTGGTACTGTCCTCCCTTCCACTGGCATACTGTTACTGTCCTCCCTTCCACTGGTATACTGGTACTGTCCTCCCTTCCACTGACATACTGTTACTGTCCTCCCTTCCACTGGTATACTGGTACTGGCATCCCTTCCACTGGCATACTGTTACTGTCCTCCATTCCACTGGTATACTGGTACTGTCCTCCCTTCCACTGGCATACTGTTACTGTCCTCCCTTCCACTGGTATACTGCTACTGTCCTCCCTTCCACTGGCATACTGGTACTGTCCTCCCTTCCACTGGCATACTGTTACTGCCATCCCTTCCACTGGTATACTGGTACTGTCCTCCATTCCACTGGTATACTGGTACTGTCCTCCCTTCCACTGGTATACTGGTACTGTCCTGCCTTCCACTGGCATACTGTTACTGTCCTCCCTTCCACTGGTATACTGGTACTGTCCTCCCTTCCACTGGCATACTGTTACTGTCCTCCCTTCCACTGGCATACTGTTACTGTCCTCCCTTCCACTGGTATACTGGTACTGTCCTCCCTTCCACTGGCATACTGTTACTGTCCTCCCTTCCACTGGTATACTGGTACTGTCCTCCCTTCCACTGGCATACTGGTACTGTCCTCCCTTCCACTGGCATACTGTTACTGTCCTCCCTTCCACTAGCAAACTGTTACTGTCCTTCCTTCCACTGGTATACTGGCACTGTCCTCCCTTCCACTGGCATACTGTTACTGTCCTCCCTTCCACTGGCATACTGTTACTGTCCTCCCTTCCACTGGCATACTGTTACTGTCCTCCCTTCCACTGGCATACTGTTACTGTCCTCCCTTCCACTAGCAAACTGTTACTGTCCTCCCTTCAACTGGTATACTGGTACTGTCCTCCCTTCCACTGGTATACTGTTACTGTCCTCCCTTGCACTGGCATACTGTTACTGTCCTCCCTTGCACTAGTATACTGGTACTGTCCTCCCTTCCACTGGCATACTGTTACTGTCCTCCCTTCCACTGGTATACTGGTACTGTCCTCCCTTCCACTGGCATACTGTTACTGTCCTCCCTTCCACTGGTATACTGGTACTGTCCTACCTTCCACTGGCATACTGTTACTGTCCTCCCTTCCACTGGTATACTGGTACTGTCCTCCCTTCCACTGGTATACTGGTACTGTCCTCCCTTCCACTGGCATACTGGTACTGTCCTCCCTTCCACTGGCATACTGTTACTGTCCTCCCTTCCACTGGTATACTGTTACTGTCCTCCCTTCCACTGGCATACTGTTACTGTCCTCCCTTCCACTGGTATACTGGTACTGTCCTCCCTTCCACTGGTGATACTGTTACTGTCCTCCCTTCCACTGGCATACTGTTACTGTCCTCCCTTCCACTAGCAAACTGTTACTGTCCTTCCTTCCACTGGTATACTGGCACTGTCCTCCCTTCCACTGGCATACTGTTACTGTCCTCCCTTCCACTGGCATACTGTTACTGTCCTCCCTTCCACTGGCATACTGTTACTGTCCTCCCTTCCACTGGCATACTGTTACTGTCATCCCTTCAACTGGTATACTGGTACTTCTCTCCCTTCCACTGGTATACTGGTACTGTCCTCCCTTCCACTGGTATACTGTTACTGTCCTCCCTTGCACTGGCATACTGTTACTGTCCTCCCTTGCACTAGTATACTGGTACTGTCCTCCCTTCCACTGGCATACTGTTACTGTCCTCCCTTCCACTGGTATACTGGTACTGTCCTCCCTTCCACTGGCATACTGTTACTGTCCTCCCTTCCACTGGTATACTGGTACTGTCCTACCTTCCACTGGCATACTGTTACTGTCCTCCCTTCCACTGGTATACTGGTACTGTCCTCCCTTCCACTGGTATACTGGTACTGTCCTCCCTTCCACTGGTATACTGTTACTGTCCTCCCTTCCACTGGCATACTGTTACTGTCCTCCCTTCCACTGGCATACTGTTACTGTCCTCCCTTCCACTGGTATACTGGTACTGTCCTCCCTTCCACTGGCATACTGTTACTGTCCTCCCTTCCACTGGCATACTGTTACTGTCCTCCCTTCCACTGGCATACTGTTACTGTCCTCCCTTCCACAGGTATACTGGTACTGTCCTCCCTTCCACTGGTATACTGGTACTGTCCTCCCTTCCACTGGTATACTGTTACTGTCCTCCCTTCCACTGGCATACTGTTACTGTCCTCCCTTCCACTGGCATACTGTTACTGTCCTCCCTTCAATTGGCATACTGTTACTGTCCTCCCTTCCACTGGCATACTGTTACTGTCCTCCCTTCCACTGGTATACTGGTACTGTCCTCCCTTCCACTGACATACTGTTACTGTCCTCCCTTCCACTGGTATACTGGTACTGTCCTCCCTTCCACTGGCATACTGTTACTGTCCTCCCTTCCACTGGTACACTGGTACTGTCCTCCCTTCCACTGGCATACTGTTACTGTCCTCTCTTCCACTGGTATACTGGTACTGTCCTCCCTTCCACTGGCATACTGTTACTGTCCTCCCTTCCACTGGTATACTGGTACTGTCCTCCCTTCCACTGGCATACTGGTACTGTCCTCCCTTCCACTGGCATACTGTTACTGCCCTCCCTTCCACTGGTATACTGGTACTGTCCTCCCTTCCACTGGTATACTGGTACTGTCCTCCCTTCCAATGGTATACTGGTACTGTCCTCCCTTCCACTGGCATACTGGTACTGTCCTCCCTTCCACTGGTATACTGTTACTGTCCTCCCTTCCACTGGTATACTGTTACTGTCCTCCCTTCCACTGGTATACTGTTACTGTCCTCCCTTCCACTGGTATACTGGTACTGTCCTCCCTTCCACTGGCATACTGTTACTGTCCTCCCTTCCACTGGTATACTGGTACTGTCCTCCCTTCCACTGACATACTGTTACTGTCCTCCCTTCCACTGGTATACTGGTACTGGCATCCCTTCCACTGGCATACTGTTACTGTCCTCCCTTCCACTGGTATACTGGTACTGTCCTCCCTTCCACTGGTATACTGGTACTGTCCTCCCTTCCACTGGCATACTGTTACTGTCCTCCCTTCCACTGGTATACTGGTACTGTCCTCCCTTCCACTGACATACTGTTACTGTCCTCCCTTCCACTGGTATACTGGTACTGGCATCCCTTCCACTGGCATACTGTTACTGTCCTCCATTCCACTGGTATACTGGTACTGTCCTCCCTTCCACTGGCATACTGTTACTGTCCTCCCTTCCACTGGTATACTGGTACTGTCCTCCCCTCCACTGGCATACTGGTACTGTCCTCCCTTCCACTGGCATACTGTTACTGCCATCCCTTCCACTGGTATACTGGTACTGTCCTCCATTCCACTGGTATACTGGTACTGTCCTCCCTTCCACTGGTATACTGGTACTGTCCTGCCTTCCACTGGCATACTGTTACTGTCCTCCCTTCCACTGGTATACTGGTACTGTCCTCCCTTCCACTGGCATACTGTTACTGTCCTCCCTTCCACTGGTATACTGGTACTGTCCTCCCTTCCACTGGCATACTGTTACTGTCCTCCCTTCCACTGGTATACTGGTACTGTCCTCCCTTCCACTGGCATACTGGTACTGTCCTCCCTTCCACTGGCATACTGTTACTGCCATCCCTTCCACTGGTATACTGGTACTGTCCTCCCTTCCACTGGTATACTGGTACTGTCCTCCCTTCCACTGGTATACTGGTACTGTCCTCCCTTCCACTGGCATACTGGTACTGTCCTCCCTTCCACTGGCATACTGTTACTGTCCTCCCTTCCACTGGAATACTGTTACTGTCCTCCCTTCCACTGGTATACTGGTACTGTCCTCCCTTCCACTGGTATACTGTTACTGTCCTCCCTTCCACTGGCATACTGTTACTGTCCTCCCTTCCACTGGTATACTGGTACTGTCCTCCCTTCCACAGGCATACAGCTCATAGTGTCACCTGGTACTGTCCTCCCTTCCACTGGTATACAGCTCATAGTGTCACCTGGTACTGTCCTCCTTCCATGGGCATACTGTTACTGACCTCCCTTCCACTGGCATACTGTTACTGTCCTCCCTTCCACTGGCACACTGGTACTGTCCTCCCTTCAACTGGCATACTGTTACTGTCCTCCCTTCCACTGGCATACTGTTACTGTCCTTCCTTCCACTGGCATACTGGTACTGTCCTCCCTTCCACTGGTATACTGTTACTGTCCTCCCTTCCACTGGTATACTGTTACTGTCCTCCCTTCCACTGGCATACTGTTACTGTCCTCCCTTCCACTGGTATACTGGTACTGTCCTCCCATCCAGTGGTATACTGTTACTGTCCTCCCTTCCACTGGCATACTGTTACTGTCCTCCCTTACACTTGTATACTGTTACAGTCCTCCCTTCCACTGGCATACTGGTACTGTCCTCCCTTCCACTGGTATACTGGTACTGTCCTCCCTTCCACTGGTATACTGGTACTGTCCTCCCTTTCACTGGCATACTGTTACTGACCTCCCTTCCACTGGCATACTGTTACTTTCCTCCCTTCCACTGGCATACTGGTACTGTCCTCCCTTCCACTGGCATACTGGTACTGTCCTCCCTTCCACTGGCATACTGTTACTGTCCTCCCTTCCACTGGCATACTGTTACTCTCCTCCCTTCCACTGGTATACTGGTACTGTCCTCCCTTCCACTGGTATACTGGTACTTCTCTCCCTTCCACTGGTATACTGGTACTGTCCTACCTTCCACTGGCATACTGTTACTGTCCTCCCTTCCACTGGTATACTGGTACTGTCCTCCCTTCCACTGGTATACTGGTACTGTCCTCCCTTCCACTGGCATACTGGTACTGTCCTCCCTTCCACTGGCATACTGTTACTGTCCTCCCTTCCACTGGTATACTGTTACTGTCCTCCCTTCCACTGGCATACTGTTACTGTCCTCCCTTCCACTGGTATACTGGTACTGTCCTCCCTTCCACTGGTGATACTGTTACTGTCCTCCCTTCCACTGGCATACTGTTACTGTCCTCCCTTCCACTAGCAAACTGTTACTGTCCTTCCTTCCACTGGTATACTGGCACTGTCCTCCCTTCCACTGGCATACTGTTACTGTCCTCCCTTCCACTGGCATACTGTTACTGTCCTCCCTTCCACTGGCATACTGTTACTGTCCTCCCTTCCACTGGCATACTGTTACTGTCATCCCTTCAACTGGTATACTGGTACTTCTCTCCCTTCCACTGGTATACTGGTACTGTCCTCCCTTCCACTGGTATACTGTTACTGTCCTCCCTTGCACTGGCATACTGTTACTGTCCTCCCTTGCACTAGTATACTGGTACTGTCCTCCCTTCCACTGGCATACTGTTACTGTCCTCCCTTCCACTGGTATACTGGTACTGTCCTCCCTTCCACTGGCATACTGTTACTGTCCTCCCTTCCACTGGTATACTGGTACTGTCCTACCTTCCACTGGCATACTGTTACTGTCCTCCCTTCCACTGGTATACTGGTACTGTCCTCCCTTCCACTGGTATACTGGTACTGTCCTCCCTTCCACTGGTATACTGTTACTGTCCTCCCTTCCACTGGCATACTGTTACTGTCCTCCCTTCCACTGGCATACTGTTACTGTCCTCCCTTCCACTGGTATACTGGTACTGTCCTCCCTTCCACTGGCATACTGTTACTGTCCTCCCTTCCACTGGCATACTGTTACTGTCCTCCCTTCCACTGGCATACTGTTACTGTCCTCCCTTCCACAGGTATACTGGTACTGTCCTCCCTTCCACTGGTATACTGGTACTGTCCTCCCTTCCACTGGTATACTGTTACTGTCCTCCCTTCCACTGGCATACTGTTACTGTCCTCCCTTCCACTGGCATACTGTTACTGTCCTCCCTTCAATTGGCATACTGTTACTGTCCTCCCTTCCACTGGCATACTGTTACTGTCCTCCCTTCCACTGGTATACTGGTACTGTCCTCCCTTCCACTGACATACTGTTACTGTCCTCCCTTCCACTGGTATACTGGTACTGTCCTCCCTTCCACTGGCATACTGTTACTGTCCTCCCTTCCACTGGTACACTGGTACTGTCCTCCCTTCCACTGGCATACTGTTACTGTCCTCTCTTCCACTGGTATACTGGTACTGTCCTCCCTTCCACTGGCATACTGTTACTGTCCTCCCTTCCACTGGTATACTGGTACTGTCCTCCCTTCCACTGGCATACTGGTACTGTCCTCCCTTCCACTGGCATACTGTTACTGCCCTCCCTTCCACTGGTATACTGGTACTGTCCTCCCTTCCACTGGTATACTGGTACTGTCCTCCCTTCCAATGGTATACTGGTACTGTCCTCCCTTCCACTGGCATACTGGTACTGTCCTCCCTTCCACTGGTATACTGTTACTGTCCTCCCTTCCACTGGTATACTGTTACTGTCCTCCCTTCCACTGGTATACTGTTACTGTCCTCCCTTCCACTGGTATACTGGTACTGTCCTCCCTTCCACTGGCATACTGTTACTGTCCTCCCTTCCACTGGTATACTGGTACTGTCCTCCCTTCCACTGACATACTGTTACTGTCCTCCCTTCCACTGGTATACTGGTACTGGCATCCCTTCCACTGGCATACTGTTACTGTCCTCCCTTCCACTGGTATACTGGTACTGTCCTCCCTTCCACTGGTATACTGGTACTGTCCTCCCTTCCACTGGCATACTGTTACTGTCCTCCCTTCCACTGGTATACTGGTACTGTCCTCCCTTCCACTGACATACTGTTACTGTCCTCCCTTCCACTGGTATACTGGTACTGGCATCCCTTCCACTGGCATACTGTTACTGTCCTCCATTCCACTGGTATACTGGTACTGTCCTCCCTTCCACTGGCATACTGTTACTGTCCTCCCTTCCACTGGTATACTGGTACTGTCCTCCCCTCCACTGGCATACTGGTACTGTCCTCCCTTCCACTGGCATACTGTTACTGCCATCCCTTCCACTGGTATACTGGTACTGTCCTCCATTCCACTGGTATACTGGTACTGTCCTCCCTTCCACTGGTATACTGGTACTGTCCTGCCTTCCACTGGCATACTGTTACTGTCCTCCCTTCCACTGGTATACTGGTACTGTCCTCCCTTCCACTGGCATACTGTTACTGTCCTCCCTTCCACTGGTATACTGGTACTGTCCTCCCTTCCACTGGCATACTGTTACTGTCCTCCCTTCCACTGGTATACTGGTACTGTCCTCCCTTCCACTGGCATACTGGTACTGTCCTCCCTTCCACTGGCATACTGTTACTGCCATCCCTTCCACTGGTATACTGGTACTGTCCTCCCTTCCACTGGTATACTGGTACTGTCCTCCCTTCCACTGGTATACTGGTACTGTCCTCCCTTCCACTGGCATACTGGTACTGTCCTCCCTTCCACTGGCATACTGTTACTGTCCTCCCTTCCACTGGAATACTGTTACTGTCCTCCCTTCCACTGGTATACTGGTACTGTCCTCCCTTCCACTGGTATACTGTTACTGTCCTCCCTTCCACTGGCATACTGTTACTGTCCTCCCTTCCACTGGTATACTGGTACTGTCCTCCCTTCCACAGGCATACAGCTCATAGTGTCACCTGGTACTGTCCTCCCTTCCACTGGTATACAGCTCATAGTGTCACCTGGTACTGTCCTCCTTCCATGGGCATACTGTTACTGACCTCCCTTCCACTGGCATACTGTTACTGTCCTCCCTTCCACTGGCATACTGGTACTGTCCTTCCTTCCACTGGCATACTGGTACTGTCCTTCCTTCCACTGGCATACTGGTACTGTCCTCCCTTCCACTGGTATACTGTTACTGTCCTCCCTTCCACTGGTATACTGTTACTGTCCTCCCTTCCACTGGCATACTGTTACTGTCCTCCCTTCCACTGGTATACTGGTACTGTCCTCCCATCCAGTGGTATACTGTTACTGTCCTCCCTTCCACTGGCATACTGTTACTGTCCTCCCTTACACTTGTATACTGTTACAGTCCTCCCTTCCACTGGCATACTGGTACTGTCCTCCCTTCCACTGGTATACTGGTACTGTCCTCCCTTCCACTGGTATACTGGTACTGTCCTCCCTTTCACTGGCATACTGTTACTGACCTCCCTTCCACTGGCATACTGTTACTTTCCTCCCTTCCACTGGCATACTGGTACTGTCCTCCCTTCCACTGGCATACTGGTACTGTCCTCCCTTCCACTGGCATACTGTTACTGTCCTCCCTTCCACTGGCATACTGTTACTCTCCTCCCTTCCACTGGTATACTGGTACTGTCCTCCCTTCCACTGGTATACTGGTACTTCTCTCCCTTCCACTGGTATACTGGTACTGTCCTCCCTTCCACTGGTATACTGTTACTGTCCTCCCTTGCACTGGCATACTGTTACTGTCCTCCCTTCCACTGGTATACTGGTACTGTCATCCCTTCCACTGGCATACTGTTACTGTCCTCCTTTCCACTGGCATACTGTTACTGATCTCCCTTCCACTGGCATACTGTTACTGTCCTCCCTTCCACTGGTATACTGGTACTGTCCTCCCACTGGCATACTGTTACTGTCCTCCCTTCCACTGGTACACTGGTACTGTCCTCCCTTCCACTGGTATACTGTTACTGTCCTCCCTTCCACTGGTATACTGGTACTGTCCTCCCTTCCACTGGTATACTGTTACTGTCCTCCCTTCCACTGGCATACTGTTACTGTCCTCCCTTCCACTGGTATACTGGTACTGTCCTCCCTTCCACAGGCATACAGCTCATAGTGTCACCTGGTACTGTCCTCCCTTCCACTGGTATACAGCTCATAGTGTCACCTGGTACTGTCCTCCTTCCATGGGCATACTGTTACTGACCTCCCTTCCACTGGCATACTGTTACTGTCCTCCCTTCCACTGGCACACTGGTACTGTCCTCCCTTCAACTGGCATACTGTTACTGTCCTCCCTTCCACTGGCATACTGTTACTGTCCTTCCTTCCACTGGCATACTGGTACTGTCCTCCCTTCCACTGGTATACTGTTACTGTCCTCCCTTCCACTGGTATACTGTTACTGTCCTCCCTTCCACTGGCATACTGTTACTGTCCTCCCTTCCACTGGTATACTGGTACTGTCCTCCCATCCAGTGGTATACTGTTACTGTCCTCCCTTCCACTGGCATACTGTTACTGTCCTCCCTTACACTTGTATACTGTTACAGTCCTCCCTTCCACTGGCATACTGGTACTGTCCTCCCTTCCACTGGTATACTGGTACTGTCCTCCCTTCCACTGGTATACTGGTACTGTCCTCCCTTTCACTGGCATACTGTTACTGACCTCCCTTCCACTGGCATACTGTTACTTTCCTCCCTTCCACTGGCATACTGGTACTGTCCTCCCTTCCACTGGCATACTGGTACTGTCCTCCCTTCCACTGGCATACTGTTACTGTCCTCCCTTCCACTGGCATACTGTTACTCTCCTCCCTTCCACTGGTATACTGGTACTGTCCTCCCTTCCACTGGTATACTGGTACTTCTCTCCCTTCCACTGGTATACTGGTACTGTCCTCCCTTCCACTGGTATACTGTTACTGTCCTCCCTTGCACTGGCATACTGTTACTGTCCTCCCTTCCACTGGTATACTGGTACTGTCATCCCTTCCACTGGCATACTGTTACTGTCCTCCTTTCCACTGGCATACTGTTACTGATCTCCCTTCCACTGGCATACTGTTACTGTCCTCCCTTCCACTGGTATACTGGTACTGTCCTCCCACTGGCATACTGTTACTGTCCTCCCTTCCACTGGTACACTGGTACTGTCCTCCCTTCCACTGGTATACTGTTACTGTCCTCCCTTCCACTGGTATACTGGTACTGTCCTCCCTTCCACTGGCATACTGTTACTGTCCTCCCTTCCACTGGTATACTGGTACTGTCCTCCCTTCCACTGGTATACTGTTACTGATCTCCCTTCCACTGGCATACTGTTACTGTCCTCCCTTCCACTGGTATACTGGTACTGTCCTCCCACTGGCATACTGTTACTGTCCTCCCTTCCACTGGTATACTGGTACTGTCCTCCATTCCACTGGTATACTGGTACTGTCCTCCCTTCCACTGGCATATTGTTACTGTCCTCCCTTCCACTGGTATACTGTTACTGTCCTCCCTTACACTGGCATACTGTTACTGTCCTCCCTTCCACTGGTATACTGGTACTGTCCTCCCTTCCACTGGCATACTGTTACTGTCCTCCCTTCCACTGGTATACTGGTACTGTCCTCCCTTCCACTGGCATACTATTACTGTCCTCCCTTCCACTGGCATACTGGTACTGTCCTCCCTTCCACTGGCATACTGTTACTGCCCTCCCTTCCACTGGTATACTGGTACTGTCCTCCCTTCCACTGGTATACTGGTACTGTCCTCCCTTCCAATGGTATACTGGTACTGTCCTCCCTTCCACTGGCATACTGGTACTGTCCTCCCTTCCACTGGTATACTGGTACTGTCCTCCCTTCCACTGGCATACTGTTACTGTCCTCCCTTCCACTGGTATACTGGTACTGTCCTCCCTTCCACTGGTATACTGGTACTGTCCTCCCTTCCACTGGTATACTGTTACTGTCCTCCCTTCCACTAGCATACTGTTACTGTCCTCCCTTCCACTGGTATACTGGTACTGTTCTCCCTTCCACTGGTATACTGTTACAGTCCTCCCTTCCACTGGCATACTGGTACTGTCCTCCCTTCCACTGGTATACTGGTACTGTCCTCCCTTCCACTGGTATACTGGTACTGTCCTCCCTTCCACTGGCATACAGCTCATAGTGTCACCTGGTACTGTCCTCCCTTCCACTGGTATACTGTTACTGTCCTCCCTTCCACTGGTATACTATTACTGTCCTCCCTTCCACTGGTATACTGTTACTGTCCTCCCTTCCACTGGCATACTGTTACTGTCCTCCGTTCCACTGGTATACTGGTACTGTCCTCCCTTCCACTGGCATACTGTTACTGTCCTCCCTTCCACTGGTATACTGGTACTGTCCTCCCTTCCACTGGCATACTGTTACTGTCCTACCTTCCACTGGTATACTGGTACTGTCCTCCCTTCCACTGACATACTGTTACTGTCCTCCCTTCCACTGGTATACTGGTACTGTCCTCCCTTCCACTGGCATACTGTTACTGTCCTCCCTTCCACTGGCATACTGTTACTGTCATCCCTTCCACTGGTATACTGGTACTTCTCTCCCTTCCACTGGTATACTGGTACTGTCCTCCCTTCCACTGGCATACTGTTACTGTCCTCCCTTCCACTGGTATACTGGTACTGTCCTCCCTTCCACTGGCATACTGTTACTGTCCTCCGTTCCACTGGTATACTGGTACTGTCCTCCCTTCCACTGGCATACTGTTACTGTCCTCCCTTCCACTGGTATACTGTTACTGTCCTCCCTTCCACTGGTATACTGGTACTGTCCTCCCTTCCACTGGTATACTGTTACTGTCCTCCCTTCCACTGGCATACTGTTACTGTCCTCCCTTCCACTGGTATACTGGTACTGTCCTCCCACTGGCATACTGTTACTGTCCTCCCTTCCACTGGTATACTGGTACTGTCCTCCCTTCCACTGGTATACTGGTACTTTCCTCCATTCCACTGGTATACTGGTACTGTCCTCCCTTACCCTGGCATATTGTTACTGTCCTCCATTCCACTGGTATACTGTTACTGTCCTCCCTTCCACTGGCATACTGTTACTGCCCTCCCTTCCACTGGTATACTGGTACTGTCCTCCCTTCCACTGGCATACTGTTACTGTCCTCCCTTCCACTGGTATACTGTTACTGTCCTCCCTTCCACTGGTATACTATTACTGTCCTCCCTTCCACTGGCATACTGTTACTGTCCTCCCATCCACTGGTATACTGGTACTGTCCTCCCTTCCACTGGTATACTGGTACTGTCCTCCCTTCCACTGGTATACTGGTACTGTCCTCCCTTCCACTGGCATACTGTTACTGTCCTCCCTTCCACTGGCATACTGGTACTGTCCTCCCTTCCACTGGCATACTGTTACTGTCCTCCCTTCCACTGGTATACTGGCACTGTCCTCCCTTCCACTGGCATACTGTTACTGGTCTCCCTTCCACTGGCATACTGTTACTGTCCTCCCTTCCACTGGCATACTGTTACTGTCCTCCCTTCCACTGGTATACTGGTACTGTCCTTCCTTCCACTGGCATACTGTTACTGTCCTCCCTTCCACTGGCATACTGTTACTGTCCTCCCTTCCACTGGTATACTGTTACTGTCCTCCCTTCCACTGGTATACTGTTACTGTCCTCCCTTCCACTGGTATACTGTTACTGTCCTCCCTTCCACTGGTATACTGTTACTGTCCTCCCTTCCACTGGCATACTGTTACTGTCCTCCCTTCCACTGGTATACTGGTACTGTCCTCCCTTCCACTGGCATACTGTTACTGTCCTCCCTTCCACTGGTATACTGGTACTGTCCTCCCTTCCACTGGCATACTGTTACTGTCCTCCCTTCCACTGGTATACTGGTACTGTCCTCCCTTCCACTGACATACTGTTACTGTCCTCCCTTCCACTGGTATACTGGTAACTGTCCTCCCTTCCACTGGCATACTGTTACTGTCCTCCCTTCCACTGGTATACTGGTACTGTCCTCCCTTCCACTGGCATACTGTTACTGTCCTCCCTTCCACTGGTATACTGGTACTGTCCTCCCTTCCACTGGCATACTGTTACTGTCCTCCCTTCCACTGGTATACTGGTACTGTCCTCCCTTCCACTGGCATACTGTTCCTGTCCTCCCTTCCACTGGTATACTGGTACTGTCCTCCCTTCCCCAGGCATACTGGTACTGTCCTACCTTCCACTGGCATACTGTTACTGTCCTCCCTTCCACTGGTATACTCGTACTGTCATCCCTTCCACTGGTATACTGGTACTGTCCTCCCTTCCACTGGTATACTGGTACTGTCCTCCCTTCCACTGGCATACTGGTACTGTCCTCCCTTCCACTGGTATACTGTTACTGTCCTCCCTTCCACTGGCATACTGTTACTGTCCTCCCTTCCACTGGTATACTGGTACTGTCCTCCCTTCCACTGGTATACTGGTACTGTCCTCCCTTCCACTGGTATACTGTTACTGTCCTCCCTTCCACTGGCATACTGTTACTGTCCTCCCTTCCACTGGTATACTGTTACTGTCCTCCCTTCCACTGGTATACTGTTACTGTCCTCCCTTCCACTGGTATACTGTTACTGTCCTCCCTTCCACTGGCATACTGTTACTGTCCTCCCTTCCACTGGTATACTGGTACTGTCCTCCCTTCCACTGGCATACTGTTACTGTCCTCCCTTCCACTGGCATACTGTTACTTTCCTCCCTTCCACTGGCATACTGGTACTGTCCTCCCTTCCACTGGCATACTGGTACTGTCCTCCCTTCCACTGGCATACTGGTACTGTCATCCCTTCCACTGGCATACTGTTACTGTCCTCCCTTCCACTGGCATACTGGTACTGTCCTCCCTTCTACTGGTATACTGTTACTGTCCTCCCTTCCACTGGCATACTGTTAATGTCCTCCCTTCCACTGGTATACTGGTACTGTCCTCCCTTCCACTGGCATACTGTTACTGTCCTCCCTTCCACTGGTATACTGGTACTGTCCTCCCTTCCACTGGCATACTGTCACTGTCCTCCCTTCCACTGGCATACTGGTACTGTCCTCCCTTCCACTGGTATACTGGTACTGTCCTCCCTTCTAATGATATACTGTTACTGTCCTCCCTTCCACTGGCATACTGTTACTGTCCTCCCTTCCACTGGCATACTGTTACTGTCTTCCCTTCCACTGGCATACTGTTACTGTCCTCCCTTCCACTGGTATACTGGTACTGTCCTCCCTTCCACTGGCATACTGTTACTGTCCTCCCTTCCACTGTTATACTGGTACTGTCCTCCCTTCCACTGGCATACTGTTACTGTCCTCCCTTCCACTGGCATACTGTTACTGTCCTCCCTTCCACTGGCATACTGTTACTGTCCTCCCTTCCACTGGTATACTGGTACTGTCCTCCCTTCCACTGGTATACTGGTACTGTCCTCCCTTCCACTGGCATACTGTTACTGTCCTCCCTTCCACTGGCATACTGTTACATTCCTCCCTTCCACTGGCACACTGGTACTGTCCTCCCTTCCACTGGCATACTGTTACTGTCCTCCCTTCCACTGGCATACTGTTACTGTCCTCCCTTCCACTGGTATACTGGTACTGTCCTCCCTTCCACTGGTATACTGTTACTGTCCTCCCTTCCACTGGTATACTGTTACTGTCCTCCCTTCCACTGGTATACTGTTACTGTCCTCCCTTCCACTGGCATACTGTTGCTGTCCTCCCTTCCACTGGTATACTGGTACTGTCCTCCCTTCTAGTGGTATACTGTTACTGTCCTCCCTTCCACTGGCATACTGTTACTGTCCTCCCTTCCACTGGTATACTGTTACAGTCCTCCCTTCCACTGGCATACTGTTACTGTCCTCCCTTCCACTGGCATACTGTTACTGTCCTCCCTTCCACTGGTATACTGGTACTGTCCTCCCTTCCACTGGCATACTGTCACTGTCCTCCCTTCCACTGGCATACTGGTACTGTCCTCCCTTCCACTGGTATACTGGTACTGTCCTCCCTTCCACTGGCATACTGTTACATTCCTCCCTTCCACTGGCACACTGGTACTGTCCTCCCTTCCACTGGCATACTGTTACTGTCCTCCCTTCCACTGGTATACTGGTACTGTCCTCCCTTCCACTGGTATACTGGTACTGTCCTCCCTTCCACTGGCATACTGTTACTGTCCTCCCTTCCACTGGTATACTGGTACTGTCCTCCCTTCTAGTGGTATACTGTTACTGTCCTCCCTTCCACTGGCATACTGTTACTGTCCTCCCTTCCACTGGTATACTGGTACTGTCCTCCCTTCCACTGGTATACTGGTACTGTCCTCCCTTCCACTGGTATACTGTTACTGTCCTCCCTTCCACTGGCATACTGTTACTGTCCTCCCTTCCGCTGGTATACTGTTACAGTCCTCCCTTCCACTGGCATACTGGTACTGTCCTCCCTTCCACTGGTATACTGGTACTGTCCTCCCTTCCACTGGTATACTGGTACTGTCCTCCCTTCCACTGGCATACTGTTACTGTCCTCCCTTCCACTGGTATACTGTTACTGTCCTCCCTTCCACTGGTATACTGGTACTGTCCTCCCTTCCACTGGCATACTGTTACTGTCCTCCCTTCCACTGGCATACTGTTACTGTCCTCCCTTCCACTGGTATACTGTTACTGTCCTCCCTTCCACTGGCATACTGGTACTGTCCTCCCTTCCACTGGCATACTGTTACTGTCCTCCCTTCCACTGGCATACTGTTACTGTCCTCCCTTCCACTGGTATACTGTTACATTCCTCCCTTCCACTGGCATACTGTTACTGTCCTCCCTTCCACTGGCATACTGGTACTGTCCTCCCTTCCACTGGCATACTGTTACTGTCCTCCCTTCCACTGGTATACTGGTACTGTCCTCCCTTCCACTGACATACTGTTACTGTCCTCCCTTCCACTGGCATACTGGTACTGTCCTCCCTTTCACTGGCATACTGTTACTGTCCTCCCTTCCACTGGTATACTGTTACTGTCCTCCCTTCCACTGGTATACTGTTACTGTCCTCCCTTCCACTGGCATACTGGTACTGTCCTCCCTTCCACTGGCATACTGTTACTGTCCTCCCTTCCACTGGTATACTGGTACTGTCCTCCCTTCCACTGACATACTGTTACTGTCCTCCCTTCCACTGGCATACTGGTACTGTCCTCCCTTTCACTGGCATACTGTTACTGTCCTCCCTTCCACTGGTATACTGGTACTGTCCTCCCTTCCACTGGCATACTGTCACTGTCCTCCCTTCCACTGGTATACTGGTACTGTCCTCCCTTCAACTGGCATACTGTTACTGTCCTCCCTTCCACTGGCATACTGTTACTGTCCTCCCTTCCACTGGTATACTGGTACTGTCCTCCCTTCCACTGGTATACTGGTACTGTCCTCCCTTCCACTGGCATACAGCTCATAGTGTCACCTGGTACAGTCCTCCCTTCCACTGGCATACTGGTACTGTCCTCCCTTCCACTGGCATACTGGTACTCTGTCTCTCTCTCTCTGTCTCTCTGTCTGTCTCTCTGTCTCTCTCTCTCTGTCTCTCTGTCTGTCTCTCTGTCTCTCTCTCTCTGTCTCTCTCTCTCTCTCTCTCTCTGTCTCTCTCTCTCTGTCTCTCTCTCTCTCTCTCTCTCTCTGTCTCTCTCTGTCTCTTTCTCTCTGTCTCTCTCTCTGTCTCTCTCTCTCTGTCTCTCTCTCTCTGTCTCTCTCTCTCTCTCTCTCCTTGCCAGCTGGTGATCCATCACAGCTGGTTGTCATGGAATGCTGAAGAACCAGCCCACCTCTTGTTAAAAACAGTTGTTTCCACGTCATTTCAACCAAAGAATTCTATGTGATGACATTGAATCAAGGTGGAAAACTGATTGGATTTGAAATAAGTAATTAACCACAGGAGGTTGGTGGTACCTTAACTGGGGAGAACAGGCTCAGGGTAATGAATGGAGAGGAATCAGTGGAATGGTATCAACTACATCAAACACATGGTTTCCATGGTTTCCAGGTGTTTGATGCCATTCCATTTGCTCCGTTCCAGACATGAATATGAGCCGTCCTCCCCTCAGCAGCCTCCACTGTCATCAACCTGAGGGAATTTTGTATTTTTTTCACCCATATTTTAACCTAAATACAATGACATGTTTTATTTATTTCACCTTGAATTCACGTTAGTTGATAACTCAATCACATGTAAATCAAAACTAGACGTTGAGCTGACTTCTGTGCCCAGTGGGCTGGGTCAATTTCCCCACACCATCCCTCAACACACACTAACGCCCAACACACACACACACTTACCGGAAAATACACAAATGGCTACTCCACACGCCACATGGAAGGTCTTACTCTTGTCCAGAAGCCTGCGGGCCTTTCTGCTTGTCACCTGGAGGGGTGTGTGTATGGGAGGAGGGGGGAGGGAGGGGGGAGGGGGGAGGGGGGAGGGGGGGGAGGGGGGAGGGAGGAGGGGGGAGGAGGGGGGGGGGGGACAGTGTCAGTGTACAGCCTTCAGACATATCAAAACCCTCACTATAGTACTCTCTGCCCATTCCAGACAGCCGTTACCAGACTACTGAGCACACACACACACACACACACACACACACACACACACACCACACACTCCCCTTCTCTCCGTACCGTGTGTGTTCCTCTGAGGTAGGTGAGTAGAGACCGACACATAGGCAGCAGCACCAGACTGCAGTTCAGATTGAGTACTGACGCAGACGCCCTGCTGATACACAGTCCTAGCTGGAGAAACACACACACACCAACACACACACAAATACACACACACACACAAATACACACACACACACACACAAATACACAAATACACACACACACAAATACACACACACACACAAATACACAAATACACACACACACACAACACACACACACACACAAATACACACACACACAAACAAATACACATACACAAACACACACAAATACACACACACACACACAAACACACACAAACACACACACACACACACACACACACACACACACACACACACACAAATACACACACACACACACAAATACACACACACACACACACAAATACACACACACACACACAAATACACACACACACACAAATACACAAATACACACACACAACACACACACACACAAATACACACACACACAAACAAATACACATACACAAACACACACACAAATACACACACACACACAAATACACAAATACACACACACAACACACACACACACAAATACACACACACACACAAATACACACACACAAACACACACAAATACACACACACACAATCACACACAAATACACATACACAAACACACACACACACAAATACACACACACACACACACCACACACACACACACACACACACACACACACACACACACACACACACACACACAGTTAGATTCTAGGTGTAGTTAACAGATAAAATGATACATTGTATGATTGTAATCTCCCCTCTAAACCACACTGCTCACAGCCTCCACCCCCATCCCCGACACACACATCTCTCTGTCAACACTCATGGCCTCCAGGATTACGGCACCTCATCATTCTTCACACACACACACACACACACACACACACACACACACACACACACACACACACACACACACACACACACACACACACACACACACACACACACACACACACACACACACACCATCTACAGTGTTTGTCATATAGAAAACAGCTGACAGCAAAACCACAGTGAAGGGGTGATCTGATATCCCGACAGTTCTGTACACACACACACACACACACACACACACACACACACACACACACACACACACACACACACACACACACACACACACACACACACACACACACACACACACAGCTGAATGAGATAAGATCTCTTTTGCAGGGATTTGTCCCCCACATGCAAAGTCTATGCAGCACACACACACACACACATCTCGCTCTGTCTGCCTCTCTCTCAATTCAATTTCAATTTAAGGGCTTTATTGGCATGAGAAACATACTGCCAAAGCATGTGAAATACACAATAAACAAAAGGGAAATAAACAAGGGAAATGAACAGTAAACATTACACTCCAAAATGTTTTTTAAAGAATAAAGACGAATTTACATAAGTTGTATTTAATATGGTGTTTGTGTTCCACTGGTTGCCCTTCTCTTGTGGCAACAGGTCATAAATCTTGCTGCTGTGGTGGCACACTGGTATTTCACCTAATAGAAAAAAATTGGATTTGTTTTCAAATTCTTTGTTGATCTGTGTAATATATGTCTCTAATTTTTATGTAAGTTGGCTGACGTTTTACGTGTTCCTATCCAATTGTGTTTTTTTGTTTGTTTCTTTGCGTTGTTTGTAACTTATTTTTTTACTTATTTTGTGCATAATGTTGCTGCTACCATCTCTTATGACAGAAAATAACTTCTGGACATCAGGACTGTGATTACTCACCACGGACTGGCAGAATCCTTTTTTTCCTTTAACGAGTCCGACGAGCCTGACGTGAATGATATACTGCTCTCCCAGGAACAGGCCCAGATCATAGTCATTTGCGTGAACAGACGGCGGAGAAAAAGGGGCCATAGGGCAGGCTGCCTTCTGAGAATTCGTAGGCAATCGAATAAACCCCCACTTCCTTCCATTCTGCTAGCAAACGTGAAATCTTCGGAAAATAAAATCGATGACCAAAGCGGAAGATTAAACTACCAATGGGACATTCAAAACAGTAATATCTTATGCTTCACGGAGTCGTGGCTGAACGATGACATTATCAACATACAGCTGGCTGGTTATACGATGTACGGCAGGATAGAACAGCGGCGTCTGGTAAGACAAGGGGCAGCGGACTATGTATTTTTGTAAATAACAGATGGTGCACGATATCTAAGGAAGTCTTAAGGTTTTGCTCGCCTGAGGTAGAGTATCTCATGATAAGCAGTAGACCACACTATCTACAGAGAGAGTTTTCATCTGTATTTTTTGTAGCTGTCTACATACCACCACAGTTTGATGCACTAAGACCGCACTCAATGAGCTGTATTCCACCATAAGCAAACAGGAAAACCAAAGGCGGCGCTCCTATTGGCCGTGGACTTTAACGTGGGAAAATTAAGTCCGTCTTACCAAATTTCTATCAGCATGTTAAATGTGCAACCAGAGGTAAAAAAAAACTCTGGACCAGCTTTACTCCACACACAGAGACGCACACAAAGCTCTCCCTCACCCTCCATTTGGCAAATCTGACCATAATTCTATCCTCCTGATTCCTGCTAACAAGCAAAAATTAAAGCAGGAAGCACCAGTGACTCGATCAATAAAAAAGTGGTCAGATGAAGCAGATGCTAAGCTACAGAACTGCTTTGCAAGCACAGACTGGAATATGTTCCGGGATTCTTCCGATGGAATTGAAGAGTACACCACATCTGTCATTGGCTTCATCAATAAGTGCATCGAAGACGTCGTCCCCACAGTGACCGTACGTACATACCCCAACCAGAAGCCATGGATTACAGGCAACATCCGTACTGAGCTAAAGGCTAGAGCTGCTGCTTTCAAGGAGTGGGAAGCTTATAAGAAATCCCGCTATGCCCTCCGACTAACCATCAAACAGGCAAAGCATCAATACAGGACTAAGATCGAATCATGCTACACCGGCTCTGACACTCATCGGATGTCCACATCACCAACAAACTAACATAGGAGATAGATGGGAGGGGTTGAATGGAGCTGAAGTGTGGGACTAATAACAACAAGATAACCAATGTAAAACTGGGGTCAGTAAAATGTATATAGGTTCAGAAATGTTGTAAAATAGCATAGTTACAAATAGAAATCAAACTGGATAGACATCGGAAATAGAGGAAGAACTAAAAACAAACAAAATATAACTATTGTAAAATAGATCGTATCTCTAAAATGTGTATAATATGTGTAAACTCAAGGTAGAAGCCCAAGTGTAATTGTTTATTCGTTTACTCCAATTGAGGGAGGGGTGGTTTGAGGGGAATAATAAAGGTATATTCTAAAAAAAGTATGTACAGTTGAAGTCGGAAGTTTACATACACTTAGGTTGGAGTCATTAAAACTCGTTTTTCAACCACTCCACAAATTTCTTGTTAACAAACTATAGTTTTGGAAAGTCGGTTAGGACATCTACTTTGTGCATGACACAAGTCATTTTTCCAACAATTGTTTTCAGACAGATTATTTCACTTATAATTCACTGTATCACAATTCCAGTGGGTCAGAAGTTTACATACACTAATTTGACTGTGCCTTTAAACAGCTTGGAAAATTCCAGAAAATGATGTCATGGCTTTAGAAGCTTCTGACAGGCTAATTGACATAATTTCAGTCAATTGGAGGTGTACCTGTGGATGTATTTCAAGGCCTACCTTCAAACTCAGTGCCTCTTTGCTTGACATCATGGGAAAATCAAAAGAAATCAGCCAAGACCTCAGAAAAAAAATTATAGACCTCCACAAGTCTGGTTCATTCTTGGGAGCAATTTCCAAATGCCTGAAGATACCACGTTCATCTGTACAAACAATAGTACGCTAGTATAAACACCATGGGACCACGCAGGCGTCATACCGCTCAGGAAGGAGACACATTCAGTCTCCTAGAGATTAACGTACTTTGGTGTGAAAAGAGTAAATCAATCCCAGAACAACAGCAAAGGACCTTGTGAAGATTCTGGAGGAAACAGGTACAAAGTATCTATATCCACAGTAAAACGAGTCCTATATCGACATAACCTGAAAGGCCGCTCAGCAAGGAATAAGCCACTGCTCCAAAACCGCCATAAAAAAGCCAGACTACGGTTTGCAAATGCACATGGGGACAAAGATCGTACTTTTTGGAGAAATGTCATCTGGTCTGATGATACTAAAATTGAACTGTTTGGCCATAACGACCATCGTTATGTTTGGAGGAAATGGTGAGGCTTGCAAACCAAAGAACACCATCCCAACCGTGAAACACGGGGGTGGCAGCATCATGTTGTGGGGGTGCTTTGCTGCAGGAGGGACTGGTGCACTTCACAAAATAGATGGCATCATGAGAAGGAACATTTTGTGGATATATTGAAGCAACATCTCAAGACATCAGTCAGGAAGTTAAAGCTTGGTCGCAAATGGGTCTTCCAAATGGTCAATGACCCCAAGCATACTTCCAAAGTTGTGGCAAATTGGCTTAAGGACAACAAAGTCAAGGTATTGGAGTGGCCATCACAAAGCCCTGACCTCAATCCTGTAGAAATGTTGTGGGAAGAACTGAAAAAGCGTGTGCGAGCAAGGAGGCCTACAAATCTGACTCAGTTACACCAGCTCTGTCAGGAGGAATGGGACAAAATTCACTCAACTTATTGTGGGAAGCTTGTGGAAGGCTACACGAAACCTTTGACCCAAGTTAAACAATTTAAAGGCAATGCTACCAAATACTAATTGAGTGTATGTAAACTTCTGACCCACTGGGAATGTGATGAAACAAATAAAAGATGAAATAAATCATTCTCTCCTATTATTCTGACATTTCACATTCTTAAAATAAAGTGATGATCCTAACTGACCTAAGACAGGGATTTTTTACTGGGATTAAATGTCAGGAATTGTGAAAAACTGAGTTTAAATGGATTTGGCTAAGGTGTATGTAAACTTCCAACTTCAACTATATGTGGTCTGTCGTAGGGTAATGTGGTAAAAAGCCAACTTGACATTTGCTCAGGACATTGTTTTTCTGCTGTTAACGTTAATGATCATGCAGAGGATTTTCCCAAGGTTGCTAGTGACGCATATCCAACGGTAGTTATTGGGGTCAAATTTGTCTCCACTTTTGTGGATTGGGGTCATCGGTCCTTGGTTCTAAATATTGGGAAAGATATTTTATCATTTCATTTAGGATGCCATCAACACCACAGGCCTTTTTGGGTTGAAGGGTTTGTATTTTGTCCTATAGTTCATACTGAACAAAAATATAAACGCAACATGTAAAGTGTTGGTCCCATGTTTCATGAGCTGAAATAAAAGTTCCCAGAAATATTCCATATGCACAAAAAGCATATTTCTCTCAAATTTTGTGCACAAATTTGTTTACATCCCTGTTAGTGAGCATTTATCTTTGCCAAGATAATCCATCCACCTGGAAGGTGTGGCATATCAAGAAGCTGATGAAACAGCATGATCAGATGCACCTTGTGCTGGGGACAACAAAGGCCACTGTAAAATGTGCAGTTTTGTCACACAACACAATGCCACAGATGTCTCAAGTTTTGAGGGAGCGTGCTATTGGCAGGCTGACTGCATGAATGTCCACCAGAGCTGTTACCAGAGAATGTGACGAGATCCTGAGGGCTATTGTTGTGTCATTTATCCACTGCCATCACCTCATGTTTCAGCATGATAATGCACGGCCCTATGTCACAAGGATCTGTACACAATTCCAGGAAGCTGAAAATGTCCCAGTTCTTCCATGGCCTGCATACTCACCAGACATGTCACCCATTGAGCATGTTTGGGATGCCCTGGATCAACGTGTACGACAGCGTGTTCCAGTTCCCTCCAAAATCCAGCAACTTCACACAGCCGTTGAAGAGGAGTGGGACAAGATTCCACAGGCCACAATCAACAGCCTGATCAACTCTATGCGAAAGAGATGTGTCGCGCTGCATGAGGCAAATGGTGGTCACACCAGATACTGACTGATTTTCTGATCCACGCCTCTGCCTTTTTTAAGGTATCTGTGACCAACAGGTGCATATCTGTATTCCCAGTCATGTGACATACCTAGACTAGGGCCTAATTAATGTATTTCAATTGACTGATATCCTTATATGAACTGTAACTCAGTAAACTCTTTATATTTTGTTGAGTGTAATTGGAGAATCCAGTGGGTTCTGGTAGTCTTTAATAGCTGACTCTAAACTGTTTAATTGATCATGTATGTGTTTTTGCTGTTTGTTCTTTGTTTTTCTCTCTATCTGCCTCTCTCTCTGTCTCTCTCGCGCTGCCTCTTTCTCTCTCTCTGCCTCAGTTTCTCTGCCTGTCTCTCTGCCTGTCTCTCTGCCTGTCTCTCCGCCTCAGTCTCTCTGCCTTTCTCTCTGCCTCAGTCTCTCTGCCTCAGTCTCTCTGCCTCAGTCTCTCTGCCTTTCTCTCTGCCTCTCTCTCTGCCTCAGTCTCTCTGCCTCAGTCTCTCTGGCTCTCTCTCTCTCTCTCTGTTTGTCTCTCTCTCACACGTGTGTAAAGCTGCTACCCAGGAATTCATTCAGAGACCAGTGGCGTGCCCACACTTGCCCTTCTAGAAGTATGAGGAGTGTATGAAGGGCTCACCTACTTCATACAGATCGCCTGCCAGAGGTGTGTGGGGGAGTTACTGCCTTTTAGATTAACTTCCATATTTATTTTGCACTAGAGTTTTTCCTGGTAAGGTCATGTAGTCAGGAACAACTCCTGGCCCTAGGTTATGACCACTGGTACCAGTGTCACTGAGCTAGGGCTAAGGATCCTGACAGTCTGCCTTAGTGCTCTTTTAGACCAGGTTCAGCTGTGGAATGGTAACTGTATGCAAGGTATAACAACAACATCAGAGTTATATTTAAATAAAAACATTTATATTAGCGTGAGAGGCCAATAGACCAAACAGTCAAGAAAATATGTCTCAAAGCATTGAAATGGCATTTGTTTGATTGTGAAGGACAAGTAGCTGTTTTAGTGGCCTAAACCGGCGACCCACAACGACTTGTGACAACAAATACACCATGCTCACAGAGCATCAACTGAATGTCACCAAGTCCCTGGGCTCCATCCAGAGTCTTTATATAACTATCAACGACTGAATAGGAACCCCCTAACCCTAAAAATAAAGTGTGTATGGGTGTTACATACAGTACATACACACACCCCATACACCAGGAGTTCCTCAAATGACGGCCCGCGGGCCCGAATTTGGCCCACTTGTAGTTTTATTTGGCCCCCCAAGTTTTCTAAGCAAAAATATTTTCAAAAATCCAAGAAATCAGCTCCAGGTGATATTAATTTTGTAAATCTGTTCCCAAGTATTCCCACGCATAATAGAGAGACACGTGTGATTGTATACAAATGTAAGCAAGGTTTGAAATTATTGTGTTTTAGTCAAATATTATCTCTGTTTGGGCTTTTTGCGGTCTATCTGCAGTCTATAAATGATTTGTAATTATGTTCTGGCCCCCGACCATCCGCTCTAGAAGCTGTATCTAGTTGATGATCCCTGCCATACATTCTGTTCTGTGATCACGGTATAATAGCAGTGTGCTGGACTGGCGTCTTACCCCGAGCATCTGATGGAGGTAGTGGTACTGCTGCCCACAGTAGTACAATAGGAACGTCCTCATGAACAGCAAGGTGTTAGCTCCCAGCCACAGCACCTAGCACACACACACACACACACACACACACACACACACACACACACACACACACACACACATATACACACATCACACACACACACACACATATACACACACACACACACACACACACACAAATAAGATGTCAGTGGTGCTGATGATGAAGATGAAGATGAATCTGATTATTGATAATGATTGATGATGACAACGTCCAATGACCACAGCACTCTTTTCAAGTGTTAGTTAGGCTGCTATCCAATTCCCAGTTAGGATCGGGATTGTAAATTGCAACAGCTCCACTCAGTTACTTTTCTTTGCAATAGTAAAAACATGTCATAACAGTGTAATACTGTAATAAAAGTGTTGTCTCGGGATTAGGTTGTACTATTCTTACCAGAACCAAGTGTTTTCCTCCCTCGTTCGCGACCCAACTCCGCACTGACAAAGCCATGTTTCAGCCGCACCGACCGCCGCCAAGTTTTCCAGTTTGGGAGCTTATGGAAAATCAATCCCTTTTGTTTGACTCCGAATCTCCGCCTACCAGTGACACAAGCCCGTCTCTTTGCGGATCACTCCCGATAAACTGGCACTCTAATGTCTCGCAAGTCTTTGGGGGGCATTTCTGTCCCGGCGTCCTTGTGCACGGCGTGGAGTGTTTTAGCACCGGCGAACCGGCTTGTCGTTTTCTCGTCCTCCCCTCCCTCTCTCTTTCTCCCCCGTCTTTCTCTTTTTCTAACGGGTGAGGGCGCCACGGCACTCGATGGTCGTGTGGGTAATTTTCCACGGTTCTTCAGTGTCCACTGTTGTGTCTGCGGTGAAAGCAACATGAAAAAAACGGTAGGTTATTATAGAGCAGGGAGTGCAACGTCGGGGCCCTGGACATTTGCCCGAGAGAGTAACCTGTAGGTAACAACGTAGTCTCCCAAATGAATGATGACTAGCCTAGATAAAACGCAGACAGAAAAGCATAGAAGGGGGCATAGCCTCTTGAATTGTAAACATGAAAGAGCTAACAGTTATTATATGACAGTGCTGCTATCCTGAACCTTTTGTATTATCACCAATGTTTTGTCAAATAGACATTTTAAGAGACAGCAAAAGAGGAAAGTTTCTTCATTACAGGAGTCTGCAATAAAACAGTGGGATAATCTCAATTGTTTTTGCTCGAGTCCTCTCCTCTGTCCTTGCCTGCTTTTGAAAAAGGGTTTAGGTCTAGTTTAGGCAACAGGCTACTAGTGCCTCACCCTGGCTATAACCGCTCACTACAACTCAGAAGATAGATTGCCACCAATCGCACCCAAAAACACGTTGACAGTGTTATATTAATATGTTGTTCACAATCACCACTATAAATCACTAGCATGGGTGTACAGCTATGGCTGGGCTTGAACCAGAAACTGCACTAGTCTACAGGTTTATATATAGCCTACACAGACCTGTGCCATGAAGGTCGAGACCTCTTTGCAGAGTCAATTGTGCGGACACATACTACAGGCAGGCACCGTTGCACTTACTCCTCACCTGTGTAATTGTACGACTGCTACGTTAGGTTAGGCAGGCAGAGGCAGACGTCTGAATCAGGTCTGTGTCTGCTGCTGACGCAGTGTCACTCTTGGAACGTTCCCCCAGCGCACATTCCAGAGCTTCACGCTCGAGCCCACCGCATGAAAGAGGCTCAGGCCGCCCGCAGCTGTCCTGGAGCTGCGCAGGGGCCGGACTGGGCGCAAGGGGTCAAGCGCGACCGCCGGCTGCACAAGAGTGTGGGAAAATGACACAGAACTATTTTATATAAACTACCAGAAACTCAGACAAACGAGGTAATTATATGATATTTAAGTTGAAAATGTAATTTATAGTTGTAGATCTAGGCCTACTGCAGTAAAACTCTCCCCTCTCCTCCACCGCTTTCTACTCTCCCTCTGTATATTCTCTCTCGGACACTTTTGACAGCCCCCCCCCCTCCCTCCCTCTCTCTCTTTCTCTTTCTCTCTCTCTCTGCTTTTCACACACATACACTCCATTAACTTGTTGAATGCGGTCGGTGTTTCGGAGTGTTACCAAGCGGGACAATGAAAACCGAAAGCAGGCTTGTGCAGTGGATTTGTTGGCTCATCGTTATAACGTCGTTTTTCCTGACCGGGTTTATAATAGGTGAGTTATAATGACATTTTTGGCGATGATTATCCATAAATTAAACACATTTTAAGAAGTTAAAGTTTCCTTTTACTGACGAATGATAGTGGTGGTGGTATTGTAAGCTTTTGTTACTTTTGCATTTCATAGTGAAGTGAATAATAATACCACGTTTAAGAACTATAATATGCATCTGTCTGAGGCAATTGTTTTATTTTTTGGTGAGCACGGAGAAAGGAATGTTATAGTTCGCTAAGTATCTTTTCAAACGTCTGAAATCGCAGTGTAACAGTCTGAATAGGAAAAAGTAGTCTTAACACAGGGTTAAAAAAACGCTTATTGTCTTGTCAAATAACACGTTCCTCTATTGAGGAATCAACATAGTGGAGTGGGATAAACGCACACAAGTGACCATATGTGACTACATTCCTCAGTCAGCTCTGAGATGAACTGTGACCTACAGTTGAAGTTGGGAAGTTTACATACACCTTAGCCAAATACAGTCTGGCCAAAAGTTTTGAGAATGACACAAATATGAATTTTCACAGTCTGCTGCCTCAGTTTGTATGATGCCAATTTGCATATACTCCAGAATGTTATGAAGAGTGATCAGATGAATTGCAATTAATTGCAAAGTCCCTCTTTGCCATGCAAATGAACTGAATCCCCCCAAAAAACATTTCACTGCATTTCAGCCCTGCCACAAAAGGACCAGCTGACATCATGTCAGTGATTCTCTCGTTAACACAGGTGTGAGTGTTGACGAGGACAAGGCTGGAGATCACTCTGTCATGCTGATTGAGTTCGAATAACAGACTGGAAGCTTCAAAAGCAGGGTGGTGCTTGGAATCATTGTTCTTCCTCTGTCAATCATGGTTAGCTGCAAGGGAACACGTGCCGTCATCATTGCTTTGCACAAAAAGGGCTTCACAGGCAAGGATATTGCTGCCAGTAAGATTGCACCTAAATCAACCATTTATCAGATCATCAAGAACTTCAAAGAGAGCGGTTCAATTGTTGTGAAGAAGGCTTCAGGTCGCCCAAGAAAGTCCAGCAAGCACCAGGACCATCTCCTAAAGTTGATTCAGCTGCGGGAATGGGGCACCACCAGTACAGAGCTTGCTCAGGAATGGCAGCAGGCAGGTGTGAGTGCATCTGCACACACAGTGAGGCAAAGACTTTTGGAGGATGGCCTGGTGTCAAGAAGGGCAGCAAAGAAGCCACTTCTCTCCAGGAAAAACATCAGGGACAGACTGATATTCTGCAAAAGGTACAGGGATTGGACTGCTGAGGACTGGGGTAGTCATTTTCTCTGATGAATCCCCTTTCCGATTGTATGGGGCATCCGGAAAAAATCTTGTCCAGAGAAGACAAGGTGAGCGCTACCGTCAGTCCTGTGTCATGCCAACAGTAAAGCATCCTGAGACCATTCATGTGTGGGGTTGCTTATCAGCCAAGGGAGTGGGCTCACTCACAATTTTGCCTAAGAACACAGCCATGAATAAAGAATGGTACCAACACATCCTCCGAGAGCAACTTCTCCCAACAATCCAGGAACAGTTTGGTGACGAACAATGCCTTTTCCAGCATGATGGAGCACCTTGCCATAAGGCAAAAGTGATAACTAAGTGGCTTGGGGAACAAAACATCAATATTTTGGGTCCATGGCCAGGAAACTCCCCAGACTTTAATCCCATTGAGAACTTGTGGTCAATCCTCAAGAGGCGGGTGGACAAACAAAAACCCACAAATTCTGACAAACTCCAAGCATTGATTATGCAAGAATGGGCTGCCATCAGTCAGGATGTGGCCCAGAAGTTAATTGACAGGGTAAACACTGCAATTATTGACTCTTTGCATCAACTTCATGTAATTGTCATATGAAATGCTTGTAATTATACTTCAGTATTCCATAGTAACATCTGACAAATATATCTAAAGACACTGAAGCAGCAAACTTTGTGAAAATGTATATTTGTGTCATTCTCAAAACTTTTGGCCACGACTGTATACTTTGTTATTATTGACAGTGTTATTGTGTTATTATTGACAGTGTTATTATTGAAAGTGTTATTGTGTTATTATTGACAGTGTTATTATTGACAGTGTTATTGTGTTATTACTGACAGTGTTATTGTGTTATTATTGACAGTGTCATTGTGTTATTATTGACAGTGTTATTATTGACAGTGTTACTGTGTTATTATTGACAGTGTTATTGTGTTATTATTGACAGTGTCATTGTGTTATTATTGACAGTGTTATTATTGACAGTGTTATTATTGACAGTGTTACTGTGTTATTACTGACAGTGTTATTGTGTTATTATTGACAGTGTCATTGTGTTATTATTGACAGTGTTATTATTGACAGTGTTACAGTGTTATTATTGACAGTGTTACTGTGTTATTATTGACAGTGTTATTGTGTTATTATTGACAGTGTTACAGTGTTATTATTGACAGTGTTACTGTGTTATTATTGACAGTGTTATTGTGTTATTATTGACAGTGTTATTGTGTTATTATTGACAGTGTTATTATTGACAGTGTTATTGTGTTATTATTGACAGTGTTATTATTGGCAGTGTTATTGTGTTATTATTGACAGTGTTATTGCGTTATTATTGACAGTGTTACTGTGTTATTATTGACAGTGTTATTGTGTTATTATTGACCGTGTCATTGTGTTATTATTGACAGTGTTATTATTGACAGTGTTATTGTGTTATTATTGACAGTGTTATTATTGGCAGTGTTATTGTGTTATTATTGACAGTGTTATTGTGTTATTATTGACAGTGTTACTGTGTTATTATTGACAGTGTTATTGTGTTATTATTGACAGTTTTATTGTGTTATTATTGACAGTGTTATTGTGTTATTATTGACAATGTTATTATTGACAGTGTTATTGTGTTATTATTGACAGTGTTATTGTGTTATTATTGACAGTGTTATTAATGACAGTGTTATTGTGTTATTATTGACAGTGTTATTGTGTTATTATTGACAGTGTTATTGTGTTATTATTGACAGTGTTATTATTGACAGTATTATTGTGTTATTATTGACAGTGTTATTATTGGCAGTGTTATTGTGTTATTATTGACAGTGTTATTGTGTTATTATTGACAGTGTTACTGTGTTATTATTGACAGTGTTATTGTGCTATTATTGACAGTTTTATTGTGTTATTATTGACAGTGTTATTATTGACAGTGTTATTGTGTTATTATTGACAGTGTTATTATTGACAGTGTTATTGTGTTATTATTGACAGTGTTATTATTGACAGTGTTATTGTGTTATTATTGACAGTGTTATTGTGTTATTATTGACAGTGTTATTGTGTTATTATTGACAGTGTTATTGTGTTATTATTGACAGTGTTACTGTGTTATTGTTGACAGTGTTATTGTGTTATTATTGACAGCGTTATTGTGTTATTATTGACAGTGTTATTATTGACAGTGTCATTGTGTTATTATTGACAGTGTCATTGTGTTATTATTGACAGTGTTATTGTGTTATTATTGACAATGTTATTGTGTTATTATTGATAGTGTTATTATTGACAGTGTTATTATTGACAGTGTTACTGTGTTATTATTGACAGTGTTATTGTGTTATTATTGACACTGTTATTGTGTTATTATTGACAGTGTTATTGTGTTATTATTGACAGTGTTATTATTGGCAGTGTTATTGTGTTATTATTGACAGTGTTATTGTGTTATTATTGACAGTGTTATTGTGTTATTATTGACAGTTTTATTGTGTTATTATTGACAGTGTTATTATTGACAGTGTTATTGTGTTATTATTGACAGTGTTATTATTGACAGTGTTATTGTGTTATTATTGACAGTGTTATTGTGTTATTATTGACAGTGTTATTGTGTTATTATTGACAGTGTTATTGTGTTATTATTGACAGTGTTATTGTGTTATTGTTGACTGTGTTATTGTGTTATTATTGACAGCGTTATTGTGTTATTATTGACAGTGTTATTATTGACAGTGTCATTGTGTTATTATTGACAGTGTTATTGTGTTATTATTGACAGTGTTATTCTGTTATTGTAGACAGTGTTATTGTGTTATTATTGACAGTGTTATTGTGTTATTATTGACAGTGTTATTGTGTTATTATTGACAGTGTTACTGTGTTATTATTGACAGTGTTACTGTGTTATTGTTGACAGTGTTATTGTGTTATTATTGACAGTGTTATTGTGTTATTATTGACAGTGTTATTGTGTTATTATTGACAGTGTTATTGTGTTATTATTAACAGTGTTATTGTGTTATTATTGACAGTGTTATTATTGGCAGTGTTATTGTGTTATTATTGACAGTGTTATTGTGTTATTATTGACAGTGTTATTATTGACAGTGTTATTGTGTTATTATTGACAGTGTTATTATTGACAGTGTTACTGTGTTATTATTGACAGTGTTATTGTGTTATTATTGACAGTGTTATTGTGTTATTATTGACAGTGTTATTATTGACAGTGTTATTGTGTTATTATTGACAGTGTTATTATTGACAGTGTTATTGTGTTATTATTGACAGTGTTATTGTGTTATTATTGACAGCGTTATTGTGTTATTATTGACAGTGTTATTGTGTTATTATTGACAGTGTTATTATTGACAGTGTTATTGTGTTATTATTGACAGTGTTATTATTGACAGTGTTATTGTGTTATTATTGACTGTGTTACTGTGTTATTATTGACAGTGTTATTGTGTTATTATTGACAGTTTTATTGTGTTATTATTGACAGTGTTATTATTGACAGTGTTATTGTGTTATTATTGACAGTGTTATTATTGACAGTGTTATTGTGTTATTATTGACAGTGTTATTGTGTTATTATTGACAGTGTTACTGTGTTATTATTGACAGTGTTATTATTGACAGTGTTAATGTGTTATTATTGACAGTGTTATTGTGTTATTATTGACAGCATTATTGTGTTATTATTGACAGTGTTATTATTGACAGTGTTACTGTATTATTATTGACAGCGTTATTGTGTTATTATTGACAGTGTTATTATTGACAGTGTTATTGTGTTATTATTGACAGTGTTATTGTGTTATTATTGACAGTGTTATTGTGTTATTATTGACAGTGTTATTATTGACAGTGTTAATGTGTTATTATTGACAGTGTTATTGTGTTATTATTGACAGCATTATTGTGTTATTATTGACAGTGTTATTATTGACAGTGTTACTGTATTATTATTGACAGCGTTATTGTGTTATTATTGACAGTGTTATTATTGACAGTGTTATTGTGTTATTATTGACAGTGTTAATGTGTTATTATTGACAGTGTTAATGTGTTATTATTGACAGTGTTATTGTGTTATTATTGACAGCGTTATTATTGACAGCGTTATTGTGTTATTATTGACAGTGTTATTGTGTTATTATTGACAGTGTTATTATTGACAGTGGTATTGTGTTATTATTGACAGCGTTATTGTGTTATTATTGACAGTGTTATTGTGTTATTATTGACAGTGTTAATGTGTTATTACTGACAGTGTTATTGTGTTATTATTGACAGTTTTATTATTGACAGTGTTATTGTGTTATTATTGACAGTGTTAATGTGTTATTACTGACAGTGTTATTGTGTTATTATTGACAGTTTTATTATTGACAGTGTTATTGTGTTATTATTGACAGCGTTATTGTGTTATTATTGACAGTGTTACTGTGTTATTATTGACAGTGTTAAAGTGTTATTATTGACAGTGTTATTATTGACAGTGTTACTGTGTTATTATTGACAGTGTTACTGTGTTATTATTGACAGTGTTATTGTGTTATTATTGACAGTGTTATTATTGACAGTGTTATTGTGTTATTATTGACAGTGTTACTGTATTATTATTGACAGCGTTATTGTGTTATTATTGACAGCGTTATTGTGTTATTATTGACAGTGTTATTATTGACAGTGTTACTGTGTTATTATTGACAGTGTTACTGTGTTATTATTGACAGTGTTACTGTGTTATTATTGACAGTGTTACTGTGTTATTATTGACAGTGTTACTGTATTATTATTGACCGTGTCATTGTGTTATTATTGACAGTGTTATTATTGACAGTGTTACTGTGTTATAATTGACAGTGTTATTATTGACAGTGTTATTGTGTTATTATTGAAAATGTTATTATTGACAGTGTTACTGTGTTATTATTGACAGTGTTATTGTGTTATTATTGACAGTGTTATTGTGTTATTATTGACAGTGTTATTATTGACAGTGTTACTGTGTTATAATTGACAGTGTTATTATTGACAGTGTTATTGTGTTATTATTGAAAATGTTATTATTGACAGTGTTACTGTGTTATTATTGACAGTGTTATTGTGTTATTATTGACAGTGTTATTGTGTTATTATTGACAGTGTTATTGTGTTATTATTGACAGCGTTATTATTGGCAGTGTTATTGTGTTATTATTGACAGTGTTATTGTGTTATTATTGACAGTGTTATTATTGACAGTGTTATTGTGTTATTATTGACAGTGTTATTATTGACAGTGTTACAGTGTTATTATTGACAGTGTTACTGTGTTATTATTGACAGTGTTATTGTATTATTATTGACAGCGTTATTGTGTTATTATTGACAGTGTTATTATTGACAGTGTTACTGTGTTATAATTGACAGTGTTATTGTGTTATTATTGACAGTGTTATTGTGTTATTATTGACAGTGTTACAGTGTTATTATTGACAGTGTTACTGTGTTATTATTGACAGTGTTACTGTATTATTATTGACAGCGTTATTGTGTTATTATTGACAGTGTTATTATTGACAGTGTTACTGTGTTATAATTGACAGTGTTATTATTGACAGTGTTATTGTGTTATTATTGAAAATGTTATTATTGACAGTGTTACTGTGTTATTATTGACAGTGTTATTATTGACAGTGTTACTGTGTTATTATTGACAGTGTTACTGTGTTATTATTGACAGTGTTACTGTGTTATTATTGACAGTGTTATTATTGACAGTGTTACTGTGTTATTATTGACAGTGTTATTGTGACTGCTGTAGTCTTACTGCTTGTTTATGATTTATTGCAATGTTGAGGACGTGCGCAAGCCTTTCACTTGCACAGTTTCATTCCATTTGATTGCGTTGTATCCTGTGAGTAATAAACGTTGATTTCCAGGGAGAGTGATACTGAATCTGTCCATCAGTCAGGGTGCTGTGGTAGTTTATATAACATAACATGCCTGTGTGTGTGCATACCAGGCTGGTTTGCAAGGCCCACCAGCACAGACACAAGCCATGATGCAGGGTCCAGACGTCACCTGAGAGAGTTTCTGGATGAGATGCGACCAGAGAACATCAGAGATCATCTGAGGTACACAATACTAGAACCCTGTTCCTCCACGACACCCCTAGGACACCCCTAGGACACCCCTAGGACACACCCCTAGGACACCCCTAGGACACCCCTAGGACACACCCCTAGGACACACCCCTAGGACACCCCTAGGACACACCCCTAGGACACCCCTAGGACACACACGTAGGACACACCCCTAGGACACCCCCTTAGGACACACACGTAGGACACACCCCTAGGACACCCCCCTAGGACACCCCTAGGACACACACGTAGGACACACCCCTAGGACACCCCCCTAGGACACCCCTAGGACACACCCCTAGGACACACACGTAGGACACACCCCTAGGACACCCCCTAGGACACCCCTAGGACACACACGTAGGACACACCCCTAGGACACACCCCTAGGACACACCCCTAGGACACACCCCTAGGACACACCCCTAGGACACCCCTAGGACACACCCCTAGGACACACCCCTAGGACACCCCTAGGACACACACGTAGGACACACCCCTAGGACACACCCCTAGGACACACCCCTAGGACACCCCTAGGACACACAACTAGGACACACCCCTAGGACACAACCCTAGGACACCCCTAGGACACACACGTAGGACACACCCATAGGACACACCCCCTAGGACACACCCCTAGGACACAACCCCTAGGACTATTAATGCTCAAACCACCTCCCCCTCTCGTCCTCCTCTTCTCACATTTCACTCATTTAGCAGACACTCTTAACCAGAGAGACTTAATAGAATTTCAATGAGTAGAATAGACATCCTATTTAAAACAACAAAGAGATCTGTGAACTGAGAAACTATGTCCACTCTACTATTTGTAATGTTCTGTGCAGCCATACCCCGACGGGTGGAACCTTCCAGGTGGAGGGGCACAGAGGGGTAATGTCCTCAACCTGAATGGGGCAGGAGACCCCCTCACGCCAGGGTATCCTGCTAAAGGTGTGTGTGTGTGTGTTCGTATAGAGACATAGATGTTTCTGTGATGAAGGGGACTATAAACATCCTCCTCCTCTCTAAGAATACACTTACAGGTACAACCTGGAAGAAGGGGTGGGGCTTCCTAAAATTCCAGTGCATCCTATTGGCTATCATGATGCCATCCAACTACTAAAGTGAGTATTATGATGGCAGCCAATCAGAGCTTACGCACACAATTCCTGTGTGTAATGTAACTTCCTGTATGATGTCACCCTTGGCAGGAATATGGGAGGAGACATCCCACCCAATAACTGGAAGGGAGAGTTAAACGTGTCCTATCGGATTGGACCAGGCTTCACTGACGGCTTCAGTACACAGTAAGACACCATGCACCTGTCTCTCTCTCTCCCTCCCTTCTCTAACCTCTCTCCCTCCCTTCCCCTTCTCTAACCTCTCTCCCTCCCTTCCTCTTCTCTCCCCCTCCCTTCCCCTTCTCTAACCTCTCTCCCTCCCTTCCTCTTCTCTAACCCTCCCTTCCCCTTCTCTAACCTCTCTCCCTCCCTTCCTCTTCTCTCCCCCTCCCTTCCCCTTCTCTAACCTCTCTCCCTCCCTTCCTCTTCTCTCTCCCTCCCTTCCCCTTCTCTAACCTCTCTCCCTCCCTTCCTCTTCTCTCCCCCTCCCTTCCCCTTCTCTAACCTCTCTCCCTCCCTTCCTTTTCTCTAACCCTCCCTTCCCCTTCTCTAACCCTCCCTTCCCCTTCTCTAACCCTCCCTTCCTCTTCTCTAACCCTCCCTTCCCCTTCTCTAACCTCTCTCCCTCCCTTCCTCTTCTCTCCCCCTCCCTTCCCCTTCTCTAACCTCTCTCCCTCCCTTCCTCTGTCTCTAACCCTCCCTTCCCCTTCTCTAACCTCTCTCCCTCCCTTCCTTTTCTCTAACCCTCCCTTCCCCTTCTCTAACCCTCCCTTCCCCTTCTCTAACCCTCCCTTCCCCTTCTCTAACCCTCCCTTCCCCTTCTCTAACCCTCCCTTCCCCTTCTCTAACCTCTCTCCCTTCCTTCCCCTTCTCTAACCTCTCTCCCTCCCTTCCCCTTCTCTAACCCTCCCTTCCCCTTCTCTAACCCTCCCTTCCCCTTCTCTAACCTCTCTCCCTTCCTTCCCCTTCTCTAACCTCTCTCCCTCCCTTCCCCTTCTCTAACCCTCCCTTCCCCCTTCTCTCTCTCTCCCTCCCTCCCTTCCCCTTCTCTAACCCTCCCTTCCCCTTCTCTAACCCTCCCTTCCCCTTCTCTAACCCTCCCTTCCCCTTCTCTAACCTCTCTCCCTTCCTTCCCCTTCTCTAACCTCTCTCCCTCCCTTCCCCTTCTCTAACCCTCCCTTCCCCTTCTCTAACCTCTCTCCCTTCCTTCCCCTTCTCTAACCCTCTCTCCCTGAAGTCTCCTTCTCCCGTAGCACTCTTTCTCCATCACCATTCTTTCTTTTTTTTCTATCCCTCTCCACCTTGTTCGTTTTTTGTGTGTAATTTTGACCCCCTTTTTGGTGATTACGATCTGGTCTCATCGCTGCAACTCCCCAACAGGCTCTGGAGAGGCGAAGGTCGAGTCATGTGTCCTCCGAAACATGACCTGCCAAGCCACGCTTCTTAACACCCGCTCGCTTAACCCGCCACAAGGAGTCACTAGAGCGCAATGAGCCAAGTAAAGCCCCCCCCCGTCAAACCTTCCCCTAACCCGGATGACGCTATGGGACCCCCAGTCACGGCCGGTTGTGCCACAGCTGTAGTCGAACCCCAGGCTGTAGTGACGCAGAAACTCTGCGATGCAGTGCCTGAGATCACTGCGCCACTCGGGAGGCCCTCTCTCTCTCTCTCTAATTCTCTGGAGTGTTGCCCAGAGCAGTAGAATAGAGGCTCCCTGTGTGTTCTGTGAGAGAGAGATTGACACACACACACACATTTTCACACAACGAGTGGGGCTGAGGTAGCCTGCTCCCAGATCTGTTTGTGCTTTTGCCTACACCATTGTCATTGTCAAGACAAACATGTTCTGCATGACGATTCCATAAGGAGTTGGCAAGAGAACAGGAACAGACTGGGGCCAAGGCTAGGGGTGAGGGAGGGGGTTTCTTTGTTCCCATCAACAACAGTGGAGGAGAATTGAGATTACTAAAACTACAACAACTTAGAGTCTCCTCTCTGTCTTCTCTCTGTCTCTGTCTCCTCTCTTTCTCTGTCTCCTCTCTGTCTCCTCTCTGTCTCCTCTCTGTCTCTGTCTCCTCTCTGTCTCTGTCTCCTCTCTGTCTCCTCTCTGTCTCCTCTCTGTCTCTGTCTCCTCTCTGTCTCTGTCTCCTCTCTGTCTCCTCTCTGTCTCCTCTCTGTCTCTGTTTCCTCTCTGTCTCTGTCTCCTCTCTGTCTCCTCTCTGTCTCCTCTCTGTCTCCTCTCTGTCTCTGTCTCCTCTCTGTCTCTGTCTCCTCTCTGTCTCCTCTCTGTCTCTGTCTCCTCTCTGTCTCTGTCTCCTCTCTGTCTCTTTCTCCTCTCTGTCTCTGTTTCCTCTCTGTCTCTGTCTCCTCTCTGTCTCCTCTCTGTCTCTGTCTCCTCTCTGTCTCTGTTTCCTCTCTGTCTCTGTTTCCTCTCTGTCTCTGTTTCCTCTCTGTCTCTGTCTCCTCTCTGTCTCTGTCTCCTCTCTGTCTCCTCTCTGTCTCTGTCTCCTCTCTGTCTCTGTCTCCTCTCTGTCTCCTCTCTGTCTCCTCTCTGTCTCTGTTTCCTCTCTGTCTCTGTTTCCTCTCTGTCTCTGTCTCCTCTCTGTCTCTGTTTCCTCTCTGTCTCTGTCTCCTCTCTGTCTCTGTTTCCTCTCTGTCTCTGTCTCCTCTCTGCCTCTGTTTCCTCTCTGTCTCTGTCTCCTCTCTCCTCTCTGTCTCTGTCTCCTCTCTGTCTCTGTTTCCTCTCTGTCTCTGTTTCCTCTCTGTCTCTGTCTCCTCTCTGTCTCTGTTTCCTCTCTGTCTCTGTCTCCTCTCTGTCTCCTCTCTGTCTCTGTTTCCTCTCTGTCTCCTCTCTGTCTCCTCTCTGTCTCTGTCTCCTCTCTGTCTCTGTCGCCTCTCTGTCTCTGTTTCCTCTCTGTTTCTGTCTCCTCTCTGTCTCTGTTTCCTCTCTGTCTCCTCTCTGTCTCCTCTCTGTCTCTGTCTCCTCTCTGTCTCTGTCGCCTCTCTGTCTCTGTTTCCTCTCTGTTTCTGTCTCCTCTCTGTCTCTGTCTCCTCTCTGTCTCCTCTCTGTCTCCTCTCTGTCTCTGTCTCCTCTCTGTCTCTGTCGCCTCTCTGTCTCTGTTTCCTCTCTGTTTCTGTCTCCTCTCTGTCTCCTCTCTGTCTCTGTCTCCTCTCTGTGGTTCTCAGGAAGGTGCGTATGAACATTCACACCAACAACCAGGTGACCCGGATATACAACGTCATCGGGAGGTTACGAGGGGCCGTGGAGCCAGGTACCACTTCCCACAACCTTCTCTGAATGTTCTAGTAAGGGCCTGTTGACCGGGTTTATGGAAGCCAGGGGAGAGGACAATGGGAGACAGTTCAGAGCTGTCTGTACATCTGGAGCTTCCTCTACACAACTCAACACCAACAACTATCATCACTGTTTCGTTTCAAATACCTGGCACAACACTTGATTCACAACAGAATTAGGAGCACAGTAGATGGTGATTGTGACCCCTCTCCCCCCTCCTCTCTCCGTTGTTGGCAGACCGCTATGTGATCCTGGGGGGCCACCGGGATGCCTGGGTGTTCGGGGGGATCGACCCGGTAACGGGAGCTGCCGTGGTGCACGAGAGTGTGAGGAGCGCCGGGAAACTGCTCAGAAAAGGTGTGTGTGTGGGGGGATCAGATTAACACACACATGCATTTAAAAACACACACACACAAACCACTATGTACTGAGACAAGTCTTTATGACTACAGCTGCATCATAAAAACATAAAACAGCAGACACAGGTGTAATCTGCATGCAAAACTCTGTAAGGATGACTGTTCCCATGCTGTAGCAGACTGGAGTAGTTCTCTGTATTGTTCTAGAATGTTCCCATGCTGTAGCAGTCTGGAGTAGTTATCTGTATTGTTCTAGAATGTTCTCATACTGTAGCAGTCTGGAGTAGTTCTCTGTATTGTTCTAGAATGTTCCCATGCTGTAGCAGTCTGGAGTAGTTCTCTGTATTGTTCTAGAATGTTCCCATGCTGTAGCAGTCTGGAGTAGTTCTCTGTATTGTTCTAGAATGTTCTCATACTGTAGCAGTCTGGAGTAGTTCTCTGTATTGTTCTAGAATGTTCCCATGCTGTAGCAGTCTGGAGTAGTTCTCTGTATTGTTCTAGAATGTTCCCATGCTGTAGCAGTCTGGAGTAGTTCTCTGTATCGTTCTAGAATGTTCCCATGCTGTAGCAGTCTGGAGTAGTTCTCTGTATTGTTCTTGAATGTTCCCATGCTGTAGCAGTCTGGAGTAGTTCTCTGTATTGTTCTAGAATGTTCCCATGCTGTAGCAGTCTGGAGTAGTTCTCTGTATCGTTCTAGAATGTTCCCATGCTGTAGCAGTCTGGAGTAGTTATCTGTATTGTTGTAGAATGTTCTCATACTGTAGCAGTCTGGAGTAGTTATCTGTATTGTTCTAGAATGTTCCCATGCTGTAGCAGTCTGGAGAAGTTCTCTGTATTGTTCTAGAATGTTCTCATACTGTAGCAGTCTGGAGAAGTTCTCTGTATTGTTCTAGAATGTTCCCATGCTGTAGCAGTCTGGAGTAGTTCTCTGTATTGTTCTAGAATGTTCCCATGCTGTAGCAATCTGGAGTAGTTCTCTGTATTGTTCTAGAATGTTCTATCAGGTCTGTTTCCTCATATTATGTTTGACTCTGAGAAGTGCTGTATATTTAGAGGTTCAATGCATTTGGCCCAGTGTGTTTTCTCTGGACTTTCTGTGTGTGTGTGTGTGTGTGTGTGTGTGTGTGTGTGTGTGTGTGTGTGTGTGTGTGTGTGTGTGTGTGTGTGTGTGTGTGTGTGTGTGTGTGTGTGTGTGTGTACTATAGGCTGGAGGCCCAGGAGGTCCATAGTATTTGCCAGTTGGGATGCAGAGGAGTTTGGACTGCTGGGATCAACAGAGTGGGCTGAGGTACTACACACATTATGTGAGGTTGTGGTGAGGGAAACGTGTACTGTAGTACTCTGTTAACAGAGAGGACTGAACTCTAATCTAAATGTCTATCCTGTCTCTAACTCCTTGACAGGAAAACGCCAAAGTGCTGCAGGAGAGAGCAGTGGCTTACATCAATGCAGACTCAGCGATAGAGGGTGAGTTGGTGTGTGTGTGTGTTGGGGGGGGGGGGGGTTGTCATGTGAAAATGACACTCAGGTGTGTGTGTGTGTTTCTTTGTGTGTTGCAGGTATGTACACATTGAGGATAGACTGCACTCCCTCTCTCCACACCTTGGTGTACGACGTCACCAAACAGGTCAACTTGAATCAACTGTCTATCAACTGTCTATTAACTGTCTATCAACTGTCTATCAACTGTCTATTTCGGGATTTCACTGTGGCGCGCTGCTTTCCAAGAAGTAGCATTGTAGTTTTTGAACTTTTGAACACTTTTTGAATGGTGATGTCTTCACTGTTCCTCTACAATGTAGAAAATAGTAAAAATAAAGAAAAACCCTGGAATGAGTAGGTGTGTCCAAACTTGACTGGTACTGTAGATATTAAATGACTGCGTTTTCATGAATTTGATCAAGCCCATTCAAAAGATTAGGGGACATGATACAGAAGTAAACAGAAGAGGTGGTTATTTCACAGGGTGTAGACCAACATAGTTCCAGACTAATACCTCTCTGTGTAGGTGTCCAGTCCAGAGGAGGGAGAGGAGGGGTTGTCTCTGTATGAGAGCTGGCACAAGCGTGACAACTGGACAGATGACCGCGATGCACCCCGGTCAGACCCATTACCAACCACAACAGACTTACCACTCTGATCACATGCACTTTTATTGATTGATTTTATTTACATTTTACATTTTTGTCATTTAGCAGATGCTCTTATCCAGACTGACTTATTTGGTGTATAAAAAATAATAATTATGAACCAACCTTTTGTACCTTTTGTTGTTTTCTCTCTTTCCCTCCCTCCCTCCCTCCCTCCCTCCCTCCCTCCCTCCCTCCCTCCAGGATCAGTAAGCTGGGTTCAGGCAGTGACTTTGAGGCGTATTTTATCCGACTGGGCATCGCAGCAGGCAGGGCCCGATACACCAAGAACAGGGTGAGAGGGACATTGTTCTGGGGGGCGGACGGGTGAACCTGGAGACAGGAGCACATTGCAGATGTCCTTTTGATGCAATACAATAGCCCACCACCACCACCAATATGGGGGTCATCATTGGGCATTTGAAGTAGGTGTGTGTATTCTACTTTGTAGAAGACAGAGCGGTACAGCAGCTACCCAGTGTATCACAGTGTGTATGAGACCTTTGAGTTGGTGGAGAGGTTCTACGACCCTTCCTTCCGGAGGCTCAGAGCCGTAGCTCAGGTCAGGGGAGGCCTCATCTTCCTATTGGCTGATTCCCAGCTCCTCCCCCTGGATGCCAGCCAATACGCTGGCTCTCTGACAAAGTACGCCCACACCATCGCTCAGCTGGGACAGAAACACCCAGATGCTCTTGTGAAATACGGGGTATCATTCGGTAAGAGAAAACACACATACGTTTACATACAAAGACACTCATTCTGAATCCCCCATCACCTACAAAGTGTCATTTGTTTTTGTCCAGATTCTCTGTTCTCTGCGGTGGAGAACTTCACTGTGGCTGCTAGGGACTTTCATGAGCGTCTCAACACTCTGGACAGGACAGAGTAAGAGAGAGCGTGTGTGTGTGTGTGTGTGTGTGCTTTCTAGCGTGTCTTCATAGGTTGTGTTTATTGTTGTGGAAGTGTGTTAACAGGTGTGTTCTCCCTACTCTCTCAGCCCTATACAGGTACGCATGGTCAATGACCAGCTAATGTACCTGGAGAGATCCTTCGTGGACCCGCTAGGTTTACCTGGCCGACCATTCTACAGGTGAGAGCCAGATACAGCACATACTCAGTGTTGTGTAATGTCTTCATGATCAGTTTAGAATCAGATTTTATTTTCTCTCACCCTCTTCCCTCTCTTCAGACATGTGATCTTTGCTCCCAGCAGTCATAATAAATATGCTGGCGAGTCCTTCCCTGGCATTTATGATGCGCTGTTTGACATCGAGCGTACAGCCAATCCCAAACAGGCGTGGGATGAAGTGAGGCGACAGATCAGCATCGCTGCGTTTACCGTCCAGGCTGCCGCCATGACACTCACACCCCCTGCCTAAAAAAAGATCTCACACACACACACACACACACACACACACCACACACACACACACACACACACACACACACACACACACACACACACACACACACACACACACACACACAGCACCTGAGAAAGACACACCAGCCCTGCCTTACACTCCGTGCTTTACCTGAGCCAGTAGTCTGAAGCCACATCCTCTCCCATCGCTATCTGGCTGCTTTTAGTAAAACTGCACCATTTTGAAAATAAAAACAGACTTTTAATTAAGTAATGGTTTGTGAACTTCATCCCTCTGGTATAAAGATAGCCCATCCTGAGCAGTGTAATTACAGTGTAGGTGCAGAGTTTTATTAAGTTTGTGTGATAGCACATTGTGTGATAGCAAAGAGTGAAACTAAATCACAGATTTCAGACGTGCTGTAAAACAACCCAAAACAAAGACAGTAAAAGCACGACCATGATGAATGCTAAGGTCAGAGAACATCGTTTGACCAGTTGAATTCGCTGGAAGGCAGCTGATATCAATAAAATGCCACACACAGTCTCAAATGCACTTAACGAAGAACAGGAGGACTGATCTGTGTGTGTGTGTGTGTGTGTGTGTGTGTGTGTGTGTGTGTGTGTGTGTGTGTGTGTGTGTGCTCGAGAACTGCTGACATTCTGACTCGCTGTACCTAATTGCTCATTAGCTACAGATCCTGATGAGGGTTTCTATGGTGATACCTGCCTGAATCTCTTTTCAATTGAGAAGATAGAGGAGGTAGTAGGAAGACCTGATGGTTATTGCCCTCAGACAGTGTTTCAGTGAGAAGATAGAGGAGGTAGTAGGAAGACCTGATGGTTATTGCCCTCAGGCAGTGTTTCAGTGAGAAGATAGAGGAGGTAGTAGGAAGACCTGATGGTTATTGCCCTCAGACAGTGTTTCAGTGAGAAGATAGAGGAGGTAGTAGGAAGACCTGATGGTTATTGCCCTCAGACAGTGTTTCAGTGAGAAGATAGAGGAGGTAGTAGGAAGACCTGATGGTTATTGCCCTCAGGCAGTGTTTCAGTGAGAAGATAGAGGAGGTAGTAGGAAGACCTGATGGTTATTGCCCTCAGACAGTGTTTCAGTGAGAAGATAGAGGAGGTAGTAGGAAGACCTGATGGTTATTGCCCTCAGACAGTGTTTCAGTGAGAAGATAGAGGAGGTAGTAGGAAGACCTGATGGTTATTGCCCTCAGACAGTGTTTCAGTGAGAAGATAGAGGAGGTAGTAGGAAGACCTGATGGTTATTGCCCTCAGACAGTGTTTCAGTGCAGTGAAGTCTCTGCATTCTGAGTAGAATGGCATCGGTGTCATTAGTAGCCAGTGGAATTCTACAGCTAAATACAGAAAGCCTGTGTACATACGACATACATACTGCTATCAGCCTACCATCAACAGGGTACAGGTCCATTCAAACATATGGGAGCAGCATGTACCATGTGCTAGATTTCATTCTCTGTCTGGTTCTATGCATTCCACTTTCCATTCTCCTTCCCCCTCTCAGTGTGCGTGTCTGTGGGAGAGGGAAGGTCCAGATGGGCCCAGGTGATTGGCTCCTCCTTCCTCATGGAGATCTCCACCTTAACAGCCATCATGTTCACCACGCTGCTACTCTAGTATATCACCTAGGAGACATGAGAGGGAGATCAATTATATGAATACCACAGAGATCCTATGAAATTACTTAGTAACTTAATAAGAGATTACTTAGAGATCTAATTGGTACTTTTTTACCCCCTTTTCTTTCCAATTTGGTGATTACGGTCTGGTCTCATCGCCGCAACTCCCCAACGGGCTCGGGAGAGGTGAAGGTCAAGTCGTGCGTCCTCCGAAACATGACCCACCAAGCCGCACTTCTTAACACCCGCTCGCTTAACCCGAAAGCCAGCTGCACCAATGTGTCGGAGAAAACACCGTTCAACTGACGACCGCAGTCAGCCTGCAGGCACCTGGCCCACCACAAGGAGTCGCTAGAGCATGACGAGCCAAGTAAAGCCCCCCCCAGAGGCCTGTGTTTGGTGTGTACCGTGGTGCTGTTGGACTCTGCATAGCTGAGCTCTGGTAGAGAGTTCTTGGCATAGATAGAGAAGATGGCCTGGCTGCCAGTCTGGTGCCAATAAAACCTACACGGTACCACCTTCATCCCCATGGAGAGAGGGAGAGGGAGACAGACACAGAGAGAGAGATGGAGTGAAGAGAAAACGAAAAGCAGAGTTGAGAGAGAGAGGGAGAGAGAGAGCAGAAGACAGAGGGAGCCATCGGCACTTCTGATTGTATGTACCTAAGGCTGTCTGACTCAGTGCCTGAGCTAAACTCTGAAGGGGGTCCTGAATTTATCCTGTGGTGCAGCCCTCCTGGGCCAGGAAAACAGTAAAAAAGGCTGATGTCTTCCTCCTACAGCAGCTCCAGAACTTCATCCTGACAGACAGGGGACAGTACAGAACAGAGGCCAACAACCGTCATTGATCACACATCTATCCAGACAAACTAGACAGGAGGAGGACATATTGGCATCAGAATATCAAGTGTTTTTGGGTCTCACCACTCGTGGATGTTGGGGACTCCAGGGTGGTTGTTTACACTTCCCCTCGTTACTTCCTGGACCAGAGAAAGACTGCAACCGAGAGAAACCAGGATACACACCATAAACAATAGATCACACTAAAAAGATAATCAAACTCCTCTAAACATCTAGTCATCTCATCCCTCTACCACTGAGCTACTCTCTGAACCTTGACTGGTAACCTCCTGGTAACCTCTACACACTGGGAAATGTGGAGAATATGAACAGGAGCAGCCTCCATTCTTACAGGATGTGCCAATATTCACATCCTCCCGCCCGAGATAGAGAGAGAGAGAGCCTATGAGCCACCCACCTCTCAATCCTATCAGAGCCAGGTTAAAAGTCCATTATTACAGCAGCATACCTGTGTTCTCAAGCTGGCTGCTCTCTGCCTGCTGGAGTATCTCCAGAGCCTGTCTAAGAGAGGAGAACACCTTCTGCTGAAGTCTGACCAGGGGCTCCTCACCACTGAAACACAGACACCTTAGCTTTCTTGGGAACAGGAACAATGGTGGCCCTCTTGAAGCATGTGGGAACAGCAGACTGGGATAGGGATTGATTGAATATGTCCGTAAACACACCAGCCAGTACAGAACAGGTCTGCACATGCTCTGATGACGTGGCTAGGGATGCCGTCTGGGCCGGCAGCCTTGCGAGGGTTAACACGTTTAAATGTTTTACTCACGTTGGCTGCGGTGAAGGGAGAGCCCGCAGGTTTTGGTAGCGGGCCGTGTCGGTGGCACTGTATTGTCCCCAAAGCGAGCAAAGAAGTTGTTTCGTTTGTCTGGGAGCAAGACATCGGGGTCCGCAACGGGGCTGGTTTTCTTTTTGTACTCTGTGATTGACTGTAGACCCTGCCACATACCTCTCGGGTCTGAGCCGTTGAGTTGCGACTCTACTTTGTCTCTATACTGACGCTTAGCTTGTTTGATTGCCTTGCTGAGGGAATAGCTACACTGTTTGTATTCGGTCATGTTTCCGGTCACCTTGCTCTGATTAAAAGCAGTGGTTCATGCTTTCAGTTTTGCGCGAATGCTGCCATCAATCCACGGTTTCTGGTTGGGGAAGGTTATAATAGTCGCCGTAGGTACAACATCACCGATGCACTTGCTAATAAACTTGCTCACCGAATCAGCGTATACATCAATGTTGTTGTTCGGCGCGATCCGGAACATATCACAGTCCACGTGATCGAAGCAATCTTGAAGCTTGGAATCAGATTAGTCGGACCAGCGTTGAACAGACCTGAGCATGGGTGTTTCCTGTTTTAGTTTCTGTCTATAGGCTGGGAGCAAAAAAAAATGGAGTCGTGGTCAGATTTGCCGGAAGGAGGGAGGGCTTTGTATGCATCACGGAAGTTAGAGTAACAATGATCCAGAATTTTTCCAGCCCAGGTCGCGCATTCGATATGCTGATAGAATTTAGGGAGCCTTGTTTTCAGATTAGCCTTGTTAAAATCCCCACCTACAATAAATGCAGCCTCAGGATATGTGGTTTCCAGTTTACAAAGAGTCCAATGAAGTTCTTTCAGGGCCGTCGAGGTGTCTGCTTGGGGGGGGTATACATGACTGTGATTATAATCGAAGAGAATTCTAGGTCAGGTGAACAAAATGACTTGTTGTTATGATCACACCACGACTCGTTAATCATAAGGCATACACCCCGCCCTTCTTCTTACCAAAGAGATGTTTGTTTCTGTCAGCGCGATGCGTGAAGAAACCAGGTGGCTGTACCGACTCTGATAACGTATCCCGAGTGAGCCATGTTTCCGTGAAACAGAGAGTGTTACAATCTCTGATGTCTCGCTGGAAGGCAACCCTTGCTCGGATTTCGTCCACCTTGTTGTCAAGAGACTGGACATTGGCGAGTAGTATACTCGGGAGCGGTGGGCGATGTGCCCGTCTACGGAGCCTGACCAGAAGACCGCTCCGTCTGCCCCTTCTGCGGCGCCGTTGTTTTGGGTCGCCTGCTGGGATCCGATCCATTGTCCTGGATGGTGGACCAAACAGAGGATCCGCTTCGGGAAAGTCGTATTCCTGGTCGTAATGTTGGTAAGTTGACGTTGCTCTTATATCCAATAGTTCCTCCCGGCTGTATGTAATAAGACTTAAGATTTCCTGGGGAAACAATGTAAGAAATAATACATAAAAAAACTAAATACTGCGTAGTTTCCTAAGAACGCGAAGCGAGGCGGCTATCTCTGTCGGCGCCGGAAGACAGTCGCCCCGTAGCACTCACTTCCATCATCATGAAGTGCTTTGAGAGACTAGTCAAGGATCATATCATCTCCACCCTACCTGACAACCTGAACCCACTGCAATTTGCTTACCGCCCCAATAGGTCCACAGACGACGCAATCACACTGCACACTGCCCTAACCCATCTGGACAAGAGGAATACCTATGTAAGAATGCTGTTCATCGACTACAGCTCAGAGTTTAACACCATAGTACCCTCCAAACTCGTCATTAAGCTCGACACCCTGGGTCTCGAACCCGCCCTGTGCAACTGGGTCCTAGACTTTCTGACGGGACGCCCCCAGGTGGTGAGGGTAGGAAACAACATCTCCACCCCGCTGATCCTCAACACTGGGGCCCCACAAGGGTGCGTTCTCAGCCCTCTCCTGTACTCCCTGTTCACCCATGACTGCATGGCCATGCACGCCTCCAACTCAGTCATCAAGTTTGCAGATGACACAACAGTGGTAGGCTTGATTAACAACAACCACGAGACAACCTACAGGGAGGAGGTGAGGACCCTCGGAGTGTGGTGTCAGGTAAATAACCTCACACTCAACGTCAACAAAACAAATGAGATGAACGTGGACTTCAGGAAACAGCAGAGGGAGCACCCCCCTATCCACATTGACGGGACAGTAGTGGAGAAGGTGGAAAGTTTTAAGTTCCTCGGCGTACACATCACTGACAAACTGAAATGGTCCACCCACACAGACAGTGTGGTGAAGAAGGTGCAACAGCGCCTCTTCAACTTCAGGAGGCTGAATAAATTTGGCTTGTCACCAAAAATAGTCAAAAAAATTTACAGAGAGCATCCTGTCGGGCTGTATCACCGCCTGGTACGTAAACTGCTCCTCCTACAACCACAAGGCTCTCCAGAGGGTGGTGCGGTCTGCACAACACATCACCGGGGGCAAACTTCCTGCCCTCCAGGACACCTACACCCCCTGATGTCACAGGAAGGCCAAAAAGATCATCAAGGACAACAACCACCCGAGCCACTGCCTGTTCACCCCGCTATCATCTTGAAGGCGAGGTCAGTACAGGTGCATCAAAGCTGGGACCGAGAGACTGAAAAACAGCTTCTATCTCAAGGCCATCAGACTGTTAAACAGCCATCACTAACATTGAGTGGCTGCTGCCAACATACTGACTCAAATCTATAGCCACTTTAATAATTAAAAATTGGATGTAATAAATGTATCACTAGTCACTTTAAACAATGCCACTTTATATAATGTTTACATACCCTGCATTACTCATCTCATATGTATATACTGTACTCTATACCATCTATTGCATCTTGCCTATGCCATTCGGCCATCGCTCATCCATATATTTATATGTACATATTCTTATTCATTCCTTTACACTTGTGTGTAAAAGGTAGTTGTTGTAAAATTGTTAATTACTTGTTAGATATTACTGCATGGTCGGAACTAGAAGCACAAGCATTTGGCTACACTCGTATTAACATCTGCTAACCATGTGTATGTGACCAATACAATTTGATTTGACACACACGCGTGATCACTAAGGATAAATACAAACTGTGTGTGTATATGCGTGGGTTTGTGTGTGTTACCTCGGTCTATGTATCAGCTCCAGTGGTTTAGGAGCCTGGATGACACAGGGGTCACCCCGAGGCTTTATCTCCATTCTCTGTCCTCCCCTCTGAGCTCTTCACTTCTGGCCTGATCGGCTCTGCTGGCTTCTCTCTGTTATGGATACCTCTGCTGCAGCCCTGAGGAGAGAAACAACCTTCTAACTTCTCTCTGTTATGGATACCTCTGCTGCAGCCCTGAGGAGAGAAACAACCTTCTAACTTCTCTCTGTTATGGATACCTCTGCTGCAGCCCTGAGGAGAGAAACAACCTTCTAACTTTAGCATATCCACATTTCATCTCCACTTCTAACTTTAGCATAGGAAACTTTAGAAGGGCCTCTACTCTTCTATCTCAGAGAGGGATGCCAAGAGTGTGCAAAGCTGTCATCAAGGCAAAGGGTGGTTACTTTGAAGAATCTAAAATCAAAAATATATTTTGATTTGTTTAACACTTTTTTGGTTACTACATGATTCCATATGTGTTATTTCATAGTTTTGATGTCTGCAATGTAGAAAATAGTAAAAATAAAGAAAAACCCTTGAATGAGTAGGTGTGTCCAAACTGTTGACTGGTGCTGTATGTAGCGTTGTACTGTAACCCACTAGACTGGGTTTTCTATCTTCTTCTCCACTGACTCACATCTCATGCACAATTCTATAAAACATACATTATTACATAAACTCCCTTGTCAATTTTGCACAAAATCATTAACAATGGTACATTACAAATGAAATTGTATTTGTCACAGGGCCCGAATACAACAGTGAAATGCTTACTTACAAGCCCTTAACCAACAATGCAGTTTTAAGAAAATACCTACAAAAAAATGAAAAAATAAAGAGATAAGAATAACAAACAATTAAAGAGCAGCAGTAAATAACAAATCACGTTTTATTGGTCACATACACACGGTTAGCAGATGTTAATGCGAATGTAGTGAAATGCTTGTGCTAGTTCTGACCGTGCAGTAATATCTAACAAGTAATCTAACAATTTCACAACTACCTTTTACACACAAGTGTAATGGAATGAATAAGATTATGTACATATAAATATATGGATGAGCGATGGCCGAACGGCATAGGCAAGATGCAGTAGATGGTATAGAGTACAGTATATACATATGAGATGAGTAATGTAGGGTATGTAAACATTATATAAAGTGGCATTGTTTAAAGTGACTAGTGATACATTTATTACATCCAATTTTTTATTATTAAAGTGGCTCGAGATAGCGGGGTTATATACAGGGGTACTATATAGGGGAACTGGTACAGAGTCAATGTGCGGCGGCACAGGTGTTGAGGTAATTGAGGTAATATGTACCTGTAGGTAGAGTTATTGAAGTGACTATGCATAGATAAGAGAGTAGCAGCAGCGTAGAAAGGGGGGGGGGGGGGGGGGACAATGCAAATAGTCTGTGTAGCCATTTGATTAGATGTTCAGGAGTCTTATGGCTTGGGGGTAGAAGCTGTCTAGAAGCCCCTTGGACCTAGACTTGGCGCTCCGGTACCGCTTTCCGTGCGGTAGCAGAGAGAACAGTCTATGACTAGGGTGGCTGGAGTCTTGTTGTTACCTAACCTTACAACCTGGGGGCGGTCCGTCAGGACGTCCAGGATCCAGTTGCAGAGGGAGGTGTTTAGTCCCAGGGTCCTTAGCATAGTGATGAGCCTTGAGGGCACTATGGTGTTGAACGCTGAGCTATAGTCAATGAATAGCATTCTCACATAGGTATTCCTTTTGTCCAGGTGTGAAAGGGCAGTGTGGAGTGCAATAGAGATTGCATCATCTGTGGATCTGTTGGTGTGGTATGCAAATTGGAGTGGGTGTAGGGTTTCTGGGTTAATGGTGTTGATGTGAGCCATGACCAGCCTTTCAAAGCATTTCATGGCTACAGACGTGAGTGCTATTGGTCAGTAGTCATTTAGTCAGGTTAACTTAGTGTTCTTGTGCACAGGGACTATGTTGGTCTGCTTGAAACATGTTGGTATTACAGACAGACAGGGAGAGGTTGAAAATGTCAGTGAAGACACTTGCCAGTTGGTCAGCGCATGCTCGGAGTACACATCCTGGTAATCCGTCTGGCGCTGCGACCTTGTGAATGTTGACCTGTTTAAAGGTCTAACTCACATCGGCTGCGGAGAGCGTGATCACACAGTCATCCGGAACAGCTGATGCTCTCATGCATGTTTCAGTGTTACTTGCCTCGAAGCGAGCATAGAAGTTATTTTGCTCACCTGGTAGGCTCGTGTCACTGGTCAGCTCTCGGCTGTGCTTCCCTTGGTAGTCTGTAATAGTTTGCAAGCCCTGTCACATCCAACGAGCTTTGGAGCCTGTGTAGTACGATTCGATCTTAGACCTGTATTGACGCTTTACCTGTTTGACGGTTCGTTGGAGGGCATAGCGGGATTTCTTATAAGCGTCTGGGTTAGAGTTCCGCTCCTTTAAAGCGGCAGCTCTACCATTTAGGTCAGTGCGAATGTTGCCTGTAATCCATAGCTTCTGGTTGGGGTATGTACGTACAGTCACTGTGGGGACGACGTCCTCAATGCACTTATTGATGAAGCCAGTGACTGATGTGGTGTACTCCTCAATGCCATCGGAGGAATCCCGGAACATATTCCAGTCTGTGCTAGCAAAACTGTCCTGTAGTTTAGCATCTGCTTCATCTGAGCACTTTTTTATAGACCGAGTCACTGGTGCTTCCTGCTTTAATTTGTGCTTGTTAGCAGGAATCAGGAGGATAGAATTATGGTCAGATTTGCCAAATGGAGCGCGAGGGAGAGCTTTGTACGCGTCTCTGTGTGTGGAGTAAAGGTGGTCTAAGAATTTTTTTCCCCCTCTGGTTGCACATTTAACATGCTGATAGAAATTTGGTCAAACTGATTTAAGTTTCCCTGCATTAAAGTCCACGGCCACTAGGAGCACCACCTCTGGATGAGCGTTTTCCTGTTTGCTAATGGCGGCATGCAGCTCATTGAGCGCGGTTTTAGTGCCAGCATCGGTCTGTGGTGGTATGTAGACAGCTACGAAAAATACAGATGAAAACTCTCTAGGTAGATAGTGTGGTCTACAGCTTATCATGAGATACTCTACCTCAGGTGAGACTTCCTTAGATATCGTGCACCAGCTGTTGTTTACATATATGGATAGGCCCCCTGGCCCGTGTCTTACCAGAGGCTGCTGTTCTTTCCTGCCGATAGCGTATAACCTGCCAGCTGTATGTTCTTAATGCCGTCGTTCAGCCACGACTCTGTGAAACATAAGATATAACAGTTTTTAATGTCCCGTTGGTAGGATATACGTGCTTTCATTTCGTCCCACTTATTTTGCAGCGATTGAACGTTAGCTAGCAGGACGGAAGGCAAAGGCAGATTAGCCACTCGTCACCTGATCCTCACAAGGCACCCTGATCTTTTTCCGTGAAATCTCAGTTTCCTTCTCCAGAAAATGATGGGGATCTGGGCCTGGTCAGGTGGCTGTAGTATATCACTCCCATCCGACTCATTGAGTTAAAACTCTTTGTCTAATCTGAGGTGATTAATCGCAGTTCTGATGTCCAGAAACATTTTTAAAATGCAACATCCTTGCCAACTTCTTCCAGGGTCAAAGGTTCATTGGAGGTGAGGCTGTTTTGAAGAGCACGTGGTAAGTCTTCACTCACTCTTCATATGTTAGCAATTTGATATTAATTTGGTAATTTAATGCGAAGCTTTGAAACCCGTCACTGGTGTTATACAGTTTACAGTATGGGGAAAGGAAATATGATTGAAATAATTATCCAATAAGACCTTGTCAGCAGATTCGTCACTGGTGTTACTGTTCCTGCTGGTAACACCAGCAGGAAACATGAAACATATGAAACATAACATCTCTATTAGAACTATAGAACCATAACATCTCTAATAGAACCATAACATCTCTATTAGAACCATAGAAACATTACATCTCTATTAGAACTATAGAACCATAACATCTCTAATAGAACCATAACATCTCTATTAGAACCATAGAAACATTACATCTCTATTAGAACTATAGAACCATAACATCTCTAATAGAACCATAACATCTCTATTAGAACCATAGAAACATTACATCTCTATTAGAACCATAACATCTCTAATAGAACCATAACATCTCTATTAGAACCATAGAAACATTACATCTCTATTAGAACCATAGAACCATAACATCTCTAATAGAACCATAACATCTCTATTAGAACCATAGAAACATTACATCTCTATTAGAACCATAACATCTCTATTAGAACCATAGAAACATTACATCTCTATTAGAACCATAGAAACATTACATCTCTATTAGAACCATAACATCTCTAATAGAACCATAACATCTCTATTAGAACCATAGAAACATTACATCTCTATTAGAACCATAGAACCATAACATCTCTAATAGAACCATAACATCTCTATTAGAACCATAGAAACATTACATCTCTATTAGAACCATAACATCTCTATTAGAACCATAGAAACATTACATCTCTATTAGAACCATAGAAACATTACATCTCTATTAGAACCATAGAAACATTACATCTCTATTAGAACTATAGAAACATTACATCTCTATTAGAACCATAGAACCATTACATCTCTATTAGAACCATAGAACCATTACATCTCTATTAGAACCATAGAAACATTACATCTCTATTAGAACCATAGAAACATTACATCTCTATTAGAACCATAGAAACATTACATCTCTATTAGAACCATAGAAACATAACATCTCTATTAGAACTATAGAAACATAACATCTCTATTAGAACTATAGAACTATAGAAACATAGCATCTAACATCTAACGTTCAAATAGAGATGTTATGTTCCTATACTGTGTGCTAATAGAGATGTGTTTGTACGACAATGTGTTAGGAAATACATTTTTGTCAATAGGCTTCATCTTTGAGGAATAACCCTGATTTTATTGTTCATATGAAATCAAATCTATTTATAAAGCCCTTCTTACCTCAGCTGATATCTCAAAGTGCTGTACAGAAACCCAGCCTAAAACCCCAAAACAGCAAGCAATGCAGGTGTAGAAGCACAGTGGCTAGGAACATCTCCCTAGAAAGGCCAGAACCTAGGAAGAAACCTAGAGAGGAACCAGGCTATGAGGGGTGATCAGTCCTCTTCTGGCTGTGCCGGGTGGAGATTATAACAGTACATGGCCACAATGTTCAAATGTTCATAGATGACCAGCAGGGTCAAATAATAATAATCAACATGTTATAAAATCATTTGAATTTTCATATAATAATGTTTATCTGTATCTACCCAACTGCTGCTGCATTCATTAGTAAACATTTTAAGAATATGATAATCCAATTTTGATGACTCAACCTCAATTATTTCTGATGTTAAAACAAAACATGTGGTAGAAATATACAAATGTCACACAATAGAACTTTACACATACCGGTTTAAAATAAATTATTTATAATCAAAAGAATTTCTTCATATTAGCATAGACTTCGTCTGATTATATATGCAAATTCAATTGTGAAATTACATTCAGGAAAGCCTGAATTGTCATCTAAAAAATATAGGTAACACCAGTGACAAAAAGGCAAAAAATATTAAAATACATTAAGCTGGCATTTATGTTGATTTATAATGGTAAAGGGTTAACTTGGCAAAATATTAGTAAAAAAATTTAAGTCATGTTGGCTTTTTAAAATCCATAATTTCCGCAGAATTACCCAAATAACCTATGGGGCCCTACTAAAGAAATGTGAAATTTGAAATGAAATAAGTTTGCTAATACGGGTGATTGTTCATGGGACAATTGATAGCTGCAACATTTAAGTAGTGGTAAAGGTTAGGGCTGTCCGAGCAAAAAATTTTTTTACTTGACCGAAAGTCATATTATTTCGACCAATCGATTGCTCAACATTTAAACGTGTATTTTTCCATTTATACACACCATGTGTTTTAATAAAATCAACTATATGCATTGAGCTTGTCTGATGCTTTAAGCTTACAGGTTGATGCCTCAAGAGGGCGCCAGAGATCTAGATAACCAGAAGAAAAAAACCTGACCCAACTATTCTCCTCCAGAAGATTCTGCCATTACTCTCCTAAAGTTGCCGGTAATAGGCTACATGAGGAGTCTGCAACCTTTCTCATGTGGAATGCCAATTTATCTCACCATTTCTACCGATCTGCGTGCCAGTTATGGTTTTCAAATGCACATTTTCGTGGAATGGTTTCATTTAATTTATAAGGTCTTATCACAAAATCATTGTCATGTGGTTAACAAATTTCATCCAAATCTAAATTAAAATGATAAACCTAAAAAGTAACTTCAATTGCCATTGCCAACAATGTAAAAATAGCCTGCATAAAGCCAACAAATTACAACATTGCAACCTGCAGGTAGAAAATATCCTGATTTAAAAAAAAAAAATGAAAAAATCCTATAAATCACATTGGCTACACATGGCCTGTCTGCAACAAACTTTAAACATTGTATCAATTACAGTTTTTCCAATTGCTAACACACTAAAATGACATGAACAGCACAATTTTTTAAACTGACACACAGAGAGCAAAACCTCTTCTCAAGTCTCCAAAAGTCTAAACACATTTTCTGCTTTACACACATTTTGCAATTGAAAACGGCACTTTTTAAATGCACTGCACATGGTTCTCTGCATAAGACACAACAATCTGACATAAAGTCACGTTTGCCATTTCAAAACACTGCCATTCAAAATGACACTACATGAGCTAATTGGCCAATACATGTGCCACCTGGCCAAACACCTCAATGGTTAATTGTTACCACTTCAATCAGGAAGTAAGCACTATGAAAAGACCACAGGTGAGCACCTTTTGTTTTACAACAACGGAAGCCGTTGCAGAGAGAGGAAGAGGAAGAGAGAGGGTGAGAATGAGAGGGGGAGGAAGAGTGAGAGGTAGGGGTAGAGCTGGTAGATGAGTTCATGGCCAAAGAAGACAACTTTCAAATGAAATCAGAGCAACCTTAGTTGATCATGTTATCAACCATGGGCTGACAATGCGAGAGGCTGGACAGAGTGCAGCCCAACTTGAGCCGTTTTACTGTCGCCTGTGTCATCAGGACATGTAGACTGGAGTACAGGTATGTAACCAACATTTCTTTCACACTATGTAGTACACCCCATGTCATAGTGTATCAGTTGGGTGACACCTGTTTACTTCATGAATGGCTGATGTCATACACTAACTGCACAAATTTCCTGTAGAATTTACTCTACTGTGGGGGAAATATCTTTAGGCTGCATTGTCCAAGCCATATATTTTTGTTTTTCTAAAGGACTGAGAGACGCAACGATGGTGGAGGAAGGGGCCAAATGTTCACCGGGGTACAGGAAGCTGCCATTATAAACTTGGTTTTGGAAAATAATGAAATCAGATTACGAGAAATTCAAAGCCACATCATCCAAGACAACACCATATTCAACAACATTCAACGAGTCAGTCTGTCCACATTGGCTCGCATTCTCAAGTGAAACCAAATCCGAATGAGACAACTTTAAGGTGCCGTTTGAGAGAAACTCTCAAAGAAACAAAGAGGTCAGACGAGCATATGTGGATGTAAGTACAATATTGACTGCAGTACACTACACGCAACATTGTTTCCCAGTGTACTGGATAACACCATATTGACTGCTTTTGTTCTTTGTTTTCAGGGAGTACTGGAAATGGATGCTCATGCAATCCCACATGAGTTCATCTTTATAGATGAGGCTGGGTTCAACCTAGCAAAGACCAGAAGAAGGGGGAGAAACGTCATTGGCCACAGAGCCATTATAGATGTTCCTGGCCAACGTGGTGGGAACATCACAATGTGCGCTGCCATCTCCAATACGCATGGTTGGTCATGCCAACCTTGGACCATACAACACAGCCCATATTCTCCCATTTCTGGACAGACTCCACAACATTCTCATACCAGCAGAGCGTATGAATGATGCAGACCATCAAGAACCCGGTACGTTGTAGTATGGGATGTGAGCTTTCATCGTGCAGCTCCAGTCCAAAACGGGTTTGCTGACCACCCACCATTTCTCGCGCAATACCTCCCACCATACTCACCATTTCTGAACCCCATAGAAGAGTTATTTTCGGCATGGCGGTGGAAGGTATACGACCGGCAGCCCTTTGTGCGCATGCCTCTTGTGCAGGCTATGGAAGAGGCATGTGATGAGATAGATGTGGGTGTGATTCAGGGATGGATAAGGCACTCAAGGTGCTTCTTCCCTCGATGTCTGGCAAGGGAAGATATTACCTGTGATGTGGACGAGGCGTTGTGGCCAGACCCAGCTGTGCAGCAAGATGCTGCCTAATTATTTTTCTTGCCTCTTTTCTATAGATTTTATCTGCACATTTTTTCTTCAATTTTCTTTTTCAGTTTAGTTTTTTTTTTTTTTTTTGCATATTTTTGTTCAGTCCAATGTAAATATATCTGCTGTGCATACGTTGCACTGACTTGTTTGGTGAAAAATAAATGTTTCAACAGCATGTGTGTGTGTCTGCAAATATTTCTGTGCATCTGAAGAATTTATTTTAGTATTATGGCAAAGCATACTAAAGATAAGTGCTTTTCATTATGCCCAACAGTGTGTAGTTAGACAAAAATCTGGTAATATGAATGAAGTGTGCCATTTCGTGCAAACGTTTGATTTTCATAATGCTATATGTAGTTTTGGTTGCAGTGCTTCATTTTGCAGGATATGAGGTATTTTGCAGTTTGGGGGTGTGGATTGTGTTGATAATTTTGCAAACTTGGCTGGTTTTGTGTTTTAGCAATTGGGAAAAACTAATGGGTCTGGCCCAAAGCTTGCACTAGTGAGCTTGGGACAGACACATCTGTAGGCTATTTGCTCAAGGGATAAGAAGCAGAGCTTGACTTGGGCAGGAGCTCACCTCAAATGTTCTACTGCTTCAGCTCCTGTTCCTCTTAATAAATATCAGCTCAAAAGTATTGTGGAGCTCCTGCACCTAAATATACACAGTACTGACACCCAAAATGAGTACCGGAACCTATTTCAGTCCAAGTCAAGCACTGATGAGAAGCCTATTTTTATGACATTCCCACTGGATCAGAGCATTTTTCCTGTCACGCTGAGTGGTTATCGAAAGGGCGAGAGCTGGAAAGATTTTTCAAATACATTGAGGAATTATTGTAATTGTCAATGGATGTAAAAACAATTTTTTGCTTGCCGTTTGAGGTGACGAAAACATGAGAAGCTTCACAGGTCATTAGTGGTGGTGCATTAAGCCAATCAGAAATACAATCAGATCCCCAAATGAGCACATTTATATGCCTACATTTGCACGCAGGCCATGTAGTCTATAGGCCTACTTCTATGTATAAATCAGGCCACGGAGCCTATAGGCCTACTTCTATGTATAAATCAGGCCACGGAGCCTATAGGCCCACTTCTATGTGTAAATCAGGCCACGGAGTCTATAGGCCAGGCCCACTTCTATGTGTAAATCAGGCCACGTAGCCTATAGGCCTACTTCTATGCGTGCCCGTCCTTACTCAAAATTGACAGGAGCGCTCCAAACAAAAGACAATGACAAAATTGAATTAACAAAACTCATAAATGGACTGAAATAAACCCCCCAAAAATTCTCACAAGTGTAGCATAGGTTGTGCACTCTGTAAACAATGTGTCCACTCCGACAATGAGAACAGGACTAGCGGAATAATATTCAATGCATTAAAATAATTACTGTAATCAAAGTAACAAACATTGTGGATTAGAAATCATAGGAATTAACAGTAAACATACTGCTGGTGATATGGGGAAGTGATATACACTAACAATCAAACCCAAACAATTCACACAATGAAGTTATGAAACAATGAATGTGCACAAATTGGCAGGAGAGAAGTGCATTGTGGAGAGAGAAGTGCATTGTCCATCTGGGTGCATGGTCAATCTGACGTCTGCATTGGCCATGCAGCATTTACGGTGATACGGCCTCGGCAGAAGTCAGGGCGAGAACGGCCTCGGCAGAAGTCAGGGCGAGAACGGCCTCGGCAGAAGTCAGGGCGAGAACGGCCTCGGCAGAAGTCAGGGCGAGAACGGCCTCGGCAGAAGTCAGGGCGAGAACGGCCTCGGCAGAAGTCAGGGCGAGAACGGCCTCGGCAGAAGTCAGGGCGAGAACGGCCTCGGCAGAAGTCAGGGCGAGAACGGCCTCGGCAGAAGTCAGGGCGAGAACGGCCTCGGCAGAAGTCAGGGCGAGAACGGCCTCGGCAGAAGTCAGGGCGAGAACGGCCTCGGCAGAAGTCAGGGCGAGAACGGCCTCAGCAGAAGTCAGGGCGAGAACGGCCTCAGCAGAATGCAGGGTAAGAACGGCCTCAGCAGAAGTCAGGGCGAGAACGGCCTCAGCAGAATGCAGGGTAAGAACGGCCTCGGCAGAAGTCAGGAATTCATACTCCTTGCGGAGTAGTGCAGAGCTGTTGTCAAGGGAGTGTGTTTATACAGGATGTACCACCCTCACCTACCGTCAACCAATCATGTCATCGTGGAGCTATACAGAGCCCTCCACATTGTTACAACATTTGGGAAGGGCATAGTGAAGCGGTATAGAGCTCGATTTGGCCTCTGGAGGCTCCACCACCTTTTTGAATCAAGCATAAATGGGCTTTTGGTCTAGGCCTCAGCAATGGATTAGTTCACTGGGATAGGTGCAAATATATATATATATATATATATATATATATATATATTACTGCTCAACGAAAACAAATCTCAGTCTACAACAGCTTAACAACCAAATAGTCGACTAATTGGGGTCAGCCATGCTAAGCGTAATCTAAAGAAATAACTGGTGCACATGAATAAACAGGGTTCAATTCATCATTATCAGATTATCCATATCACAATAACTGTCTGAATTATGTTTTTTCCTATCTCCCAGCTCTACTGTACACCTTTCACCCCAATACCCAAACCACAAAACACACACACAGACATGTCATTTAAACACTCATAAAGGTGTGCACATATAAACACTCCCTTTCCATCAAGTGTGTTAATTAAAGGAATAATGAAAATGTTAACTAAATACCTGATTCTTCTTGTACTACGACTGAAAGTATAACTGGCTAGTGTCAGTGATGGAGAAGCAATACATGACAGATTCTGTAGCTAGGGTCCCTACTGTCTGCATCCGTCCTCCAGTGTGTCATGTTGTTCAGTAGAGGATGAACAGGCTGTATGGCCACACAAGTCTAACAAGCACCGTGGTCCTCATCTTGACTGCTAGTTAATGGCTTATACATTAGTCCTTACAGACTCAGCACAGTCACGGAGTTTGTTCAGACACAATGATTAACTCTTTCTGGTAAGACACATTTGTGATTTATGCCTTCTCTTTCTCTCGGTCTGTCTGCTAGTTGGATGAGACACACTGAATGTTCAGCGTTTTGGCTTCAGCGGGGCACTGAGACTACACCAATACTTTAGTCACATTACCTTTCATTTTACAACACAGAGTTCAGTGCATCAGAGACAAATGATCAAACATGTTTGCTAACAGCAGGAGACTGTTCAGTCCTCAGACGTTTCCAGCTCCCTGAGGCATTCGCTAAGGTTGGTCTGTCTCTCTGACCCTGCGCTGTCCTTCCTCTTGGTCAGCAGCCTGACCACGTCCTCCAGACCTTTCAGTAGAGGGGCGTTATGGGGGAACAGCATCCCTCGGAGCAGGCCGTCATTGAGCGTCGTGGACAAGCCGCACAGGAAGCGCAGGAACAGGTCGTACTGGCCGACAGGAGCACTGAGGTAACGGTCAACGGCTTTGCGGTACATGTCCACCAGAGTGTGCTCCTTGAACAGCTTGGAGACGCGGTGGGACTGGTCTAGAACGTTCCGCTCCTCCAGACGGAAGGTGAGCCATACATAATGTGCAGCCATGAACTCCTGATGATAAGAACACATTCATTATGAATAATACATCTGTCAGTCTCAATAATGATACCTCAAATCAAGAGAAGTAAAGTCATGTGACAGGAAGTCCAACCCACCAGGAAGCTCAGGTGTGTGAAGCAGAAGACCCGCTTGTCTTTGGCATTCGCCCTGGGAAGCTCAGTGCACAGACCCGAATACCAGGCCACCTCCTTCACCAGCAGACTGTGCTCATTCAGGTCCTCTTCATAGAACACAGAGCGGTTACTATCCAACAGCTTCAGAGCCAGGCGACCCAGCTTCAACATGAACACTTTGTCCATTTCCGTCCATTTCTGCTTATAGGAATAATACAGTAATAATATATTTGTATTTCTTCCAGGTTCAAAAGATACCTTACACAGTAAACACACCAACGTCATATGACATCATAACGTGGAAAACACTCTTAACAAAAATCTAACTCCTGGGACCAGACCCTGAGACTTTCTAGAGACGTTTAGCATCGGGGAAAAAATGTCTAAGTCTATACTGTACGTAAGACCTAGTACACAACTAGCAGGTAAGATGAGTAAGCCAACATTAGGGAGGAGGTCCTCTGTAGCTCAGCTGGTAGAAAATTGGTGCTTGCAATGCCAGGATTGTGGGTAAAATTCCCAGGGCCACCATTCATAAAATGTATACACCCGTGGCTAAGTAACTTTGGATAAAAGCGTCTGCCAAATGGCATACAGTGCCTTCGGTAAGTATTCAGAGCTCTTGGCTTTTTCCACATTTTGTTACGTTACAGCATTATTCTAAAATTGATTAAACCGTTTTTTTCCCCCTCATCAATCTACACACAATGCCCCATAATGACAAAGCAAAAACAGGTTTAGAAATGTTTGCTAATTTATTAAAAATAAAAAACTGAAATGTCACATTTACATAAGTATTCAGATCCTTCACTCAGTACATTGTTCAAGCACTTTTGGCAGTTAGAGTCTTCTTGGGTATGACACTACAAGCTTGGCACATCTGTATTTGGGGAGTTTCTCCCATTCTTCTCTGTAGATCCTCTCAAGCTCTGTCAGGTTGGATGGGGAGCGTCGCTGCACAGCTATTTTCAGGTCTCTCCAGAGCTGTTCGATCGGGTTGAAGTCGGGGCTCTGGCACATTCAGAGACCTGTGTGCTTAGGGTCGTTGTCCTGCTGGAAGGTGAACCTTCGCCCCAGTCGGAGGTCCTGAGCAGGTTTTCCTTCAAGGATCTCTCTCTACTTTGCACCATTCATCTTTGCCTCAACCCTGACTAGTCTCCCGGTCCTTGCCACTGAACATCCCCACAGCATGATGCTGCCACCACCATGCTTCACCGTAGGGATGGTGCCAGTTTTCAGACGTGACGATAGGCATTCAGGCCAAAGAGTTTAATCTTGGTTTCATGAGATCAGAGAATCTTGTTTCTCATGGTCCGAGAGTCCCTTAGGTACCTTTTGGCAAACTCCAAGTGGGCTGTCATGTGCCTTTTACTGAGTGGCGGCTTCTGTCTGGCCACTACCATAAAGCCTGATTGGTGGAGTGCTGTAGAGATGGTTGTCCTTCTGGAAGGTTCTCCCACCTCCACAGAGGAACTCTAGAGCTCTGTCAGAGTGACCATTGGGTTCTTGGTCACCTCCCTGACCTTGTCACTTCTCCCCCAATTTCTCAGTTTGACCAGGCAGCCAGCTCTAGGAAGAGTCTCGGTGGTTCCAAATGTATTTAAGAATGATGGAGGCCACTGTGTTCTTGGGGACCTTCAATGCTGCAGAATTTGGTACCCTTCCCCAGATCTGTGCTTCAACAATCCTGTCTCTAAGCTCAATTCCTTACACCTCATGGCTTGGTTTTTGCTCTGACATGCACTGTCAACTTTGGGACCTTATAGACAGGTGAGTGCCTTTCCAAATCATGTCCAATGAATTGAATTTACCACAGGTGGACTCCAATCATGTTGTAGAAACATCTCAAGGATGATGAATGGAAACTGGATGCAGCGAGTCTCCTAGCGAAGGGGCTGAATACTTAAGTAAAAAAGCTAGCGTTATTAAGAAATGTGCAAAAATTTCTAACCCTGTTTTCGCTTTGTCATTATGGGGTATTGTGTGTAGATGGCTGAGGATTTTTATTTATTTAATCCATTTTAGAATTAAGAATGTAATGTAACAAAATGTGGAAAACATTAAGGGGTCTGAATACTTTCCGAAGGCACTGTATATATTCTATTATTAGGAGGGTGGATCAGACCTGTGAGTTGGGGTTTTGCCCGTAGTATTTCTCCAGCTTGCGGTTGTTCTGGATGATCATGTAGTGGATGAAGAAGGATGTAATCTTGGGGGGCTTGTCTCCGTAGTCATCGTGGTTACGGAAACCCCTCTCATACACCATGGCAACCATCCAGCAGCAGAAGGGAATATGACACAGGGTGTAGATAGTGGGGGAGTGCTTGGTGTGTCTGATGATCTTAGCAGCCAGAGACTTGTCCGAGTAACGCATGGTCAGATAGTTATCCTTCTGCTCGTCACTGTAAAACAATGAACAGACAAACTAATAAACAGCAATAAAAGTCAATGGTTAGCATTTTATATCAGTGTTAAGTTTCACTCAGCCTCACAGTGCTTATCATTGTGTTGCAACAACTCAGGATGTTAGAGGGTTAGTTACTCCAGGAAAACAAACACTATCCTAACTCCCCATACCACCCTCTAAACACCACACACACCTGTAGCCCTGTATCTCAGTGACACGGTGGATGTACTCAGGAGGTATCTGATTGGTAGCTGCACGTCTCCCAGTCAGCCACAAGAGGGCCTGCGGCAGCAGAGAGCCTCGGATCAGATTTACCAACAGGGAGTCCAGGGGAATAACAGCCTCAATGTCAGTTACAACAGGAGTGTTCTGGAGGAGAGGAGGGAGAAGGAGACATATCTTATAGGTACTGTACAGAGCAGTTCCATAGCCAAACACCTCATCTCAGCCCTGTCAGAGTGTGAGCACCTTGAAATCGAGATTTCCTTGGTAGATGTCGATCCCGTCCATGACAAACAGCACCTTGCAGTCTGGCTGCTCCAGAAAGTCCATGGAGCGTGTCTCGTTGTGATACGTCTGCAGTAGCTCCAACATACTGATGTCTTTCTTCTCAACTATGTTCCGCTCCCTCAGCGACTGCATCTCCCGGAACGGAAACGGGAACACAAACTGAATGTCGAAATTAGCCCGACCCTCTGCCCAATCCAGCATGAACTTCTGGACCGCCACAGAGTTTCCGATTCCGGGCACCCCCGTGGTCAGAACGCATCGTACTGGAAACCCATTCATGGACCGGAGACGGAAAATGTTATTCCCACCAATCATGCTGTCTGGGGAGGCAACCTGGGGCGGGTTGGGGGGGTCGGACCGGACCTCGTGCAACGGATTGACCCCGCCGTGACCTTGGGTGGAGATTTGGGGTTCAACGTAGACGTACTTCAGGTATAGATGATGGCCCGCCCGGGGTACACCCTCAAAGATACAGTTGTGTCTCCGGATCAGACCACACTTCAACTCATACTGGATCACAGCTAAAGAGGGGGGAAGACAGAGAGAGGGATGGAAGAGGGGGAAGACAGACAGAGAGAAGGATGGAAGAGGGGGGAAGACAGAGAGAGGGATGGAAGAGGGGGAAGACAGACAGAGAGAGGGATGGAAGAGGGGGGAGACAGAGAGAGAGAGGGATGGAAGAGGGGGGAGACAGACAGACAGAGAGGGATGGAAGAGGGGGGAGACAGACAGAGAGGGATGGAAGAGGGGGGAGACAGACAGAGAGAGGGATGGAAGAGGGGGGAGACAGACAGAGAGAGGGATGGAAGAGGGGGGAGACAGACAGAGAGAGGGATGGAAGAGGGGGGGAGACAGAGAGAGGGATGGAAGAGGGGGGAGACAGAGAGAGAGAGGGATGGAAGAGGGGGGAGACAGACAGAGAGGGATGGAAGAGGGGGGAGACAGACAGAGAGAGGGATGGAAGAGGGGGGAGACAGACAGAGAGAGGGATGGAAGAGGGGGGAGACAGAGAGAGAGGGATGGAAGAGGGGGGAGACAGAGAGAGGGATGGAAGAGGGGGGAGACAGAGAGAGGGATGGAAGAGGGGGAAGACAGAGAGAGAGAGGGATGGAAGAGGGGGAAGACAGACAGAGGGATGGAAGAGGGGGAAGACAGACAGAGGGATGGAAGAGGGGGAAGACAGACAGAGAGAGGGATGGAAGAGGGGGGAGACAGACAGAGAGAGGGATGGAAGAGGGGGGAGACAGACAGAGAGAGGGATGGAAGAGGGGGGAGACAGACAGAGAGAGGGATGGAAGAGGGGGGAGACAGAGAGAGAGGGATGGAAGAGGGGGGAGACAGAGAGAGGGATGGAAGAGGGGGAAGACAGACAGAGGGATGGAAGAGGGGGAAGACAGACAGAGAGAGGGATGGAAGAGGGGGGAGACAGACAGAGAGAGGGATGGAAGAGGGGGGAGACAGACAGAGAGAGGGATGGAAGAGGGGGGAGACAGAGAGAGAGGGATGGAAGAGGGGGGAGACAGAGAGAGAGGGATGGAAGAGGGGGAAGACAGAGAGAGAGAGAGGGATGGAAGAGGGGGGAGACAGACAGAGAGAGGGATGGAAGAGGGGGGAGACAGACAGAGAGAGGGATGGAAGAGGGGGGAGACAGACAGAGAGAGGGATGGAAGAGGGGGGAGACAGAGAGAGGGATGGAAGAGGGGGGAGACAGAGAGAGAGGGATGGAAGAGGGGGGAGACAGAGAGAGAGGGATGGAAGAGGGGGGAGACAGAGAGAGGGATGGAAGAGGGGGGAGACAGAGAGAGGGATGGAAGAGGGGGAAGACAGACAGAGGGATGGAAGAGGGGGAAGACAGAGAGAGGGATGGAAGAGGGGGAAGACAGAGAGAGGGATGGAAGAGGGGGAAGACAGAGAGAGGGATGGAAGAGGGGGAAGACAGAGAGAGGGATGGAAGAGAGGACATAAATAGAGATTGGTTGGAGGGAGTGAGAACAGTGACTGAGTACAGATACTTCCTCAGTCACAGGTCTGGTGCAGACCTGGGTTTAAATACTGTCTCAGGTACAGTGCATTCGGAAAGTATTCAGACCATTTGACTTTTTCCACATGTGACGTTACAGCCTTATTTTAAAAAGTATATTTTTTTTAAATCTCAATCTACACACAATATACCATAATGACAAAGCTAAAACATGTATTTAGAATTTTTTGCAAATGTATAAAAAATACCTTATTTACATAAGTATTCAGACCCTTTGCTATGAGACTCCAAACTGAGCTCAGGTGCATCCTGTTTCCATTGATCATCCTTGAGATGTTCCTACAACTTCATTGGAGTCCACCTGTGGTAAATTCAATTGATTGGACATTGATTTGGAAAGGCACACACCTGTCTATATAAGGTCCCACAGTTGATAGTGTATGTCAAAGCCATGAAGTCCAAGGAATTGTCTGTAGAGCTCTGAGACAGGATTGTGTCGAGGCACAGATCTGGGGAAGGGTAAGAAGAAATGTCTGCAGCATTGAAGGTCCCCAACAACACAGTGGCCTCCATCACTCTTAAATGGAAGAAGTTTGGAACCCCCAAGACTCTTCCTAGAGCTGGCCACCCGGCCAAACTGAGCAATCAGGGGAGAATGGCCTTGGTCAGGGAGGTGACCAAGAACCCAATGGTCACCCTGACAGAGCTCCACTCCTCAGTAAAAAGCACATGACAGCCCGCTTGGAGTTTGATAAAAGGCACTTAAAGGACTCTCAGACCATGAGAAACAAGATTCTCTGGTCTCATGAAACCAAGATTGAACTGTTTGGCCTGAATGCCAAGCACCACGTCTGGAGGAAAACTGGCACCATCCCTACGGTGAAGCATGGTGGTGGCAGCATCATGCTGTGGGGATGTTTTTCAGCGGCAGGGACTGGGAGACTAGTCAGGATTGAGGGTAAGATGAACAGAGCAAATTACAGATTCTGGATGAAAACCTGCTCCAGGGCGCTCAGGACCTCAGACTGGGGTGAAGGTTCACCTTCCAACAGGATAACGACCCTAAGCAAACAACCAAGACAATGCAGGAGTGGCTTTGGGACAAGTCTCAATGTCCTTGAGTGGCCCAGTCAGAGCCCGGACTTGAACCCGAATAAACATCTCTGGAGAGACCTGAGAATAGCTGTACAGCGGCGCTCCCAGTCCAACCAGACATAACTTGAGAGGAACTGCAGAGAAGAATGGGAGAAGCTCCCCAAATACAGCTGTACCAAGCTTGTAGCGTTGTTGCCAAAGGTGCTTCAACAAAGTACTGGATAAAGGGTCTGAATACTTACGTAAATGTTTTTTTTTGTAATACATTTGCAGAAATGTATACAAACCCGTTTTTGCTTTGTCATTATTGGGTATTGTGTGTAGATTGATGAGGGGGAAAAAAACTATTTAATCAATTTTATAATAAGGCTGTAACTTAACAAATTGTGGTAAGAGTCAAGGGGTCTGAAAACTTTCAGAATGCACTGTTTTTTAAATTACTTTTCAATACAAGTATTCCCATAAACAAATTGTTTTTTTTCTTCAGATAAAGGTTCATGTATTTGGAAATAAACTTGGAAAGTATTTGAAAATACTCATACACCGACTCAGACACTCCCATGCATTTAACCCAGGTATTTGAAAATAGTACTTGAAATAAGTCTTAAATACTTTCAAATACAATTTGATTAACTTTTTTCTCTTTTTTTACAATTAAAATAAAAAGTACTTGTTTTGGGCTGTGTATTTGAAAATCCTCAAATGCACAGATAAGTGTGCTCGTCTTTACTATTGATGGCCTGATTCATCCTACCCCCGCAAAACTATGTCAACTTTCCTCCACATCTAAATGTGATGAGTTTGCAGTATATTTCAGAGATAAGATGGCAAACATTAAGCTGGGTATCAGTCAAGCAAGGCCTCATGAGAAGTTTCATATGTGCCATAGCCTACAACACAAAGGCACTATGGAGTTATGTTCCCTGGTTGACACAGACATGCTCAGGAAAGTGACGTCACAATTCAAGCCTTCTACTGGTCTTCTCGATCCTATCCCCACCACCTTCAAATACAGTTTTTAATTGCATATCTGAAGAAGTACAAGCTATTGCTAAATCACTCCCTGTTCACAGGCATTTTCCACACTGCACTAAAAGTTGAAACCCATTCTGAAGAAAAGTAATCTAGATTCTTCAGCTCTTAGCAATGTTTTGGTCAATCTACAACCTTCCATTGTTTAGCAAAAATTGGTTTTCAAACAGGAAAATTAAAATGCCAACTGTATTTTTGAAAAATTCAAATCTGGTTTAGGTGCCCACCAAAGCACAGAGAACGCCTTAGTTAAAGCGGTAAAATGATCTTAGAGCCAACACAGATGCCAAACAGCTCTCTGTCTTTGTACTCTTGGATTTTGTACTCTTGGATTTAAGTAATTCGACACTTGACCCTGATGTCCTTCTGGACAGACTGGGGAGGTGGGTTGGCCTCTTCGGTCCACTTCTAAATTGGTTTAGGACCTATTTAACGGGTGGAGAGTTCGTCACCCTTGGTGAAAATACATATCACATGGGTTCCAGAGTGGAGCAGTGGTCTAAGACACTGCATCTCAGTGCTAGAGGCGTCACTACAGTCCCTGGTTCCATTCCTGGCTGTATCACAACCGGCCGTGTTTGGGGGTCCCATAGGGCGGTGCACAATTGGCCCAGCTATAACCCCTGAAGGAAGTTAGTCCCTTAGCCCTGTGAGTTGTCCCCCCCCATCATCTCTCTCTGTTCCTCAGGACTCTAACATGTGGTTTGTTTACTTAGGAAAATAATATTTTAAGCTTTGTGTTATACTTGACAATTTTTTAATTGTATGTGGAGGCATCACCGACTGGAGCACCTTTAATTATGTATTGAAAAAAATTGTCCCTTAAATTCAGTAGGACATCTGCTAGAGGCGTAACTACAGACCCTGGTTCAATTCCAGGGCCTGGGCACAATTGGCCCAGCGTCGTCCGGGTTAGGGTTTGTCCGGGGAAGGCTGTCATTGTACATAAGAATTTGTTCTCAACTGACTTGCCTAGTTAAATAAAGAGTAAAATAACATGTGGCATTCGACAAGGTTTGATTATGGGTCCGGTACTGTTCAGTTTATGTTACCACTTGGCACATTTTAACCACCAGGTTAAAACCACCACCAGGTTAAAACCACCACCAGGTTAAAACCACCACCAGGTTAAACCACCATGTTAAAAACACCAAAATAGCTTTTTACCACCTGAGGAACATAGAAACGGCAGCACCTTGGCAATCTCAGGCTGATACAGAGAGATTCATCCATGCTTTTATTAAAAGCAGACTTGACTACTGTAATGCACTCCTGTCTCATCTACCCAAGAAAGCCATCAACTGCAAAACATGCAGAATGCTGCAGCACGGGTACTGACCCGAGCACACATTATACCGGTTTTAAAGATCTCTGCACTGGCTGCCTGTGAGTTTTACAATTAGGTTAAAGATGTTATTGGTTTTTAAATCAATCCACAATTGTGCACCCCAACACATGAGTTATGTACCCAGTAGGTCCCTCAGGTCCTCTGGCACTGGCCTTTTCAATATCACAAAGCCTAGGACCAAGAGGCATGGAGAGACAGCCTTTAGTTACTATGCCCCCAGCCTTTAGTTACTATGCCCCCAGCCTCTGGAATAGTCTACCAGAGAACCTGAGGGGGACCAAGAGGCATGGAGAAGCAGCCTTTAGTTACGATGCCCCCAGCCTCTGTAATAGTCTACCAGAGAACCTGAGGGGGACCAAGAAGCATGGAGAGACAGCCTTTAGTTACTACGCCCCCAGCCTCTGGAATAGTCTACCAGAGAACCTGAGGGGGACCAAGAGGCATGGAGAGACAGCCTTTAGTTACGATGCCCCCAGCCTTTAGTTACTATGCCCCCAGCCTCTGGAATAGTCTACCAGAGAACCTGAGGGGGACCAAGAGGCATGGAGAGACAGCCTTTAGTTACTACGCCCCCAGCCTCTGGAATAGTCTACCAGAGAACCTGAGGGGGACCAAGAGGCATGGAGAGACAGCCTTTAGTTACGATGCCCCCAGCCTCTGGAATAGTCTACCAGAGAACCTGAGGGGGACCAAGAGGCATGGAGAGACAGCCTTTAGTTACTACGCCCCCAGCCTCTGGAATAGTCTACCAGAGAACCTGAGGGGGACCAAGAGGCATGGAGAGACAGCCTTTAGTTACTACGCCCCCAGCCTCTGGAATAGTCTGCCAGAGAACCTGAGGGGGACCAAGAGTCATGGAGAGACAGCCTTTAGTTTCTACGCCCCCAGCCTCTGGAATAGTCTACCAGAGAACCTGAGGGGGACCAAGAGGCATGGAGAGACAGCCTTTAGTTACTATGCCCCCAGCCTCTGGAATAGTCTACCAGAGAACCTGAGGGGGACCAAGAGGCATGGAGAGACAGCCTTTAGTTACTACGCCCCCAGCCTCTGGAATAGTCTACCAGAGAACCTGAGGGGGACCAAGAGGCATGGAGAGACAGCCTTTAGTTACGATGCCCCCAGCCTCTGGAATAGTCTACCAGAGAACCTGAGGGGGACCAAGAGGCATGGAGAGACAGCCTTTAGTTACGATGCCCCCAGCCTCTGGAATAGTCTACCAGAGAACCTGAGGGGGGACGAAACTGTTGACATTTTTAAAATAGATCTTGAAACACATTTTTAGCTTTGCTTTTCCTGAGCAATGCTTTTTAGTCATTGAACCCAGATCTGGTGTGGTCAGTGAAAACCAGTTCTGGTTGTTACCTCTCTTGCACTTCTTCTCCAGTTCCTGGGCCAGCTCAGGTTTCTTCATGCTCTCCAGCATGCGGATCGCCTCCCGCAGGCCTTGCAGTTTACCTGACACATAATAATAACAATCAACATCATCATCATCATCAGAAACCAAAAGCACATTATAAATACATTACACATGTATTACCATGGTACCGCCTCAAATGACAACCTATTCCTGATGTAGTTGCTTCTTTTGTAGTAAGCAGTGCACTAACAGGGTGTGATTGTAGTAAGCAGTGCACTAACAGGGTGTGATTATAGTAAGCAGTGCACTAACAGGGTGTGATTGTAGTAAGCAGTGCACTAACAGGGTGTGATTATAGTAAGCAGTGCACTAACAGGGTGTGATTATAGTAAGCAGTGCACTAACAGGGTGTGATTGTAGTAAGCAGTGAACTAACAGGGTGTGATTATAGTAAGCAGTGCACTAACAGGGTGTGATTATAGTAAGCAGTGCACTAACAGGGTGTGATTGTAGTAAGCAGTGCACTAACAGGGTGTGATTGTAGTAAGCAGTACACTAACAGGGTGTGATTGTAGTAAGCAGTACACTAACAGGGTGTGATTATAGTAAGCAGTGCACTAACAGGGTGTGATTATAGTAAGCAGTGCACTAACAGGGTGTGATTGTAGTAAGCAGTACACTAACAGGGTGTGATTGTAGTAAGCAGTACACTAACAGGGTGTGATTATAGTAAGCAGTGCACTAACAGGGTGTGATTGTAGTAAGCAGTGCACTAACAGGGTGTGATTATAGTAAGCAGTGCACTAACAGGGTGTGATTGTAGTAAGCAGTGCACTAACAGGGTGTGATTATAGTAAGCAGTGCACTAACAGGGTGTGATTATAGTAAGCAGTGCACTAACAGGGTGTGATTGTAGTAAGCAGTGAACTAACAGGGTGTGATTATAGTAAGCAGTGCACTAACAGGGTGTGATTATAGTAAGCAGTGCACTAACAGGGTGTGATTGTAGTAAGCAGTGCACTAACAGGGTGTGATTGTAGTAAGCAGTACACTAACAGGGTGTGATTGTAGTAAGCAGTACACTAACAGGGTGTGATTATAGTAAGCAGTGCACTAACAGGGTGTGATTATAGTAAGCAGTGCACTAACAGGGTGTGATTGTAGTAAGCAGTGCACTAACAGGGTGTGATTGTAGTAAGCAGTACACTAACAGGGTGTGATTATAGTAAGCAGTGCACTAACAGGGTGTGATTGTAGTAAGCAGTGCACTAACAGGGTGTGATTGTAGTAAGCAGTGCACTAACAGGGTGTGATTGTAGTAAGCAGTGCACTAACAGGGTGTGATTGTAGTAAGCAGTGCACTAACAGGGTGTGATTGTAGTAAGCAGTGCACTAACAGGGTGTGATTGTAGTAAGCAGTGCACTAACAGGGTGTGATTGTAGTAAGCAGTGAACTAACAGGGAGTGATTGTAGTACGCAGTGCACTAACAGGGAGTGATTGTAGTACGCAGTGCACTAACAGGGTGTGATTGTAGTAAGCAGTACACTAACAGGGTGTGATTGTAGTAAGCAGTGAACTAACAGGGTGTGATTGTAGTAAGCAGTACACTAACAGGGTGTGATTGTAGTAAGCAGTACACTAACAGGGTGTGATTGTAGTAAGCAGTGCACTAACAGGGTGTGATTGTAGTAAGCAGTGCACTAACAGGGTGTGATTGTAGTAAGCAGTGCACTAACAGGGTGTGATTGTAGTAAGCAGTGCACTAACAGGGTGTGATTGTAGTAAGCAGTGAACTAACAGGGTGTGATTGTAGTAAGCAGTGAACTAACAGGGTGTGATTGTAGTAAGCAGTGAACTAACAGGGTGTGATTGTAGTAAGCAGTGAACTAACAGGGTGTGATTGTAGTAAGCAGTGAACTAACAGGGTGTGATTGTAGTAAGCAGTACACTAACAGGGTGTGATTGTAGTAAGCAGTGAACTAACAGGGTGTGATTGTAGTAAGCAGTACACTAACAGGGTGTGATTGTAGTAAGCAGTGAACTAACAGGGTGTGATTGTAGTAAGCAGTGAACTAACAGGGTGTGATTGTAGTAAGCAGTGCACTGACAGGGTGTGATTATAGTAAGCAGTGAACTAACAGGGTGTGATTATAGTAAGCAGTGAACTAACAGGGTGTGATTGTAGTAAGCAGTACACTAACAGGGTGTGATTGTAGTAAGCAGTACACTAACAGGGTGTGATTGTAGTAAGCAGTGAACTAACAGGGTGTGATTGTAGTAAGCAGTGAACTAACAGGGTGTGATTGTAGTAAGCAGTGAACTAACAGGGTGTGATTGTAGTAAGCAGTGAACTAACAGGGTGTGATTATAGTAAGCAGTGAACTAACAGGGTGTGATTGTAGTAAGCAGTACACTAACAGGGTGTGATTGTAGTAAGCAGTACACTAACAGGGTGTGATTGTAGTAAGCAGTACACTAACAGGGTGTGATTGTAGTAAGCAGTACACTAACAGGGTGTGATTGTAGTAAGCAGTGAACTAACAGGGTGTGATTGTAGTAAGCAGTACACTAAAAGGGTGTGATTGTAGTAAGCAGTGAACTAACAGGGTGTGATTGTAGTAAGCAGTACACTAACAGGGTGTGATTGTAGTAAGCAGTACACTAACAGGGTGTGATTATAGTAAGCAGTACACTAACAGGGTGTGATTGTAGTCAGCAGTGAACTAACAGGGTGTGATTGTAGTAAGCAGTACACTAACAGGGTGTGATTGTAGTAAGCAGTGAACTAACAGCGTGTGATTGTAGTAAGCAGTACACTAACAGGGTGTGATTGTAGTAAGCAGTGAACTAACAGGGTGTGATTGTAGTAAGCAGTGAACTAACAGGGTGTGATTGTAGTAAGCAGTGAACTAACAGGGTGTGATTGTAGTAAGCAGTACACTAACAGGGTGTGATTGTAGTAAGCAGTGAACTAACAGGGTGTGATTATAGTAAGCAGTGAACTAACAGGGTGTGATTGTAGTAAGCAGTACACTAACAGGGTGTGATTGTAGTAAGCAGTACACTAACAGGGTGTGATTGTAGTAAGCAGTACACTAACAGGGTGTGATTGTAGTAAGCAGTGAACTAACAGGGTGTGATTGTAGTAAGCAGTGCACTAACAGGGTGTGATTGTAGTAAGCAGTGCACTAACAGGGTGTGATTGTAGTAAGCAGTGCACTAACAGGGTGTGATTGTAGTAAGCAGTGCACTAACAGGGTGTGATTGTAGTTAAGCAGTGCACTAACAGGGTGTGATTGTAGTAAGCAGTGCACTAACAGGGTGTGATTGTAGTCAGCAGTGCACTAACAGGGTGTGATTGTAGTAAGCAGTGCACTAACAGGGTGTGATTGTATTAAGCAGTGCACTAACAGGGTGTGATTGTAGTAAGCAGTGCACTAACAGGGTGTGATTGTAGTAAGCAGTGCACTAACAGGGTGTGATTGTAGTAAGCAGTGCACTAACAGGGTGTGATTGTAGTAAGCAGTGAACTAACAGGGTGTGATTGTAGTAAGCAGTGAACTAACAGGGTGTGATTGTAGTAAGCAGTGAACTAACAGGGTGTGATTGTAGTAAGCAGTGAACTAACAGGGTGTGATTGTAGTAAGCAGTGAACTAACAGGGTGTGATTGTAGTAAGCAGTGAACTAACAGGGTGTGATTGTAGTAAGCAGTGAACTAACAGGGTGTGATTGTAGTAAGCAGTGAACTAACAGGGTGTGATTGTAGTAAGCAGTACACTAACAGGGTGTGATTGTAGTAAGCAGTGAACTAACAGGGTGTGATTGTAGTAAGCAGTGAACTAACAGGGTGTGATTGTAGTAAGCAGTGCACTAACAGGGTGTGATTATAGTAAGCAGTGAACTAACAGGGTGTGATTATAGTAAGCAGTGAACTAACAGGGTGTGATTGTAGTAAGCAGTACACTAACAGGGTGTGATTGTAGTAAGCAGTACACTAACAGGGTGTGATTGTAGTAAGCAGTGAACTAACAGGGTGTGATTGTAGTAAGCAGTGAACTAACAGGGTGTGATTATAGTAAGCAGTGAACTAACAGGGTGTGATTGTAGTAAGCAGTACACTAACAGGGTGTGATTGTAGTAAGCAGTACACTAACAGGGTGTGATTGTAGTAAGCAGTACACTAACAGGGTGTGATTGTAGTAAGCAGTACACTAACAGGGTGTGATTGTAGTAAGCAGTGAACTAACAGGGTGTGATTGTAGTAAGCAGTACACTAAAAGGGTGTGATTGTAGTAAGCAGTGAACTAACAGGGTGTGATTGTAGTAAGCAGTACACTAACAGGGTGTGATTGTAGTAAGCAGTACACTAACAGGGTGTGATTATAGTAAGCAGTACACTAACAGGGTGTGATTGTAGTCAGCAGTACACTAACAGGGTGTGATTGTAGTAAGCAGTGCACTAACAGGGTGTGATTGTAGTAAGCAGTACACTAACAGGGTGTGATTGTAGTAAGCAGTGAACTAACAGGGTGTGATTGTAGTAAGCAGTGAACTAACAGGGTGTGATTGTAGTAAGCAGTGAACTAACAGGGTGTGATTGTAGTAAGGAGTGAACTAACAGGGTGTGATTGTAGTAAGCAGTACACTAACAGGGTGTGATTGTAGTAAGCAGTACACTAACAGGGTGTGATTGTAGTAAGCAGTACACTAACAGGGTGTGATTGTAGTAAGCAGTACACTAACAGGGTGTGATTATAGTACGCAGTGCACTAACAGGGTGTGATTGTAGTAAGCGGTGAACTAACAGGGTGTGATTGTAGTAAGCAGTACACTAACAGGGTGTGATTGTAGTAAGCAGTACACTAACAGGGTGTGATTATAGTAAGCAGTACACTAACAGGGTGTGATTGTAGTAAGCAGTGAACTAACAGGGTGTGATTGTAGTAAGCAGTGAACTAACAGGGTGTGATTGTAGTAAGCAGTACACTAACAGGGTGTGATTGTAGTAAGCAGTGAACTAACAGGGTGTGATTGTAGTAAGCAGTGAACTAACAGGGTGTGATTGTAGTAAGCAGTGAACTAACAGGGTGTGATTGTAGTAAGCAGTGCACTAACAGGGTGTGATTGTAGTAAGCAGTACACTAACAGGGTGTGATTGTAGTAAGCAGTGAACTAACAGGGTGTGATTGTAGTAAGCAGTGAACTAACAGAGTGTGATTGTAGTAAGCAGTGAACTAACAGGGTGTGATTGTAGTAAGCAGTGAACTAACAGGGTGTGATTGTAGTAAGCAGTGAACTAACAGGGTGTGATTATAGTAAGCAGTACACTAACAGGGTGTGATTGTAGTCAGCAGTGAACTAACAGGGTGTGATTGTAGTCAGCAGTGAACTAACAGGGTGTGATTGTAGTAAGCAGTGAACTAACAGGGTGTGATTGTAGTAAGCAGTACACTAACAGGGAGTGATTGTAGTAAGCAGTACACAAACAGGGTGTGATTATAGTAAGCAGTACACTAACAGGGTGTGATTGTAGTAAGCAGTGCACTAACAGGGTGTGATTGTAGTAAGCAGTGCACTAACAGGGTGTGATTGTAGTAAGCAGTACACTAACAGGGTGTGATTGTAGTAAGCAGTGAACTAACAGGGTGTGATTGTAGTCAGCAGTGAACTAACAGGGTGTGATTATAGTAAGCAGTACACTAACAGGGTGTGATTGTAGTAAGCAGTACACTAACAGGGTGTGATTATAGTAAGCAGTGAACTAACAGGGTGTGATTGTAGTAAGCAGTACACTAACAGGGTGTGATTGTAGTAAGCAGTGCACTAACAGGGTGTGATTGTAGTAAGCAGTGAACTAACAGGGTGTGATTGTAGTAAGCAGTGAACTAACAGGGTGTGATTGTAGTAAGCAGTGAACTAACAGGGTGTGATTGTAGTAAGCAGTACACTAACAGGGTGTGATTGTAGTAAGCAGTACACTAACAGGGTGTGATTGTAGTAAGCAGTACACTAACAGGGTGTGATTATAGTAAGCAGTGCACTAACAGGGTGTGATTGTAGTAAGCAGTGCACTAACAGGGTGTGATTGTAGTAAGCAGTGCACTAACAGGGTGTGATTGTAGTAAGCAGTGCACTAACAGGGTGTGATTGTAGTAAGCAGTGCACTAACAGGGTGTGATTGTAGTAAGCAGTGCACTAGCAGGGTGTGATTGTAGTAAGCAGTGCACTAACAGGGTGTGATTGTAGTAAGCAGTGCACTAACAGGGTGTGATTGTAGTAAGCAGTGAACTAACAGGGAGTGATTGTAGTACGCAGTGCACTAACAGGGAGTGATTGTAGTACGCAGTGCACTAACAGGGTGTGATTGTAGTAAGCAGTACACTAACAGGGTGTGATTGTAGTAAGCAGTGAACTAACAGGGTGTGATTGTAGTAAGCAGTACACTAACAGGGTGTGATTGTAGTAAGCAGTACACTAACAGGGTGTGATTGTAGTAAGCAGTGCACTAACAGGGTGTGATTGTAGTAAGCAGTGCACTAACAGGGTGTGATTGTAGTAAGCAGTGCACTAACAGGGTGTGATTGTAGTAAGCAGTGAACTAACAGGGTGTGATTGTAGTAAGCAGTGAACTAACAGGGTGTGATTGTAGTAAGCAGTGAACTAACAGGGTGTGATTGTAGTAAGCAGTGAACTAACAGGGTGTGATTGTAGTAAGCAGTGAACTAACAGGGTGTGATTGTAGTAAGCAGTGAACTAACAGGGTGTGATTGTAGTAAGCAGTGAACTAACAGGGTGTGATTGTAGTAAGCAGTGAACTAACAGGGTGTGATTGTAGTAAGCAGTGAACTAACAGGGTGTGATTGTAGTAAGCAGTACACTAACAGGGTGTGATTGTAGTAAGCAGTGAACTAACAGGGTGTGATTGTAGTAAGCAGTACACTAACAGGGTGTGATTGTAGTAAGCAGTGAACTAACAGGGTGTGATTGTAGTAAGCAGTGAACTAACAGGGTGTGATTGTAGTAAGCAGTGCACTGACAGGGTGTGATTATAGTAAGCAGTGAACTAACAGGGTGTGATTATAGTAAGCAGTGAACTAACAGGGTGTGATTGTAGTAAGCAGTACACTAACAGGGTGTGATTGTAGTAAGCAGTACACTAACAGGGTGTGATTGTAGTAAGCAGTGAACTAACAGGGTGTGATTGTAGTAAGCAGTGAACTAACAGGGTGTGATTGTAGTAAGCAGTGAACTAACAGGGTGTGATTATAGTAAGCAGTGAACTAACAGGGTGTGATTGTAGTAAGCAGTACACTAACAGGGTGTGATTGTAGTAAGCAGTACACTAACAGGGTGTGATTGTAGTAAGCAGTACACTAACAGGGTGTGATTGTAGTAAGCAGTACACTAACAGGGTGTGATTGTAGTAAGCAGTGAACTAACAGGGTGTGATTGTAGTAAGCAGTACACTAAAAGGGTGTGATTGTAGTAAGCAGTGAACTAACAGGGTGTGATTGTAGTAAGCAGTACACTAACAGGGTGTGATTGTAGTAAGCAGTACACTAACAGGGTGTGATTATAGTAAGCAGTACACTAACAGGGTGTGATTGTAGTCAGCAGTGAACTAACAGGGTGTGATTGTAGTAAGCAGTACACTAACAGGGTGTGATTGTAGTAAGCAGTGAACTAACAGCGTGTGATTGTAGTAAGCAGTACACTAACAGGGTGTGATTGTAGTAAGCAGTGAACTAACAGGGTGTGATTGTAGTAAGCAGTGAACTAACAGGGTGTGATTGTAGTAAGCAGTGAACTAACAGGGTGTGATTGTAGTAAGCAGTACACTAACAGGGTGTGATTGTAGTAAGCAGTGAACTAACAGGGTGTGATTATAGTAAGCAGTGAACTAACAGGGTGTGATTGTAGTAAGCAGTACACTAACAGGGTGTGATTGTAGTAAGCAGTGAACTAACAGGGTGTGATTGTAGTAAGCAGTGAACTAACAGGGTGTGATTGTAGTAAGCAGTGAACTAACAGGGTGTGATTGTAGTAAGCAGTGAACTAACAGGGTGTGATTGTAGTAAGCAGTGAACTAACAGGGTGTGATTGTAGTAAGCAGTACACTAACAGGGTGTGATTGTAGTAAGCAGTGAACTAACAGGGTGTGATTGTAGTAAGCAGTGAACTAACAGGGTGTGATTGTAGTAAGCAGTGCACTAACAGGGTGTGATTATAGTAAGCAGTGAACTAACAGGGTGTGATTATAGTAAGCAGTGAACTAACAGGGTGTGATTGTAGTAAGCAGTACACTAACAGGGTGTGATTGTAGTAAGCAGTACACTAACAGGGTGTGATTGTAGTAAGCAGTGAACTAACAGGGTGTGATTGTAGTAAGCAGTGAACTAACAGGGTGTGATTATAGTAAGCAGTGAACTAACAGGGTGTGATTGTAGTAAGCAGTACACTAACAGGGTGTGATTGTAGTAAGCAGTACACTAACAGGGTGTGATTGTAGTAAGCAGTACACTAACAGGGTGTGATTGTAGTAAGCAGTACACTAACAGGGTGTGATTGTAGTAAGCAGTGAACTAACAGGGTGTGATTGTAGTAAGCAGTACACTAAAAGGGTGTGATTGTAGTAAGCAGTGAACTAACAGGGTGTGATTGTAGTAAGCAGTACACTAACAGGGTGTGATTGTAGTAAGCAGTACACTAACAGGGTGTGATTATAGTAAGCAGTACACTAACAGGGTGTGATTGTAGTCAGCAGTACACTAACAGGGTGTGATTGTAGTAAGCAGTGAACTAACAGCGTGTGATTGTAGTAAGCAGTGAACTAACAGCGTGTGATTGGAGTAAGCAGTACACTAACAGGGTGTGATTGTAGTAAGCAGTGAACTAACAGGGTGTGATTGTAGTAAGCAGTGAACTAACAGGGTGTGATTGTAGTAAGCAGTGAACTAACAGGGTGTGATTGTAGTAAGCAGTACACTAACAGGGTGTGATTGTAGTAAGCAGTGAACTAACAGCGTGTGATTGTAGTAAGCAGTACACTAACAGGGTGTGATTGTAGTAAGCAGTGAACTAACAGGGTGTGATTGTAGTAAGCAGTGAACTAACAGGGTGTGATTGTAGTAAGCAGTGAACTAACAGGGTGTGATTGTAGTAAGCAGTACACTAACAGGGTGTGATTGTAGTAAGCAGTGAACTAACAGGGTGTGATTATAGTAAGCAGTACACTAACAGGGTGTGATTGTAGTAAGCAGTGAACTAACAGGGTGTGATTGTAGTAAGCAGTGAACTAACAGGGTGTGATTGTAGTAAGCAGTACACTAACAGGGTGTGATTGTAGTAAGCAGTGAACTAACAGGGTGTGATTATAGTAAGCAGTACACTAACAGGGTGTGATTGTAGTAAGCAGTGAACTAACAGGGTGTGATTGTAGTAAGCAGTGAACTAACAGGGTGTAATTGTAGTAAGCAGTACACTAACAGGGTGTGATTGTAGTAAGCAGTACACTAACAGGGAGTGATTGTAGTAAGCAGTGAACTAACAGGGTGTGATTATAGTAAGCAGTACACTAAAAGGGTGTGATTGTAGTAAGCAGTGAACTAACAGGGTGTGATTGTAGTAAGCAGTGAACTAACAGGGTGTGATTGTAGTAAGCAGTGAACTAACAGGGTGTGATTGTAGTAAGCAGTGAACTAACAGGGAGTGATTGTAGTAAGCAGTGCACTAACAGGGTGTGATTGTAGTAAGCAGTACACTAACAGGGTGTGATTGTAGTAAGCAGTGCACTAACAGGGTGTGATTGTAGTAAGCAGTACACTAACAGGGTGTGATTGTAGTAAGCAGTGAACTAACAGGGTGTGATTGTAGTAAGCAGTGAACTAACAGGGTGTGATTGTAGTAAGCAGTGAACTAACAGGGTGTGATTGTAGTAAGCAGTGAACTAACAGGGTGTGATTGTAGTAAGCAGTACACTAACAGGGTGTGATTGTAGTAAGCAGTACACTAACAGGGTGTGATTGTAGTAAGCAGTACACTAACAGGGTGTGATTGTAGTAAGCAGTACACTAACAGGGTGTGATTGTAGTAAGCAGTACACTAACAGGGTGTGATTATAGTAAGCAGTGCACTAACAGGGTGTGATTGTAGTAAGCAGTGAACTAACAGGGTGTGATTGTAGTAAGCAGTACACTAACAGGGTGTGATTGTAGTAAGCAGTACACTAACAGGGTGTGATTATAGTAAGCAGTACACTAACAGGGTGTGATTGTAGTAAGCAGTGAACTAACAGGGTGTGATTGTAGTAAGCAGTGAACTAACAGGGTGTGATTGTAGTAAGCAGTACACTAACAGGGTGTGATTGTAGTAAGCAGTGAACTAACAGGGTGTGATTGTAGTAAGCAGTGAACTAACAGGGTGTGATTGTAGTAAGCAGTGCACTAACAGGGTGTGATTGTAGTAAGCAGTACACTAACAGGGTGTGATTGTAGTAAGCAGTGAACTAACAGGGTGTGATTGTAGTAAGCAGTGAACTAACAGGGTGTGATTGTAGTAAGCAGTGAACTAACAGGGTGTGATTGTAGTAAGCAGTGAACTAACAGGGTGTGATTGTAGTAAGCAGTGAACTAACAGGGTGTGATTATAGTAAGCAGTACACTAACAGGGTGTGATTGTAGTAAGCAGTGAACTAACAGGGTGTGATTGTAGTCAGCAGTGAACTAACAGGGTGTGATTGTAGTAAGCAGTGAACTAACAGGGTGTGATTGTAGTAAGCAGTACACTAACAGGGAGTGATTGTAGTAAGCAGTACACAAACAGGGTGTGATTATAGTAAGCAGTACACTAACAGGGTGTGATTGTAGTAAGCAGTGCACTAACAGGGTGTGATTGTAGTAAGCAGTGCACTAACAGGGTGTGATTGTAGTAAGCAGTACACTAACAGGGTGTGATTGTAGTAAGCAGTGAACTAACAGGGTGTGATTGTAGTCAGCAGTGAACTAACAGGGTGTGATTATAGTAAGCAGTACACTAACAGGGTGTGATTGTAGTAAGCAGTACACTAACAGGGTGTGATTATAGTAAGCAGTACACTAACAGGGTGTGATTGTAGTAAGCAGTACACTAACAGGGTGTGATTGTAGTAAGCAGTGCACTAACAGGGTGTGATTGTAGTAAGCAGTGAACTAACAGGGTATGATTGTAGTAAGCAGTGAACTAACAGGGTGTGATTGTAGTAAGCAGTGAACTAACAGGGTGTGATTGTAGTAAGCAGTACACTAACAGGGTGTGATTGTAGTAAGCAGTACACTAACAGGGTGTGATTGTAGTAAGCAGTACACTAACAGGGTGTGATTGTAGTAAGCAGTACACTAACAGGGTGTGATTATAGTAAGCAGTGCACTAACAGGGTGTGATTGTAGTAAGCAGTGAACTAACAGGGTGTGATTGTAGTAAGCAGTACACTAACAGGGTGTGATTGTAGTAAGCAGTACACTAACAGGGTGTGATTATAGTAAGCAGTACACTAACAGGGTGTGATTGTAGTAAGCAGTGAACTAACAGGGTGTGATTGTAGTAAGCAGTGAACTAACAGGGTGTGATTGTAGTAAGCAGTACACTAACAGGGTGTGATTGTAGTAAGCAGTACACTAACAGGGTGTGATTGTAGTAAGCAGTGAACTAACAGGGTGTGATTGTAGTAAGCAGTGAACTAACAGCGTGTGATTATAAATTTGTGGTAGTCTTTACCGAAACGCTCCAGCATCTTATCCACTATGTCCAGCGTATCGCTGTCCTCCAGGTCAGCCATGGTGAAGGAGGGGTGGCGCCCACATAGATAGCGCTTAAACAGGTGTAACTCAGGACCACCCAGGGATGTCAGAGAACTCTGCATGGACTACAGAGAGGAAGGGGAGGAGAGTTCACATACATACTCTCATAGCAAGAGAATCACAGATCAGACATTTACATTGGTGAAAATATGCTCACACACTTTGAATATGTAGGGCAGGTCGAATTCAGGGTGCAGCTTGCCTGGCTGCTGCTCGTCATCACCCTCTTCCTGCGATTCGTCCTCATGCTCGACGGGGGGCGGGGGCTCAGGGGAGTCTACCTGGATGGGGCTGCTCTCATCCCTTTTTTCCTCCTCCTCACATCTACAGACAAAGAGAATTTACCTGATAAGCAACTGTGTGTGTGTGTGTGTGTGGTGTGTGTGTGTGTGTGGTGTGTGTGTGTGTGTGTGGTGTGTGTGTGTGTGTGGTGTGTGTGGTGTGTGTGTGTCTGTATGTGGTGTGTGTGTCTGTATGTGTGTGTGTGTGTCTGTATGTGTGTGTGTCTGTATGTGGTGTATATGTGTCTGTATGTGTGTGTGTGTGTCTGTATGTGGGACCTCTCTGTGATGAAGGTTCTCTCCTGGGGGTGCTTGCTGACAGACTGCTGGTGTGTGTGTATATGTGTCTGTATGTGTGTGTGTCTGTATGTGGGACCTCTCTGTGATGAAGGTTCTCTCCTGGGGGTGCTTGCTGACAGACTGCTGGTGTGTGTGTATATGTGTCTGTATGTGTGTGTGTCTGTATGTGTGACCTCTCTGTGATGAAGGTTCTCTCCTGGGGGTGCTTGCTGACAGACTGCTGGTGTGTGTGTATATGTGTCTGTATGTGTGTGTGTCTGTATGTGGGACCTCTCTGTGATGAAGGTTCTCTCCTGGGGGTGCTTGCTGACAGACTGCTGGTGTGTGTGTATATGTGTCTGTATGTGTGTGTGTCTGTATGTGGGACCTCTCTGTGATGAAGGTTCTCTCCTGGGGGTGCTTGCTGACAGACTGCTGGTGTGTGTGTATATGTGTCTGTATGTGTGTGTGTCTGTATGTGGGACCTCTCTGTGATGAAGGTTCTCTCCTGGGGGTGCTTGCTGACAGACTGCTGGTGTGTGTGTATATGTGTCTGTATGTGTGTGTGTCTGTATGTGGGACCTCTCTGTGATGAAGGTTCTCTCCTGGGGGTGCTTGCTGACAGACTGCTGGTGTGTGTGTATATGTGTCTGTATGTGTGTGTGTCTGTATGTGGGACCTCTCTGTGATGAAGGTTCTCTCCTGGGGGTGCTTGCTGACAGACTGCTGGTGTGTGTGTATATGTGTCTGTATGTGTGTGTGTCTGTATGTGGGACCTCTCTGTGATGAAGGTTCTCTCCTGGGGGTGCTTGCTGACAGACTGCTGGTGTGTGTGTATATGTGTCTGTATGTGTGTGTGTCTGTATGTGGGACCTCTCTGTGATGAAGGTTCTCTCCTGGGGGTGCTTGCTGACAGACTGCTGGTGTGTGTGTATATGTGTCTGTATGTGTGTGTGTCTGTATGTGGGACCTCTCTGTGATGAAGGTTCTCTCCTGGGGGTGCTTGCTGACAGACTGCTGGTGTGTGTGTATATGTGTCTGTATGTGTGTGTGTCTGTATGTGGGACCTCTCTGTGATGAAGGTTCTCTCCTGGGGGTGCTTGCTGACAGACTGCTGGTGTGTGATCTCAGTGAAGACTGTCTCTGGAGACACGTTGCGGTTCAGCAGGACCCTGGAGGAACAACAGTGTATTAGCACAACCTCAACAGCAGGACAGGAGAATGGATGGAAGATGCATGTCAAACCTTACAAAGTAACGTCATAGATTAGGGCAACATTGGGGAGAGCCAAGCCAACCAGGAAACAATCTGATAGTGTTATGTGGTCACCGTGTGAGTAATACCCAGTGATAGCATACAGTACCTTCCAACCCAAAACTATTCTTTCCACTTGACTTAAATAGATTTCTCACCCATCTACACACAACATCACATAATGACAAAGTAAACAAAAAATGCACATTTATTTCAAATGAAATACCTGATTTCCATCAGTATTCACACCCCGAGTCAATACATGTTAGAATCACCTTTGGAAGTGATTACAGCTGTGAGTCTTTCTGGGTAAGTCTAAGAGCTTTGCACATCTGGATTTTACAATATTTGCACATATTCTTTTTAGAATTCTTCAAGCTCTGTCAAGTTGGTTGTTGATCATTGCTAGACAGCCATTTAAGTCTTGCCATCGATTTTGTCCCAAACATAATGCTTTGTATTCAGGAAATTAAGTTAATTTCTTTGCCACATTTTTTGAAGTTTTACTTTAGAGCCTTATTGCAAACAGGATGCATGTTTAGGAATATGTTTATTCTGTACAGGCTGCCTTATTTTCACTCTGTCATGTAGGTTAGTATTGTGGAGTAACTACAATGTTGTTGATCCATCCTGTTTTCTATCAGTCATTAAACTCTGTAACTGTTTTAAAGTCACCATTGGCCTCATGGTGAAATCCCTTAGCGGTTTCCTACCTCTCCGGCAACTGAGTTAGGAAGGACGCCTGTCTCTTTGTAGTGACTGGGTGTATTGATACACCATCCAAAGTGTAATTAAGAACTTCACCATGATCAAAGGGATATTCAATGTCTGCTTTTTTTTTACCCATCTACCAATAGGTGCCCTTCTTTGCGAGGCATTGGAAAACATCCCTATGCTTTGTGGTTGAATCTGTGTTTGAAATTCACTGATCGACTGAGGGACCTTCCAGATAATTGTATTTGTGGGGATGAGGTGAGGTAGTCATTCAAGAATCATGTTAAACACCATGCTACTTATTATGTGAGCTAAGCACATTTTTACTCCTTAACTTATTTAGGCTTGCCATATCAAAAGGGATTGAATACTTATTGACTCAAGACATTCCAGCTTTTCATTTAATTAATTTGTAAACATTTCTAAAACATAATTTCACTTTGACATTATGGGGTATCGTGTGTAGGTCAGTGACACAAAAGCTCAATTTAATCAATTTTAAAAGGATAAGTTTTCTTGCCATTTACATCAAAAAGAGAGATTTGGCTGTAAAAAAAAAAAAAAAAAATTACTTATTTAAATTCAGGCTGTAACACCACATAATGTGGCAAAAGTCAAGGGGTGTGAAAACTTACTGAAGGCCCTGTAGGTAGTCAGTCAGGTTGGACAGGCAAGCTGTGTGTGTGTGTGTGTGTGTGTGTGTGTGTGTGTGTGTGTGTGTGTGTGTGTGTGTGTGTACCCTGTATATGTAGTGAAGGTGTGTAGTATCGATTTGCCAACTGAGCGCTGAGCCTCAGTGATGTTCTCGTCCTCTTCATCCTCTTCATCACTCTTCATGGAGCCATAGCTAGAGGGAGGTCTCTCCTGGTTACGGCTCCCCTGTAGGATCCTGACATCAAAAATAAAAACTAGTAACTTATTCCAAAACGTGTATTACTAGTTGTGTATGCTGTGGTTGGACCTGGAAAGATTCTATTCAAAACACCATCAGTTATGATAAGTCTGCTAACAACAAGTCTTCTCATGTTTCTCTGTCGCCGGCTGCCTAGCTATTTTAAAAAACATCAATTGAGATGACATGGAATATAGCTCAAATGACTAATTTGGTATTTGTCCAACAACACCGTAACACACTGACGTATATTCAACTGACGTTCCTCGTTCAGTCTTTCCGGAGGCCTAACAGACAGTGGTACCGGTCCACTCACCCCTCCACTTCTGAATCCGAGTCCATTTCGGTTCCCCCGATAGGCTCAAATCCCGAATCTCCTGTGAAGGGGGAGAGATTATTCTGGTGCCGTCGGTCAAATGAATGAAGTAGCAGGGAGTTGAAAAGAGTAGGTTGGCTGGCCTAAGGCCTAGTGTTAACGTTGCATTAGCTAACGTTACATACCAGGCGAGTTGTGACACTGGCATATCGACTTCCTGTACAGAATGTAAACAACGCCTATTGGGTGCGCATTTGAAAATGATCCCAAAACTATATAGGCAAGTACATTTAGAAAGTTATAATACCCCACTCACAACACTACTAACCTACCAGCTCTCTTACCTCCCACCTTTTCAAAATGTCGGACTTTATTTTCGCTTTCCACTTAAAAAGAGGATAGTTTCTAAACCCAGACGCGTAACATCGCGAGACTACCGGGCACGCTGAGAAATCAGATGAAACAGACCAGGCCTGGATATGGGGGTTGATTCCGCGTTTCAAGTGCTAGTCGGATCTAGGAAACTAGATGTCTGATTTGTTCATTCATTAAACGCGTCACGGTAAAATACAACAGGTTAGCAAGTCGGACATTTCTGAGTTTCCTAGTTCTGAATAACACTTGAACGTTGCAAGAGAAGTCAATGGGCGAATTCCAGCGGATCACTTTTTGTGAAGAAGCTGACAAACGTTGTTCCACCGCTTTTCAAATGTGTTGCATTATGGCTATAAAAAAAGTCGGACTTGCAACTATACTGAACATAAATATAAACACAAAGCTGAAGTAAAATATCAAATTTTTTCATACGCACAAAAAGCTTATTTCTCTCAAACGTTGTGCACAATTTTTTTTTTTTATGTAGTATGATCTAAAATAAGGAGCGGCGACAACGAGGTTCTAGCTCCAGCCTGTTTATTAACCTAACCCACGCTTGTCATACATAGGTACGGATACCCCCAAGGGACATTCTGCTACATCGTCCTCTCTCCCATGAACAAGACCTCAACGTGCATAACCACTGAAGCATAACTGAAATGCAATTTGGAAACCAGTATTATTCTCTAACATGCTACTTCACATCCTGAAACAGTATGAAAGCATTAAATCACACAGTATGAACATTAACTTAGGTACAGTCTCTTTTTGCTGGGTATGGTCCCCAACAGTATGTTTTCTCTTCACGTAACATAGTCTTTCAGCCACTCTGGTGGCTTCACATCCCTTTTTGGGCGCGCTTGTGGCTCTGTGAGCATTCTCTCTCCTTCACCCTCTTTTTGTGCATTTTCTGTGGCCTCAGTCTGTGTGGCTGGTAGATCTGGAAGAGCTCTGAGGTGTGTTTTGTTCCTTCGTACCTCTTCTGAGCCTGTGTCCACCACATAGGAGGGTGGGGCATCCTCTTTCCTCAGCACTATTGCTGGTGTCTTTGAGTTTGTAATCCACACACGTTGACCTTTGGTCAGCTCTGGCCTCTCCGTAGCACGGTGTCTCCTATTAAAGTCTCCAGTTTGCGTTTGTTTCAGCCGTTTGTCCCTCTCAGCGAAGGCCTTCCTGTTAGGCCATCGGGGTTTAAGCTGAGCCGGCGAGACAGGCAATGGGGAACGCAGCCTCCTGCCCATCAGGAGCTCAGCAGGCGACGGCCCATGATGCAGTGGTGTAACTCTGTAAGCTAACAGAGCCCTGTATGGATCCTTGTTCTTTTTCAGCAGTCCCTTGACTGTTTTCACAGCTCTCTCTGCCTCACCATTACTCTGTGCATGGTAGGGGCTACTGGTCACATGTGTGAAGTCATATTCTGCGGCAAAAGCAGAAAAGGAGCTTGCAGAGAACTGGGGAGCGTTATCTGTAACCAGGACCTCAGCAACCCCTTGCCTGGAAAATTTTTACTTTAATCCATTGATTAGACTTTAATCCAACACCAGCTGATGTGGTTATGGGTGTCTTTGCTATTTCAATGTATCTTGAATAGTAATCTACCACTAGCAGATAAGTGTCATTTTTCCAATAGAACATATCTGCCCCTACCTTTTGCCATGGTCATTTTGCCAACATTGGCTCCGGATGACAAGGTTGACATTTTGTACAGACCTCACACTGGGCCACCAGCTTGGCAATCTGAGTACTCAGACCAAGCCACCACACTGACTGTTGAGCCCTCAGTCTGCATTTGGTTATCCCCATGTGTCCATCATGCACTCTGTCTAGCATTTCTGGTTGTAGAGTCTCTGGGATAACTATCCGTTGTCCTTTCATGAGAAGGTCTCCATTACAGTGGAAGTCACTTTGGTGCACCCAATAGGGCTTCAGCAGCTGAGGCAGTTCCTCCTGCCTGGGCCATCCCCTTTTGCACTGCTGCACTATCTGTCGGCAGATGTGGTCTCGTTGTTGCTCCTCTGCAATCTGCTGCAGTTTGGTCTGAGATGCAGGTAGGCTGTCCCTTACTGCATTAATGGACACCTGTACCTCACCCTCTAGACATTGCTCCTCCTCTGATAATGGACGTTTAATTGGGGCCCTGGAGAGTGCATCTGCTGTGATCAGTGCCTTCCCTGGCACATACACCATCTTGTAGGTGAACCTCAGCAATCTGAGGCGGAAGCGCAGAACTCTGGGAGGCTAGTCGTCCTGTGCTTTTGTCCCTAACAGAGCCAACAGTGGTTTGTGGTCAGTCTCTGCTGTAAACTGCAGGCCAATAAGGTATTGGCTGAGCCTTTCACATGCCCATGTGATAGCCAACGCCTCCTTCTCCACTTGAGCATACCTTTGCTCTGTGTCGGATAAGGTTCGGGAGATGTATGCTATTGGACGCCACTCCATGTTGTCCTGCATCTGTGTGAGGACCGCCCCTAGCCCAAAGGATGATGCATCTGCTGATACTTTTGTCTTAGCGTGGGGACGGTACTGGGCCAGCACTCTCTGTGGGGCCAGCACTCTCTGTGGGGCCAGCACTCTCTGTGAGGCCAGGTCTCCTTTGATTTTGTCAAACGCCACCTGTTGCATGTGACCCCATGACCAGTCATTCTCTTTGGCTAGTAAGTCTCTCAGAGGTTTGGTTGTATCTGAGAACTGTGGGAGGAACTTACCCACATATGTGGCCATGCCTAAGAAGGTCCTGACTTCAGCCACATTCTGGGGTCTGGGCATACAGTGAGGGAAAAAAGTATTTGATCCCCTGCTGATTTTGTACGTTTGCCCACTGACAAAGAAATGATCTGTCTATAATTTTAATGATGGGTTTATTTGAACAGTGAGAGACAGAATAACAACAAAAAAATCCAGAAAAACGCATGTCAAAAATGTTATAAAATGATTTGCATTTTAATGAGGGAAATAAGTATTTGACCCCCTCTCAATCAGAAAGATTTCTGGCTCCCAGGTGTCTTTTATACAGGCAACGAGCTGAGATTAGGAGCACACTCTTAAAGGGAGTGCTCCTAATCTCAGCTTGTTACCTGTATAAAAGACACCTGTCCACAGAAGCACTGCACAGAAGCACTGCCATTTGCCTTGGCCGTGTGTTTTGAATTCACCGTGACAGAAAGCCCTCCAGACAGACATGCCCCTGCAACACAGCCCAGTGTTGAAGAACCAGCTGAGTGATAATCAGAACCGATTAAAAAAAAAAAACGGTTCAGATGAGACTGCTTTCCAACCAGCACCACAAGTTCCTAAACACACAGTAGCGCTGTAGTTATACACATGGTATACACATGGTCTGATATGGGGCGGGTCAAACAGTGTGTCCATTGTTGCTACAAATCATCTCGTACGCATATGATCATATGTTGCTTGTCTGGTGTAAGGAAGTAGTGCTCACCTTGCGTGTGCTGGTGGGAATCTTGCTGTTGTTAGTCCGTTGGGGACATCCTCTGTGCCTTCCCTCCCAGCTGCTGGTACTTCACACTCCCGGCCCCACTGCGGGGAGACTACACTGCTCCGGACCGTGGGACAAGCTCCGGACCGTGGGAGCTGGTGTTCCATGGAGACTTGCGTGAAGCTTGTCCTGGGGATTTACAGGCAGAGCTGAAAATCTTATTCAAGTCTCTCTGAAGGAAGCCACTCTTAGAGGCTGCCTTCTAGGGCTTGTTGTTAATGGTGAATGATATTGCCTGTCTCCGCACAGCCTGACAGACAGAGGATGGATGTTTTAGGCCTATTGTTTGGAGCATGCTAACAGATTTTTTTTATGTATTTATTTAACCTTTATTTAACTAGGGAAGTCAGTTAAGAACAAATGATTATTTACAATGACGACCTACCCCGGACAAACCCTAACCCGGACGACGCTGGGCCACTTGTGCAGCGCCCTATAGGACTCCCAATCACAGCCGGTTGTGATACAGCCTGGAATCGAACCAGGGTCTGTAGTGACGCCTCTAGCAGATGTCCTACTGAATTTAATTGAATTTAAGGGTCAATTTCTTTCAATACATACACTACCGTTAAAAAGTTTGGGGTCACTTAGAAATGTCACTGTTTTTTTTTTATATTTTTTTGGTCCATTAAAATCACATCGTTAATTGTTAATGCTGTAAATGACTATTGTAGCTGGAAACGGCAGATTTTTCATGGAATATCTACATAAGCATAGAATATGTCCTGTGTTCCAATGGCACGTTGTGTTAGCTAATCGAAGTTAATCATTTTAAAAGGCTAATTGATCATTAGAAAACCATTTTGCAATTATCTTAGCACAGATGAAAACTGTTGTTCTGATTAAAGAAGCATTAAAACTGGCCTTCTTTAGACTAGCTGAGTATCTGGACTATCAGCATTTGTGGGTTCGATTACAGGCTCAAAATGTCCACAAAAAAAACATTATTGTTCTGAGAAATTAAGGCTATTCCATGCGAGAAATTGCCAAGAAACTGAAGATCTCGTACAACGCTGTGTACTACTCCCTTCACTAACAGCGCAAACTGTCTCTAACCAGAATAGAAAGAGGAGTGGGAGGCCCCGGTGCACAACTAAGCAAGAGAACAAGTACATTAGAGTGTCTAGTTTGAGAAACAGACACCTCACAAGTCCTCAACTGGCAGTTTCATTAAATTGTACCCACAAAACACCAGTCTCAACGTCAACAGTGAAGAGGCGACTCCGGGATACTGGTCTTCTAGGCAGAGTTGCAAAGAAAAAGCCATATTTCAGACTAGCCAATAAAAATAATAGATTAAGATGGGCAAAAGAACACAGACACTAGACAGAGGAACTCTGCCTAGAAGGCCAGCATCCTGGTCTCCATCCTGGAGTTCTCGCTCATTGTGATGAAAATAAAAACAAGTGTCTTGCAACATAATAGCTAGCAAACTCTGTGTGGGTTTTAAGGGGTAAGTTAGCATAATAATGTTGCATGCATAGTAGCCAGAAGTCTAGTTCTTCATGAAGAAACATAGCTATGTCATTGTGTTGTGTATGCCCTGAAATGAGGCATATAGATGAAGTCAAGTGAAAATACATTGTTTGAGCATGGACAAAGTAGCTAGCGTTAGGCTAAGTGCAAAGACGATTCAGAGATACCTCTTTTAAACTAGCTGTTTTTTGTTACATTCAAATATTATATTTATTATCATACAGGTTAGCCAAAAGGCTGTGAAATCCTCTGGATTTATTATTGAAATGCCTCAGCTCAATGACAGGTATACCAGCAACAGTTCTTTCACATTGCTATGTGTGCAGGTGAAGGAAAGGAGACAAGGAAAGAAAGTCACTATTGAGATGCAATTCAGAGCATTGTACTTTTTACTCAACACTCTCTAATCCCTTTTCTGGCTGCGTCTCAATACAGTAATGGCATCCTTTCCTATTCTCAGTGCCACATCTCTCTCTCTCTCTCTCTCTCTCTCTCTCTCTCTCTCTCTCTCTCTCTCTCTCTCTCTCTCTCTCTCTCTCTCTCTCTCTCTCTCTCTCTCTCTCTCTCTCTCTCTCTCTCTCTCTCTCTCTCTCTCTCTCTCTCTCTCTCTCTCTCTCTTCTCTCTCTCTCTCTCTCTCTCAGAAACTCTGATGGAGGAGCTCAACCAGGGCTTGCAACCACTGAAGCAAAATGCAGAGAAGAAGTTCTGCAGCCGCTCGCTGCGTCTCAACAACATCACAGACTTGACATTAATAATACGGCTCACCTGGGTTCGACCTGTCCTTCAACGACATCTCACACATAGACCCAGTGTGTTGAGTTCACACAGTCACGCACACAGGGTGGCTCTGGACAAAAGTAGTGCACTATATAGGCCATATATTTCTGACAAGCCTCTCCCTGAATGGACACAGGTGGCAGGGTGGTAAAATTAACTTCTCTAGTACAGGTATTCATAAACTGGGGTATACGCAATCCCGTCGGTGGTACAGCAAACAAAAATGTGATTATCATTTAGAATTAATTTTTATTTTTATTTGTTACATTTAAAAAAATATATATATATATTCACATTTTCAAACAGTCCATTTATATTTTCCAACGGGGCTATACATTACAGTGAGTTTTTTTTTCTCACCTGAGTAGCCTCGTTTCACTGCCAAAAATAACATTAAACCTAATAAAATTAAACCTTCTTTGGAAACTGTGTTAACTAACCTCCAGACGAGCTTCACCGCCCAACAACACTCCTTCCATGGCCTCCAACTGCTCTTAAACGCTAGTAAAACTAAATGTATGCTCTTCAACCGATCGCTGCCCACACCTGCCCGCTCCTACCATCACTACTCTCAACGGTTGTGACTTAGAATATGTGGACAACTACAAATACCTAGGTGTCTGGCTAGACTGTAAACTCTCCTTCCAGACTCACATTAAGCATCTCCAATACAAAATTAAATCTAGAATCGGCTTCCTACTTCGCAAGGAGAGTTTCACACTCTCTGAGAAGCCTGGATACTAATGAACCTAGGATTAGGTTTTGGCGCTGCCAAATATACCCTCGTAAAACTATCCTACCGATCCTTGTAACCTGTATGCTCTCGTTGGCTGGCCCTTGCTTCATATTCGTCGCCAAACCCACTGGCTCCAGGTCATCTATAAGTCTTTGCTAGGTAAAGCCCCGCCTAATCTCAGCTCACTGGTCCCCATAGCAACACCCACCCGTAGCACGCGCTCCAGCAGGTATATTTCACTGGTCATCCCCAAAGCCAACTTCTCCTTTGGCCCCCTTTCCTTCCAGTTCTCTGCTGCCAATGACTGGAACGAAATGCAAAAATCACTGAAGCTGGAGTCTTATATCTCCCTCACTAACTTTAAGCATCAGCTGTCAGAGCAGCTTACCGATCACTGCACCTGTACACAGCCCATCTGTAAATAGCACACCCAACTACCTCAACCCCATATTTTATTGACAGTTGAAGTCAAAAGTTTACATGCAACTTAGCCAAATACATTTAAACTCAGTTTTTCACAATTCCTGACATTTAATCCTAGTAAAAATTACCTGTCTTAGGTCAGTTAGGATCACCACTTTATTTTAAGAATGTGAAATGTCAGAATAATAGTAGAGAGAATTATTTATTTCAGCTTTTATTTCTTCATCACATTCTCAGTGGGTCAGAAGTTTACATATACTCAATTAGTATTTGGTAGCATTGCCTTAACATTTTTTTTTACTTGGGTCAAACGTTTCGGATAGCCTTCCACAAGCTTCCCACAGTAAGTTGGGTGAGTTTTGGCCCATTCCCCCTGACAGAGCTGGTGTAACTGAGTCAGGTTTGTAGGCCTCCTTGCTCACACACACTTGTTCAGTTCTGCCCACAAATGTTCTATAGGATTGAGGTCAGGGCTTTGTGACGGCCACACCAATACCTTGACTTTGTTGTCCTTAAGCCATTTTGCCACAACTTTGGAAGTCTGCTTGGGGCCATTATATCCACATAATTTTGCTTCCTCATGATGCCATCTATTTTGTGAAGTGCACCAGTCCCACCTGCAGCAAAGCACCCCCACAACATGATGCTGCCACCCCCGTGCTTCATGGTTGGGATGGTGTTCTTCGGCTTGCAAGCCTCCCCATTTTCCTCCTAACATAACGATGGTCATTATAGCCAAACAGTTCTATTTTTGATTCATCAGACCAGAGGACATTTCTCCAAAAAGTACGATCTTTGTCCCCATGTGCAGTTGCACACCGTAGTCTGGCTTTTTTATGGTGGTTTTGGAGCAGTGGCTTCTCCTTGCTGAGCGGCCTTTCAGGTTATGTCGATATAGGACTCGTTTAACTGTGGATATAGATACTTTTGTACTGGTTTCCTCCAGCATCTTCACAAGGTCCTTTGCTGTTGTTCTGGGATTGATTTGCACTTTTTGCACACACTCACACACACACACTCGGGATCCCAATGACGTCCTATAAAGTCAGGCAAACATAAACAAACAGGCAACATCCTGCATGTGTAACGGCTGTCTGGAAGAGGGAACCAAGGTGCAGCAGAGGATGTGTTCATCATTAGAATTTTAATTCAATTAAACAAGAGAACACTACAAAATGAACAAAAACGACAGCAAACAGTCCTGTTAGGAAAATACTCAAAACAGAAACAATTACCCACAAAACCCAAAGGAAAAACATGCTCCTTATGTGTGACTCCCAATCAGCAGCGACGAGCTTCAGCTGTGCCTGATTGGGAGCCACACACATGGCCCAAAACAAAGGAATACCAAAACATAGAAAAAGGAACATAGAACGCCCACCCAATGTAACACCCTGGCCTAACCAAAATAAAGAACAAAAAACCCCTCTCTATGGCCAGGGCGTTACAGCATGTCAGTCCCACAGCCAGACAGAAGGAGAGATCAGGATGATAACCCATTAAACAAATAAATATAATGGAGGGGGGATTCTCAGAGCTGATAAACACCCCCTAATCCTACAGCAGAGAGATACATAGGGTATGTAAACTTCCGACTTCAACTGTATTTCTTTGCACCCCAGTATCTCTACTTGTACATTCATTTTCTGCACATCTATCACTCCAGTGTTTAATTGCTAAATTGTAATTACTTCACCACTATGGCCTATTAATTGCCTTACATCCCTTATCTTACTACATTTGCACACACTGTATATAGATTTTTCTATTGTGTTATTGACTGTACATTTGTTTATCCCATGTATAATATATATCCCTGTGTTGTTTGTGTCGCACTGCTTTGCTTTATCTTGGCCAGATCGCAGTTGTAAATGAGAACTTGTTCTCAACTGGCCTACCTGGTAAAATAAAGGTGAAATAAATAAATAGTGTTCAGCGAAATAACAGCACAATGTCAAATACAGGTAGCCTAGTCAAAAAATGAACATCCAATCACATTAACCGTTACTCTCTCACAGGAATTCCGCTAACGGTCCGTATGTAGCCAAACGTAGCTGCTGCTCATGTTGGTATCTGTACTGATGGTGCAAAAGCCATGACATGGAGACATATTGGAGTGGTAAGGCGTGTGCAAGCAGTTGCTCCCGACGCCACTTTGGTACACTGCTGCATCCACCTAGAGGCTCTTGCTGCCAAGGGAATGCCTGACAGCTTGAAAGACATTTTGGACACTACAGTGAAAATGGTTAACATTGTTAAAACAAGGCCCCTGAACTGTCGTGTATTTTCTGCACTATGCAGCACTATGGGCAGCGACCATGTAACGCTTTTACAACATACAGAAGTGCACTGGTTATCAAGGGGCAAAGTATTGACACGTTTTTTTTAAATTGAGAGACAATCTTAACGTTTTCTTTACTGACCATACTTTTCACTTGTCTGACGCTTGCATGATGATGAGTTTCTCATACGACTGGCATATCTGGGTGAGGTTTTTTCTCCCCTGAATGATTTGAATCTAGGATTACAGGGACTCTCCGCAACTATATTCAATGTGCGTGTAACGGTTGTCGTCGGATAAAGTGGACCAAAACGTAGCAGGAATATGTGCACTCATCTTCTTTTATTTGGTGAAGAAGGAGAACCAAAATAAACACGTACACAAAGAAAACACAACGACTAATCACAGGCTGGTAAGGCACAAGGCTATACACAGAACAGTGCCCAAAAACCCCCGGAATACATAAATCAAATACCCTACTAAACAAACCATCACCCCGAACCACATAAAACAAATACCCTCTGCCACGTCCTGACCAAACTACAATAACAAATAACCCCTATTACTGGTCAGGACGTGACAGTACCCCCCCCCCCCCCCAAAGGTGCAGACCCCGGATGCACCTCACACAAAAAAACAAAATACCCCAAAACAAACATAAATCCCCTAAACTAAAGGGACGGCACCTGTGCTACACCCCCCCTCCCCAACCCACCTATACTGGAGGTCGCTCAGGTTCTGGTCTACAGCCACCCAGACTGTAGGCATACTCGCTTGGTTCCGGACCGTAGGCAGACTCACTCTGTTCCAGGCCGTAGACACTCAGTTCCGAGCTGTAGGCAGACTCACACAGTTCGGAGTTATAGTCAGACTCGCTCGGTTCCGGACCGCAGGCAGACTCACTCGGTCCCGGACGGCAGGCAGACTCAATCGGTTCCGGACCGCAGGCAGACTCACTCGGTTCCGGACCGCAGGCAAACTCACTCGGTTCTGGATCGCAGGCAGACTCACTCGGTTCTGGATCGCAGGCAGACTCAATCGGTTCCGGACCGCAGGCAGACTCACTCGCTTCCGGACCGCAGGCAGACTCACTCGGTTCCGGACCGCAGGCAAACTCACTCGGTTCCGGATCGCAGGCAGACTCACTCGGTTCCGGACCGCAGGCAGACTCACTCTCCGAACTATGGGCCGTCTCACTTGGTTCTGCACAGTGGGCCGTCTCACTTGGTTCCGAACTGTAGGCCGTCTCACTCGGTTCTGCACAGTGGGCCGTCTCCCTTGGTTCCGAACTGTAGGCCGTCTCACTCGGTTCCGGGCTTAACACTCTTACCGGATACTCATGACGGGGTACTGTTGCCGGATACTCTGGACGGGGCACTGTCGTCAGATACTCTGGACGGGGCACTGTCGCCGGACACTCTGGACGGAGCACTGTCGTCGGACACTCTGGACGGGGCACTGTCGCCGGACACTCTGGACGGGGCACTGTTGCCGGATACTCTGGACTGGACACTGTTGCCGGATACTCTGGACTGGACACTGTTGCCGGATACTCTGGACGGGGTACTGTCGCCGGACACTCTGGACTGGACACTGTTGCCGGATACTCTGGACTGGACACTGTTGCCGGATACTCTGGACTGGACACTGTTGCCGGATACTCTGGACGTGGTACTGTTGCCGGATACTCTGGACTGGACACTGTTGCCGGATATTCTGGATGGGGTACTGTCGCCGGACACTCTGGACTGGACACTGTTGCCGGATACTCTGGACTGGACACTGTTGCCGGAAGCTCGAGACTGGACTGACGCACTGGAAGCCTGATGCATGGTACTGGATGTGCCAGTTTGGGGACACGCACTTCAGGGCTAGTGCGGGGAGCAGGAACGGGTTGAGTTGGACTGGGATTACGCACTGGAAGCCTGATGCGTGGTGCTGGTACTGGAGGTATCGGGCCGTGGAGGCGCACTGGCGGTCTCGATCGCACCTCCTGCACAACCCGTCCTGGCTGGGTGGAACTAGTAGCCCTGTACGAGCGGAGTGCTGGTACAGGGCGAACTGGGCTGTGCAGGGGCCTGATGGTTGTCGTGCGTAGAGCAGGCGTAGGGTAGCCTGGACCTAGGAGGCGCACTGGTGGCCAGATGCGCTGCGCAGGCATCCTCCTTCCAGGCTGGATGCCCACTCTAGCACGGCATCTGCGAGGGGCTGGGATCACTCGCACTGGACTGTGCGTGCGTATGGGCGAGATCGTGCGCACTTCCACATACCTCGGCGCTCTCCACTCCAAACGCTTCCCATAAAAAGCACGGGGAGCTTAGGTCTACTGCCTGGCCCAGCCAAACTACCCGTGTGCCCCCCCAAAAAAATTATTGGGGCTGCCTCTCCACCTATACCTGCTTCCCAGGCAGGTTGTCACAATGTTCCAGTAATTGTTCCCACGTCCAGTCAATCCTTGCCTCCAATACTTCCAGCGACCAGGATGCCATCTCCTCCCGAGCGTGCTGCTCCCTATAGTCCACCCATTGCTCCTTCCTCCGCTGCTTGGTCCTTGGTTGGTTGGAGATTCTGTCACGGGTGTCGTTGGGTAGAGATGACCAAAACGTAGCAGGAATATGTGCACTCATCTTCTTTTATTTGGTGAAGAAGGAGAACCAAAATAAACACGTACACAAAGAAAACACAACGATTAATCACAGGCTGGTAAGGCACAAGGCTATACACAGAACAGTGCCCAAAAACCCCCGGAATACATAAATCAAATACCCTACTAAACAAACCATCACCCCGAACCACATAAAACAAATACCCTCTGCCACGTCCTGACCAAACTACAATAACAAATAACCCCTATTACTGGTCAGGACGTGACAGTGCGGGACAAATTTGAGGCTATGATTAAGAAGTTGGAGCTCTTCTCTGTCTGCATTAACAAGGACAACACACAGGTCTTTCCATCATTGTATGATTGTTTGTGTGTAAATGAACTCAAGCTTACGGACAATGTCAAATGTGATATAGCGAAGCACCTGAGTTGGGTGCGCAATTCCGCAGGTACTTTCCCGAAACGGATGACACAAACAACTGGATTCGTTATCCCTTTCATGCCCTGACTCCAGTCCACTTACCGATATCTGAACAAGAGCCTCATCGAAATTGCAATAAGCGGTTCTGTGAAAATGTAATTTAATCAGAAGCCACTACCAGATATCTGGATTGGGCTGCGCTCAGAGTATCCTGCCTTGGCAAATCAGCTGTTAAGACACTGATGCCCTTTGCAACCACATACCTATGTGAGAGTTGATTCTCGGCCCTCACTAACATGAAAACTAAATACAGGCACAGACTGTGTGTGGAAAATTATTTAAGACTGAGACTCTCTCCAATACAACCCAACATTGCAGAGTTATGTGCATCCTTTCAAACACACCCTTCTCATTAACCTGTGGTGAGCTATTCACAATTTTCAATGAAAAAATACGTTTTTATATGTAAGATGGTTAAATAAAGAGCAAAATTATTGATTATTGTTATATTATTATTTGTGCTCTGGTCCCATGAGAGGTCTTTGTCACTTCCCACGAGCCGGGTTGTGACAAAAACTCTCATTCTTATGTTTAATAAATGTATTGTATAGTGTGTGTGTGTGTGGCAGGCCTACAATGATGGCAAAAAACAACATTTGAGAGTGTGCTGACCCTGGTGCTAGAGGGGTACAGCTGGAGGTTGAATGTTTGAAGGGGTACGGGACTATTAAAAAGTTTGGGAACCACTGATCTAGTACATTAGTAGTGATCACCCTACATTTAAGGGCCTAAAGCCTGTGTGTGTGTGTGGGTTAGTTTGGATGTGTGTGTGTGTGTGTGTGTGTGTGTGTGTGTGTGTGTGTGTGTGTGTGTGTGTGTGTGTGTGTACACTCTGTTTCCCAGGTCCTGGTAGAGCTGAAGGAACTGCGGGTGTTGTATCACCATGATAAAAACATCTGTAACCCTTCAGAGGTGCATAAGCTGGGCGCCCTGCCCTTCCTACACAGACTCACCCTGCACGGCAGCACAATGGAGAATGAGGGGAGTTACAGGTACAGACATTACATGAGAAAGGTGAGGACAAACCCAAATCTACACACACCCACATGCAAATATAGGCCGCCACTAAGCCCCCACATGGGAGGTGGGTTACAGGGGTGGTTAATTCCACTCATACTCTTCGTGTGATCTCCCAGTGCTATTTGAATTCTGTGTGTTCACCGAGGGCTATGTGGCTCTGAGCCCTATGTGTAACAGGTGCTGAGTTCGTTGCAGCTGCGTAGCATTCTGACAGGTGCTTAAAATGAGCAGAGAGATTAGGGTCTAGTTACACACCGACTCTCTGCCTGTCTGCATAGAAACACTAAACTCCTACTGAGTTTTGGGGCATTCTCCCTCTCTGTTCAGTGCTAAATTACTACCAGTTTACACTGTGTATAGTCACTGTATGTATAGATGTGTTCAGTTCTGGAGCCTTATGGTCAAGAGAAAACAGAAGTGTGTGTACCCGGACAAACACACAGTAATAAGAACGTGTGTATGTGATCACGGCTCTGCCTCACTTGTTGGACTTTTGCGCTGTAATGGGCCAGGATAGAATCATGGCCCAGGTCTGGCATCATCCCAGCAACCACAGCAAAACATCAGGAAGAACCAGGACAACTGGCTTGTCACCACAGAAACGGTGGGGGAGGTCCAATCATCATGCCAACCAACCAGAGTTCCAGAACCACAGGCTTACATCAAAAGACCATTATGACCTGACGCATCATGTAAATGTACAATAGAAATCTACTCATCAGAAACTTTGTCTGGTGTCTGTCGGGAGTTGGGGAAGAAGGAATAGTACATCTACATTAGATGTGACCTTGACGTGTATAATTATTGAACTGGACCATTGACCAGCCAGGCCCAACCAGGAATAGAGCCCTCTCACTCACTCTCCCCAATGCACACTTTTGTAGGTATTACTTTGTATTGAAATATGGATCTGAGAATTGACCCTTTACCACTGGTGGATCAGCAGGTATGAGATGTACTGGATAATCCCTATCATGGTAAAAGTCTTCATAGAAAGTTTAAAAAAAAATCATATCCATAACTTGGGGTGGCAGGTAGCCGTGGTTGGAGCGTTGGGCTAGTAACCGAAAGGTTGCAAGTTCAAATCCCCGAGGTGTCAAGGTACAAATCTGTTGTTCTGCACCTGAACAAGGCAGTTAACCCACTGTTCCTAGGCCATCATTGAAAGTAATTTGTTCTTAACTGACTTACCTAGTTAAATAAAGATAAAATACTTACACTACATAAGATGTGATAGTGTTCATTAGGTTTGTTGTAATGATACCCCACACATTTCTCTCTATACAGAACACCAGTCTTATTGTTGAAAGTCTTTAATGAATTCATTAATTGGGGGGGGGGGGGGAGAAACGTATTAACAGTATATCTTAATAAACCTTTTGGTACTAGCCTAAGAAATGAACAATGTTATCCAGGTACTATTGCACACTGAAGTAACAAAACAAACAAAACAAGCACACTGCAAAAAGTGGAAAATAAACACAGCCTTGCAGATCATCCCTTTAAAGACCCCAGAGAGGCACCCACACACACACACTCACCCCGGAGCATAAATACACTTAAAACATCAATAAATAATCACAATGCCTCTGATCATTTTCATTTAGGGGATACTCACAGGTTATGGTTGTTTATCTCAAACTGCCATGACAGCTTTCACTTCCTGGTTAATGTGAGTAACTCGTCACAATCTGTTTTGTTTAAAAATTCAAACAAACTTGGGTGTTAAGTTTTTTTTCTTTTATGTCATAAAAACTGGGCTGCTGTATCCTTAGTTTTGATTGGCTCCTAAAACAACTTCCTTGGAGCTTCAGCCAATCCTGACGGAAAGACTCTACAATGGGGAGGTGCATACAATCCATTTCTTGCTTCTGACGGAATCCCATAAATCTGTACATAGAAGGCATCAACACTTCACTGATTCATTTACATTACAAGCCCCCAAACCCTTCCCCCACATAGAACCACCCCCCCAAGCCCCAGTTCCACCCAGTGCCCACCCCCAGCTGTATTGTTTCTGTGAAGTCTAAAGATATGAATTCAAGGACTGCCACCTAAATTATTGAAGTGCTAAGCATGTTTCCCCCAGAAATCAGAGAAACCCATGTGGATTCCCACCTCTGTCCCCACCCCCCATTCACCCCTGCACTCTGCCAACATGAGCTGAACTCAAGAGAAGACTCATACGGGTCATATCAGCTTTGAACTTAGGTACTATAGTTGAACTAAGTCCCTCCTATTTTTAAACCTACCCAACCCAGTTGTCTTACATTAGGTCAATCTAAGGATTTTAACAAAGATAAGGAACACTATAGTGAGGGCTCTTTCTAGAAATTCATATTGATGACATGAGGGGTGGGATGTGTGTTTTGGGTGACTGGTCAACACAGTGTCAGAACAGCCTCCCCATGCTCACCGTAGTGGGTTGGCTGGCTGTGGACAGCTTTTTTTGCCCTGTTCCTGTGCTACATTTGGACATGCATAATCACCCTATTTTCCTAGCTGTGGTTAGTTAGTTAGTACATTACCGGAGCTGCATATCAGACGAGGTCAGCTACTCCTGAAAAACTCACAGCCAGGGCTAACGCCACCAGCAGCCTAGCCATGCAGCTAGCTAACCGTTTATTCAGTCAGACTCAGTCACTCTTCAAACAAGAAAATGTAAAATAACAAAAACAAACAGTGCCCTAACACCATTATACTGCCATAACATTTGACGGCTGGTGAAAGGAGGATGAATGGTGTCTTTGAAAGGTGGTTTGAGGGGTGCAGGGCAAGGTTGGTTAACCCTTTCAGCAGGGGAGGCCTGGTTGTCATAGTCCTCAGCAGGTTCCTGGTGGCATAGCTGGGTAGCACAGGGACTGGGACACATAGATGCAGTGTGGGCATTGGGGACAGGACGGGAGGAGTATTATAGAGGGCAGATCAGGGGATGGCAAATTGAACCACTAGTTCTTCTTTAGCGTCCACCTTGATCTGAGAGATTGCACTGTAAGCATAGGCAGCTATCTTGGACACCTGTCAAACAATTACAACAAATTAGGTTAACACGCATCAATCGGCTACATAATAGGTTTGTTGTTGCTCCAGAGCTGCCATACACTAACAGGTTTATGGACAGGGAAAGCACATGACTGTAATAGAAAGATGTCCTGATGAACATCTGAGAATGGCACTGTGTGTGTGTCTGTATTAGGGGTGTAACGATACAGGTATTCGTACATCAAAACATTCAGTACGGGGAACTCGGTTCGGTCCGCATTGTAAATACATAAACATTAAAAAACACTAGGCCTATAGGCTATGCCTACACAGTTGTATTGCTTGAGTAAATCTGAGCTGCGAAAAAAAAAAGTTACATTTCAGGCTATTCCGTTAAGACAATTTGAGCCCATGTGCACGTTGTAATGAACATTCTAATCTTAATTGACACATTTTATGAGGTGGAGCCAGGAGCTAGTTCTGTAAGATGGCAAGTAGTCAGGTGGATAAACCAGGAGGATTCTCAATCATCATTTCAAATCTTCAGTTTGGGAACATTTTGGTTTCCTAGTAGCTTACAACAGCGATGGACAGAGGAAGTATGTTCCCTCAAACATGTTGACATTTACACTGACATCACCGCAGTATTCCTACCACCTGACCAAGACGGAGATTCAAAACAACACTACAACTTTGTCTCCCCTCTGCATTCAAGCAGCTCTTTGCAGGTAGTAATGAGACTATATACAAGGAGAACCGGTACCGAGTCAGTGTGCAGGGGTACAAGGTAGTTGGAGTAAAAAGTACAGGTTGGGGTAAAAGTGACCAGACAACACCTGAGGTTGGTGGCCCCTTAATTGGGGAGGATGGGCTCGTGGTAATAACTGGAGTAGAATCAATGGAATTGTATCAAATACGTCAAACACATGGTTTCCATGTACCAAACCATGAAACGTTACACCCCTAGTGTGTGTGTGCATGTGTGTGCGCGAGCGTGCACCTGTTGTACATCCGAATATGGCACCAGATCACTAGCGAGCACTTGGTGTGGCTGGCTGGTGAGGGAAGGTAGAGGGAGGGGCTTCTTCTGAGACAGACTGTTACTCAGCAAGGCCAGTTTTGTACTGAAAACACAATAAAAGACAGGTTAGTGCTGAAACACATCAACAAGGCCAGTCAAAACCCACATACACATTAAGCAACTACCTCCACACACCCACCTATATTGCCGAGCTTTGTCCATGTACTCATGCTGCTCCATGCCTTGAGAGTCTGCAGCCGAGACATCGATGATGTTCCTAAGAAATGGAAAGACAGGCAGGTATTCAGCAGAATTCAATCCCAAATAAATAAACCCCATGATGGAGGAGAAAGAGAATGTTTGTGTCTTACAGGGCTGTCTTGGTAAGGATGGATGTGAGTAGGGCCTGTTCGTCTGTGCGGGCTGAGGGTACATTGGCGGAGCTCCATTCTGTGCCGTTGAGGGGCTTGCTGTCGGGGTTCGGGTGGGGGATCAGCGGCTTACGCTCGTCAGGGTCCTGAGGCACAACATGTGCATCGCGATCACAAACTATCACAACATCCTCGATCACTATCACAGGCTGTTCAGGTAACCAGATTCTGACCTTGCTTATTGCTAAAATGATTATGATACAACATCTGAACTGAAGTCTAAAACAAAGGGCGCCCTACATCCCCTATAATACTCATCCTCTGATTTGTTGCTTTGACAGAAAAGAATGAACCCAAACAAAAGTTACATAACCCTGATATAACGATACCGGTGTGTATATTTCAACAGTATTATACTGTGTTATAACAAGGTTAGCTAAGCAGTGGCAGGCTGTGTGTGTGTACAACAGTCATCTGATAAACAGTAATAATAGAATACAATCCCTGCCTCACATTTTTCCAAAGGAAAAATAAAACTTCCCTCCACCAAATTCCATTTTGGCCTATGTCACCACAACTGGATGGGAAATGTGAGATCATATGACATGCATCTGGGAGAAGTTGATTGGCTGGCAAATTCAACACGTTCCAACGGCTTGACCGAATGTGACCCTTTGAGGCCCAATTTACATAAGTGGTCACGTTTTACCGGCCCTGATTGATCATCATCATGATAGTTGAGAATTGAAACTAAGCTATTGTCTGCCCTGCAAGTAGATAGCTCCTGACGTACACATATGAACTGATTAACTAAGCTGAACTAGTAAACTAGATAATGTTTGTAATTGTCAACAAAAGGTTGTCACTATTTTGAAACGTCTCTTAACTAGCTAATGTTGTTAGGTGTGTTGGTCAACTTGCCAATCAGGGAACTAACGTTAGCTAAACTCCCTAGGCCCAATTTTTCTAGCACAGCTAGCAGTTGTCTCTGAAATATTATATATTTCTTAATTCCATTATTGTACGTTTAAATGTGTGTGCATTGTTGTGAATTGTTAGATATTACTGTACTGTTGGCGCTAGGAACACAAGCATTTCGCAATAATATCCGCTATATGTGTGCAATACATTTTGATTTGAAAGGACTGGCTAGCTATCTGCTGGGTCGTAGTTGGCTAACTTAAAAATAGTTTCATTTTAACGCGCAAAGAAGCACCATATTTTCACTTTTGACTCGTGGAATTCGTAACAACAAACTGTCTTGCAATGGCCTTATGACCCCAAAGAAATGAAATACATTTTGTTAAATAATATTTCACACCCTAGATAACCAACTAGCCTAGCATTAGCTACCTGCTCGGTGGTCTCGTTCTCGCTACTGTAACAACAACCCATGGCGTCCGCTGGGCGTTCGGCGGTCTGCCAGGTACGCGAACCCAATCTCCAACTACTCCACCCGGGAAACTATCGCTAGAATAAGAGAAACAGACCCTGTCTGAGTCCACAGGAAAGGAATCAAACTTCTTTCTGTGTTTCTCTTTCTCGCTGACCGCTTCTATCAGCTACTACTACAAACGAAGCCTATCACATGACAGCAGTTTTTGCGCAGCCAGGGCTCGGTAACAAACATATGACATCCGGCCAACGTGAAGATGCCATGGGGACAGATACCCTAATCACGTGACAGGGGGATTTTATTTTTTTAAAGACTTGCTAAAATAGTGAGCTTGCTGTTTTGACTGGGGAATAAAACCTGCAGAAAACAGACCGCGACGTAAGGAAAATGCATAACGAATAGATGGTAAAAATACATTGCTAGCACAGACTCGTTGTGGGCAGGTTCTGGGCAGACTGCTATGGGAAGATAAAACAACAGTCTTTCAGACGCCCCCCCCCCACCCGTTCTAATAACAAAGCCACTTTACAGCCCTCAATAACAGGGAGTCACACCACTGCATTTGATGTAAGAACCAGTTTGTTCTGCATGACTGGGTGAAGCCAGGCGCCCTCTCATTACACAATAGGCTACTACTAGGTTGCAACCCGCTACGCACTTCTCCTCCAGGACTGCTGAACAACCACCGCGCTGCTTTGTTTTTTTTATTCTGCACGTGTTGTCAGTATGGCTCAACTCAAGTTATCACTTTGCGTGTTGGTGTCTATTTCTTTCGCCTCGGTTTTGACCACAGACAGCTCCATTCAGTTTGCGTCCGAAAGCCTCAGTTCCTTATCGTTTCGCTCGGTGTGTAAGCCCATCCCCAGCACACTTTCTCTGTGCCACGGCGTCGGTTACGGGGATATGGCTGCCCAGCCTGCTGGCGCACGACTCGTTGAAAGAAGCCCAGCAACAGTCGGCCGCCTGGCTGCCGTTGGTCTCCAAACTCTGCCACCGGGATACCAAGAAGTTCTTGTGCTCGCTCTTCGCCCCGGTGTGCCTACCGGAGGGGCCACTGCCGTGGGCTGTGCGAGGCTGTGAGGGACGGTTGTCTCCCTGTGATGAGCGCGTTCGGGTTCCCGTGGCCCAAAATGTTCAACTGCACACAGTTCATCTCGCGGGGTCCATCTCTGTATTCAAGACACACATCATGCGCGGAAGGGAGAGGAAGAGGGTCACGAGGAGGCATCAGAGGGTTTGTGCCTATCATTATCATCATAGAAAGCTGATCTTCTGCAAACATGTTCCATGCTCTTTCACACACACACACACACACACACACACACACACACACACACACACACACACACACACACACATCCAAACTAACCCTGTTCTCCGTGGCATGTCTCTTGGTGTCCTCAGGAACAGTGATCTGTGACTCATGCATTCTGGCTGCTGAGGGGAGACAGACATCCAGAACAACTTCTGCAAGAGTCCATATGGTGAGTGATATGTGTATGGCATTGGTTACACTTTACACAAAGGTTTATAGAGGTCTATAACGTGTTTACATGTGTTTACAGACGTGCATTTCTGTGTTTTTTTCTCTCAGCCTTTAAACTGCCGTATCGGGAGTGTGTCTGTGGAGGGGGGTGACTGCAGGTTAGTCCCTCTGGGCCGGAGTCGCATCCTGAGGTGGGAGGGTGGAGGCACGGAGAGGGCTGAGGGCTGGGGGGGGGCAATGACCTACAGTGCCCTTTGGCTGCAGGAAGGGGGTACCTGCACCTGTCCTGCCCTGGAGGAGGCACATGGGGGAGAGGGGAAGGGGTCCGTGGCAGGGGTGTGGTACCTGGGCCTTGTGGACACACAGGAGGGCAGGTTGGTCCTCTCTAGGCTGGTGAGGGCTAGCTCAGTTGGTAGAGCATGGTGTTTGCAACGCCAGGGTTGTGGGTTCGATTCCCACGGGGGGCCAGCAAAAAAATGTATGAAATTGTATGAAATGTATGCATTCACTACTGTAAGTCGCTCTGGATAAGAGCGTCTGCTAAATGACGTAAATGTAAAGAACTCAAGAAGTTCATCAGGAGACTGCTCAAACAAGCCTGCTGATAATGTCATCAAACAAGCATAGAGAGACTTTCCAATTTGGCCAATTGGATGCGGATGAGAGGACACCACAGCCCTGTTACATTTCAGCCTCTAGGCCTAGACCTTATCCCTTTCATATTCATATCATCTAGCTCTGGAGAAGTCATGCCTTCATCATAGGGCTCCAGAGTGGCGCAGCGGTTTAAGACACTGCATCTCAGTGCAAGAGGTGTCACTACATTCCCTGGTTTGAATCCAGGCAGAATCACATCCGGACGTGATTGGGAGTCCCATAGGGTGGCGCACAATTGGTCCAGCGTCATCCGGGTTTGGCCGTCATTGTAAATAAAAATGTGTTCTTAACTGACTTTCCTAGATAAATAAAGGTTAAATAGAGGTTAAAAATAAAAAAAGAATTACGTATCTACCCAGTCTGCTCAGATCTATGAAGACCTGCTAGGCTGAAGAGAGACCATCACAGGACCAGTGTGTTTGTTTGGATCTATGTTCTGGGCACCTGTTACATATTAATTATTCAATTCTGAATATTATATATATATTTTTTAAATCAAATGTGAGAACATGATTATGATTTGAGTATTATTGGCTGATAGTAACACCAGAGACTGCTGTGTAACAGTGTCTAATAAACATTATTTTGAGCTGCAAATATTGCTGTCACTATTATTTTCTGTGCATGTGTGTTTTCTGGATCCTTCTGTTTGTAGGAAGAGAGAAACCTGATTCTAGACTCACTCCACACATGTGCCTGTACACCTGATCCACCCATGTCTGTCTGTCTCCCCCCCCCCCCCCCCCCCCCTACATCTCGAGTGTCTTGGGTCAACATATGAAGAACTTTCCCTGTAGCCTACCGGGGATGTGTTGCTGTATGTTAATTATGACGCAATAATTAGTCAATAATAATGTCATTGTGAGAAACAATGGCGTGGGGCTGGAGAGGGGTACTATGGCCACACCTGTTTTCTGTGAATAAAATAAACATGCCCCAGGCTATCAATGAATCATTCAGATGCCCAGCTTCCTTACTACCCACTCTGCCCTCACCTGTGGAGCTCTGACTACACACACACTAACCTTTCTGCATTTCTCCTATTTGACAAACGCTTCTCTGAGCAGATGTCTTGTTTTTGCTGTACGGTGGTTATGTGGGAGAGAATATTCTTTTTACAAGAGGTTTGTGTTATGGTAGGTTGAGTTGTAGTAGTTCAATGTAGCGTTGTTTGTCAGTGAGGTGAGGGAATCTCCTGTCACTCAGAGTAAAACTCTAGTAACTGCAGTATGGAGTTGGCCGGAGGAGCAGCTGTGTATGTGGGTTAGCTTGCTGGTCTATAAGTACAGAATGGACTGTAATGGGTGTTTGTGTAATTGAGGAAGAGTTTATTTTATTAGTGTTTTTAATGAATAGTATGTGCGCTGGTAGTCTCTCTTCTCCTGGTGTGTGTTTAGATATGTGTGTTAGTGTGTGTACCTACTGTATGTGTGTGTTTTCCCTTGCAGCAGTACTATGGTGTCTGGTGCCATAACACTGGCCTTCCTCCCCCTGGTGTTGACTTTTATTCCCTACCACTACTACTTTGTGTTGTTCTACTGGGCGGTGCTGGTGAGGATGTGATATGACTGTATTACTAGGCTGAGCCGGGAAGAGAGGGCCTTCCAGTATGTTCTGACCCACGCCACCCCCGGCGACCCAGAAAGCATCCTGAAAACCTTTGACCTCTGGTGCAGCAAGGTGGAGTTCAGCAGCAACAACAGCCCCAAGGTGACGCCACCCGACTGAAATTCCTCTCCCTCTCTTCTCCATCCACATTTTCCTGTCTGACCACACCAATAGGGGTGTAGGTAAGATAAGGGACCGGATTATTTTCTGAGCACTGCCCCCTGACAGTGCTGGAGCTGGGTTCCCACTGTGGATACAGCATGGTACGTATCGCCTGGGCACCAGACTCTAGTGTGGAAATGGATGCAAGAATCACTGCCATAGCAGAGGTCATACGAGGCTTCGACGATGACACAGTGAGAGACAGACACACATATCTATTTCTAAGACATACAAGGTTGGGTACAACTTACTTCTGGTTGTCGTCTGAGCCTCCTGCTGCCTTCTGCTTAGTGCCCCCTGCTGGTTGAATAGCACTCTCAGACTGCATCTAACATGTTTTACAAGTCTCTGTGGCATCAATAAATCCATTATCTGTACAATGTTTTTATTTACATAAGACACTGGACCAATTAAAAAGGTATTTACTTTACATACATACGAGCACCTGTGAAGTTCCTTTTTAAAATCAGTTTTGTTGAATACTAACATTCTATAGTATGTATGTTTTTTACTCTCCAGGTTTCTGTTGGCAGCACACCCACACACAGCAGATGACAAGTGCAGTGTACAGGCTACGGTTTATGCCCATTCAGATGTGACATGACTGGCGCCGAACGGACGGGGGAGTCAAAGTTCACACACAGAACAACGAGTACCAGAGAGGGGAGTGAGTGCACACTGATGTCCTGGAGTTTGATGTGTGCGTAGTCTAAACAAAGGGGCTGAGTGTCTGGTGGTCTGTGGGGGAGGACAGAACTAGCTGAGGGGAAGTTGAGGTGGAGCAGGAGTTCTTTCTCCTCATGTTGCAAAAACACAGTTTACAGTCTTCACACATCGCAACTGTAGAACACTGAATGAGAGAACACGCACACAGCACTTTCTCCATGCAGTAAAACCCCACTCAGCTCACACCTCCCCCTTCAGTTTCACAGGGTGGGTGTGAACAGCAGGGAAAGTTCACCAGCCAAAAGCCACTGTCCAGCAGAGTAGATGAACAGCTATCCAGCTGGAGCGCTACCAAGGGGGCATCAGAGAGTAGTGAGGATTACTCTGGTCTAGATCATCCACTGGTCCTGGTCTTGGTCTGCTCCCTCCATATCCACCTGAGAGGGGGATGAGTGACATTAAGAATCAGAAGGCCTAGTATTTCCCTTATATAGTGCTCAATAGACGTGACCCCTAACCCCTGATTATGTGTGTGCGCGCGCATTGACCTCGTTGACCTCTCCGTCGTCCGGTGACTCATTGTAGTCGTTCATCTCATCTATGTCCTGCATGTCCTCTTCATCCTCAGAGTCTTCCTCACTATCTTCTTCATCCTCATCCTCCTCCTCTTCTTCCTCGTCAAATGTCTGCTACACACCCACAGAGAATACACACCAGAGTAAACATGGAAAAATGACAGAAAACATCCTTAACATCCACTATAAATGAAAGGACCACTGTCTTATTTTCATCCAAACGTTGATGCAAAATGGTAAACGATCAAATCAAAATGTATTGATAAAGCCCTTTTTATGTCAGCCGATGTCACAAAGTGCTATACAGAAATCCAGGCTAAAACCCCAAACAGCAAGCAATGCAGAAGCATTGTGGCTAGGAAAAACTCTGTAGAAAGGCAGGAACCTAGGAAGTTCTCTTCTGGCTGTGCCGGTTGGAGATGATAAGAGTACAAGGCCATTAAGGCCACATTGTTCTTCAAAATGTTCAAATATGACCAGCAGGGTCAAATAATAATCCCAGTGGTTGTAGAGGGTCCAACAGGTCAGCACCTCAGGAGTAAATGTCAGTTGGTTTTTCATTGTCAAGTATTTTTTGTTTTATTTAACCTTTATTTAACTAAGCAAGTCAGTTAAGAACAAATTCTTATTTACAATGACGACCTACCCCGGCCAAACCTTAACGACGCTGGGCCAATTGTGCGCCGCCCTATGGGACTCCCAATCACGGCCTGTTGTGATACAGCCTGGAATCGAACCAGGGTCTGTAGTGACACCTCTAGCACTGAGATGCAGTGCCTTAGACCACTGAGCCCCATTCAGAGGTCGAGACAGCAGGTACGGTAGAGGGATGGAGGGAGAGAGTTGAAAACAGCAGGTCCGAGGACAAGGTAGCACGTCCGGTAAAACGATATGTGTAAAATTTGAGGAATTAAATGTCATGAGATATTAAAACTTCTCCCTAGTTGCTAAACTCTCTTTCTGTGTACCACACCACCATAACCAAGTTCACAAAGGGCAGGGGGTTTAGGATCACCATCTTTAACTTTACTTGGTTTGAATGCGAGCTAGCAAGCATTACAAAAGCAAAACAGCAGTGTTGAACCACAGAGACTGTCATCCTGGGAAACAGCCATCCTGGGAAACAGCATGGACATCTGTCTGAGAAGACACACACACTGAGACAGGATAGCTATCAGCACCCACCTAGATAACAGACCGGGATAGATTAGTACACAGCTGATCAGATTTTGGTTTCAGTGACCCCAAAAAATATATCTGTGGGGAATGTCGCTAGCTGTGCTGTTCTCTCCTACTGTAGCTTTACTCTATCTTTGGATGGTATAATTTAAGCTCTTGCTTGCCCTCCCTCCTCTGGCCCTAATGACTCCCCCTAACCTGGGAGCTGTTGGGAATAACCACAAAATGCAAACATGAACTTCTCTATTTTATTGAATTGTAATGCCTTTCCACCCCCACATCGAACCAACTACATTACAATTGGATGTTCTGGTGCCGCTCGGGCAATTTAAAATATTGATTGGGGCCCTTCTTATTGAGGAATGTAATAAAAACATTTATACATTTGTGTTGTGCTGTATTTTACTGGATATATATTGTTTTCGATTTGGTCGTATGAAATTGGATTTGCAAGTCTCCCTTGTGAAAGAGACCCTGGTCTCAATGGTGACTTCCTGCTTAAATAAAGGTAAAATAAATGTGAACATGATTCACCTTTGTAATATCGCAGGACTTGGTCAAAATCCATACACATCTTGTATACATTTGGGTCAACTTTTGGATGAAAATATGAGTGACCGACAGGTCAGTTGTCTAGGTAAGTAAAATAAACATTATTTAAAGCTCAGATACCTCGAAAATTGGCTTCCCAATAGGCATCAGGCTATTGTCCTTCTCTGCAATGCTTTGTAACTAAGGGGGAGAGACAGGAGAGGTCAGTGTGTGTCTGTCTGAACCCAGGTTGGCTCTGTCACTCCTTCTAGTCTTGCCCTGTCTTTTCTCTCTCAGTGTTTGTTTGATTGTACCCAGGTCTGGTGCTGTTGCTCCTGTTGGTGTAACTCTGTCTCATCCACACACGGCCGGTCCAGGTTGAACCACAGAGTCTCTGTCATCCTGGGAAACAGCGAGGGGAACTGCGTGGTCATCTCTGTCTGAGAAGACACACAGACTTCACTGAGACAGGATAGCTATCAGCACCCATCTAGATAACAGACCTGGCTAGATGAGTAGACAGCTGATCAGATGTTCGTTTCAGTGACCTTAATGTGTGGAGAGTGTAGCTAGCGAAAGCTAGCTGTAAGAAATGTCACAACATAGCTAATTAGCGGCTAACTTGGGTAGGTTACCTACTGTAAGAATTGCACAGATTATGTTTTGAAGACTTTAAAATGGTATCTGTTAAGTTATTGCAGATCTTCCTTATTAGCTAGCAAACACTCTTCATCATGCATAATGTAGCTAACGCGTTATCTAGCTAACACTGCAATAACGTTGGCTAGCTAGCTATGTTACGAAACAATATCTAATACATCAATAAAAAAAATTGTACACATATTTACTGTACATGTCAAAATATTCACCGTCTTACCTGTCAAACCACTATCCCGACTAGTAGCTATCAAAATATAAATTTCAAATTTAAACTGACCGGAAACCAGTGTTGTTTTGTAAACGCTCCCAGTGTGTACGCATATCCTTCCACAAACGTTCCGCTTACTACTATTACTACGACTACTACTACTACTATTACTACTACTGTTTCTAGAGGTTTATTAAAGATGTTTTATAGCTAAATCTTCTCATTGTTCTATCTTTGGTTTTATGGCAGACTACACTTATTGGTGTATTGCTATACGAGGTCTTCTTTGATATGATTGCGGTCCACAAACAAATGCTATAGGTGCATGCCGCCACGTACTTTTTTGGATGTATATTAGCCCCCCCCCCCAAAAAAAAATTATTTCAAAAATCAGATTCAACTGCCAACAACCATCTCTACAGGCACTGGGGCCTGAGAGGGAAGAGCATCTTCGGACAGTATTCTTTGCAATATTTAGGCAGTGAAGTCCTGTAAACCCCAAAACATTTCAGCCGCAGAAACTATTATGCCCAGTTTCTTGGACTTTTTGTGTGTATGTGCAGGACAATTAATTATATGCAAGATAAACACCATAAAATCCACCTTCTTCACAATCAGCATATCAGTTTCCCTCGACTGTTGAACAACACTCTGAATCTCTACAGTCTGCGGAGCATCCACCGCCACATCTTCAGCTCCCCTCGCTCCTTCAACTACTTCACGTGCCTCCGCGTAGGAGAGTTGCATTATAGCCCTGACACTTGCCACTTCATATTCCTTTACCCTAACTGGGCACTCCAGGGAATTGGGAACGTGGTTGCCATCACAAAGGCGGAGATACATGGGGAGAAGGGTGCCATGTGAGAATTCGTAGGCGAGTGAGTAAACCTCCACTACCATCCGTTCTATTGGCCAATGTGCAATCACTGGAGAATAAACTGGATGATCTACGATCAAGACTATCCTACCAATGGGACATTAAAAACAGTAATATCTTATGTTTCACAGAATCGTGGCTAAACGACGACACGATAATATAGAGCTGGTTTTCTGTGTTTCGGCAGGACAGAGCAGGTACGTCTGGTAAGACAAGGGGCAGGGGTGTGTGTCTATTTGTCAATAACAGTTGGTGCGTGATGTCTAATATTAAAGAAGTCTCGAGGTATTGCTCCCCTGAGGTAGAGTACGCCATGATAAGCTGTAGACCACACTATGTACCAAGAGAGTTCTCATCTATATTATTCATAGCCGACTATTTTCCACCACAAACTGATGCCGGCATTAAGACCACACTCAACGAGCTGTATAAGGCCGTAAGCAAACAAAAAAATGCTCATCCCAGAAGCGGCGCCCCTAGTACCTGGGGACTTTAATGTAGGCAAACTTAAATCCGTTTTACCTCATTTATACCAGCATGTCACATGTGCAACCAGAGGAGAAAAAACTCTAGACCACCTTTACTCCACACATAGAGATGCATACAAAGCTTCCCCTTGCCCTCCATTTGGCAAATCTGACCATAATTCAATCCTCCTGATTCCTGCTTACAAGCAAAAACTAAAGAAGGAAGTAACAGTGACTCTCTCAATATGGAAGTGGTCAGATGACGCGGATGCTACGCTACAGAACTGTTTTGCTAGCACAGACTGGAATACGTTCTGGGATTCATCCAATGGCATTGAAGAGTATACCACCTCAGTCACCGGCTTCATCAAGAAGTGCATCGATGACGTCGTCCCCACACACACATATCCCAACCTGAAGCCATGGATTACAGGCAACATCCGTACTGAGCTAAAGGCTAGAGCTACCGCTTTCAAGGAGTGGGACACTGTTCGGACGTTTATAAGAAATCCCACTATGCCCTCAGATGAACCATCAAACAGGCGAAGCGTCAAAACAGTACTAAGATTGAATCTTACTACACCGTCTCTTATGCTTGTCGGATGTGGCAGAGCTTGCAAACTATTACGGACTGCAAAGGGAAAACCAGCCGTGAGCTGCCCAGTAACGTGAGCCTACCAGATGAGCTAAATGCCTTTTATGCTCGCTTCAAGGAAAGCAACACTGAAGCATGCATGAGAGCACCAGCTGTTCCGGACGACTGTGTGATCAAGCTTTCCGTAGCCGATGTGAGCAAGACCTTTAAACAGGTCTTGTTTAAAAGTGCAGTGGAAACACATTCTCTGGAGTGATGAATCACACTTCACCATCTGGCAGTCAGATGGACTAATCTGGGTTTGGCGGATGCCAGGAGAACACTACCTGCCCGGATGCATAGTGCCAATTGTAAAGTTTGGTGGCGGAGGAATAATGGTCTGGACTGTTTTTCATGGTTTGGGCTAGGCCCCTTAGTGCCAGTGATATACTACAGTATACAATGACATTCTAGATGATTCCGTGCTTACAACTTTGTGGCAACAGTTTGGGGAAGGCCCTTTCCTGTTTCAGCATGACAATGCCCCCATGCGCAAAGCGAGGTCCATACAGAAATGTTTTGTCGAGATCGGTGTGAAAAAACTTGACTGGCTTGCACAGAGCCCTGAACTCAATCTCATCCAACACCTTGGGATGAATTTCCCAACCTCACTAATGCTCTTTTGGCTGAATGGAAGCAAGTCCCTGCAGCAATGTTCCAACATCTAGTGGAAAGCCTTCCCAGAAGAGTGGAGGTTGTTATAGCAGCAAAGGGGGGACCAACTTCATATTAATGGCGATGATTTTGGAATGAGATGTTTGATGAGCAGGTGTCCCTGCACCTGTGTACATGCACTACAAAAAAGTTTAATGAGGGAAATCATGTGCCAAGAGTTTGCAAAGCTGTTATCAAGGCAAAGGGTGGCTACTTTGAAGAATCTCAAATATCAAATATATTTTGATTTGTTTAATACTTTTTGGTTACTACATGATTCCATATGTGTTATTTCATAGTTTTGATGTCTTCACTATTATTCTACAATGTAGAAAATAGTACAAATTCTATTTTTTAATTTTATTTAACCTTTCTTTAACTAGGTAAGTTAGTTAACAACACATTTTTCTTTACAATGACGGCCTACCAAATAAATAAAACCCTGGAATGAGTGGATGTCTCCAAACCTTTGACTGGCACTGTACATATCTATCTCAATTACCTCGTACCCCTGCACATCGACTCGATACTGGTACCCCGTGTATATAGCCAAGTTATCTTACTCATTGTGTATTTTATTATTACTTGTTATTACTTTTCTATTATTTATCTTTTTTCTTTCTCTCTGCATGATTGGGAAGGGCCTGTAAGTAAGCATTTGTTTACAATGTTGTTTACAAAGCATGTGATTAATAAAATGTTATTTGATTTGACACACACATACACGCACACACACAGGTATACACTCTCTCACAGACACACACAAACATTTAAATGCAAAATAAAACATTGTGATGAAACATTGTTTCTTTATCCTGTCCTCTCCACCCCTCTCTCCTCCCTTTCTCCTATTTTCTCTCCCCTCTCTCCCTCTTTCATCCTCTCCTCCCTCTCTCTCAGGCCGTAACCGTTGTCCTGCTGAGGCTAAGTGTCGTAAGTGGACAGATGTTTTCCCGACAGCCCAGATTATGTGTGAGAAGACTTGCTCTGACTCCTACAGCTACTGTACACCACCCTCTCCAGGTCTTCTAGCTGCTGCTTGCAGCTGTGGTTCACCTGAAAGAACCCCAACAAGAAGGTGGCAGAATACTGCTTAAACCACGCCCCCTGGCAACATGCTGCCCGCAACACACTCCTCCTCCTGGCAACAATGTCATTAAGCATTGTCCTGTTTTGAATAAAACCACAGATGCTTATGTCATAGATGGCTTTATGTGTCCTTGTATTCCTACACACTGTAGCTGTGTTTCTGTGGCTATATGTCTCAAATTACATCCTATTCCACACAGTTAAATAAAAAAATACTAAATATGCACTACTTTTGACCAGAGCCACAGGAAAATAATTACCTCTTTCCTTAGTCCTCACCCTTACACCCTCTTCATGCTGTCCTCCTCCTCTCTCTCCTCTCCCGTAGAAGGGTTCAGTGTTTAGTGTTTGGCACTCAGCCCGCCTTGGCACTGAGGCTGCCAACAGAACCTTACTCTCTGTCTAGGACGTTAGGATATTTCAGGGAACCAAAAACACATGACCAGTCTGAGAGGGAGGCCAGTTCTCAGTAATTATGGGGTGTTTCATTCCCCTGTGTGTGTGTGTGTGTGTGTGTGTGTGTGTGTGTGTGTGTGTGTGTGTGTGTGCGTGCGTGTGCGTGTGTGTGCGTGTGCGTGTGCGTGTGTGCGCGTGTGCGCGTGCGTGTGTGTGTGTGTGTGTGCGTGCGTGTGCGTGCGTGTGCGTGTGTGTGCGTGTGCGTGTGCGTGTGTGTGTGTGTGTGTGCGTGTGTGCGCGTGTGTGCGTGCGTGTGTGCGCGTGTGTGCGTTTGTGTGTGTGTGGGTACAGTCTGTTCTAGTCTTTTATGTTTTCATTTGTCACAGAGTGTATTATGGGCGTGGCTAGCCTCCTGGTAGCTGTGGTTACCAGGCCATAGTCCTCACCCCTGCTGCCTGAGATGCAGCACATACTCTCTCACAGAAGCACATACACACACATGTACAGAAACTCACATTCATGTAGCCTCCACACACACACTTACACACACCACGCTCTGTGTGATGACATAGCCAGGAATAGCAGAAAGATGGACGAGGTCCATAAGGCTATTAATACCCAGCCTCTTTCCAGGTCACACTCACCTCACGCTACAAATTAAATCAAATCAAATTGTATTGGTCACATACACATGGTTAGCAGATGTTAAAGTGAGTGTAGCGCAATGCTTGTGCTTCTAGTTCCAACAGTGCAGTAATAGCTAACAAGTAATCTAACAGGTCCCCAACAACTACCTAATACACACAAATCTGAAGGGGTGGAATAAGAATATGTACATATAAATATATGGATGAGTGATGGCCGAGCGGCATAGGCATGGTGCAATAGATGGTATAAGGTACAGTATATTCATATAAGATGACTAATGTAAGATATGTTAACATTATTAAAGTGGCATTGTTTAAAGTGACTAGTGATCCATTTATTAAAGTGGCCAGTGATATGAGTCTCTATGTTGGCAGCAGCCTCTCTGAATTAGTGATGGCTGTTTAACAGTCTGATGGCCTTGAGATAGAAGCTCATTTTCAGTCTCTCTGTCCCAGCTTTGATGCACCTGTACTGACCTCGCCTGCTGGATGATAGCGGGGTGAACAGGCAGTGGCTCAGGTGGTTGTTGTCCTTGATTATCTTTTTGGCCTTCCTGTGACATCGGGTGCTGTAGGTGTCCTGGAGGGCAGGTAGTTTGCCCCCAGTGATGCGTTGTGCAGACCGCACCACCTTCTGGAGAGCCCTGTGGTTGAGGGCGGTACAGTTGCCATACCAGGCGGTGATACAGCCCGACAGGATGCTCTCGATTGTGCATTTGTAAAAGTTTGTCAGGGTTTAAGGTGACAAGCCACATTTCTTCAGCCTCCTGAGGTTGAAGAGGCGCTGTTAAGCCTTCTTCACCACACTGTTTGTGTGGGTGGACCATTTCAGTTTGTCTGTGATGTGTACGCTGAGGAACTTAAAACTTTCCACCTTCTCCACTGCAGTCCCGTCGATGTGGATAGGGGGGTGCTCCCTCTGCTGTTTCCTGAAGTCCACGTTCATCTTCTTTGTTTTGTTGACGTTGAGCAAGAGGTTGTTTTCCTGACACCACACTCCGAGTGCCCTCATCTCCTCTCTGTAGGCTGTCTCGTTGTTGTTGGTAATCAAGACCACTACTGTTGTGTCGTCTGCAAACTTGATGATTGAGTTGGAGGCGTGCATGGCCCCGTCATGGGTGAACAGGGAGTACAGGAGGGGGCTGAGCAGGAGGGGGCTGAGCACGCACCCTTGTGGGGCCCCAGTTTTGAGGGTCAGTGAAGTGGAGATGTTGTTTCCTACCTTTACCACCTGGGGGCAGCCCGTCAGAAAGTCCAAGAACCAATTGCACAGGATGGGGTTGAGACCCAGGGCCTCAAGCTTGATGATGAGCTTGTAGGGTACTATGGTGTTGAATGCTGAGCTATAGTCAATTAACAGCATTCTTACATATGTATTCCTCTTATCCAGATGGGATCGGGCAGTGTGCAGTGTGATGGCGATTGCATCGTCTGTGGACCTGTTGGGGCGGTATGCAAACTGAAGTGGGTCTAGGGTGGCAGGTAAGGTCGAGGTGATATGATCCTTGACTAGTCACTCAAAGCACTTCATGATGACAGAAGTGAGTGCTACGGGGCGATAGTCATTTAGTTGTGTTATCTTTGCCTTCTTGGGAACAGGAACAATGGTGGCCATCTTGAAGCATGTGGGGACAGCAGACTGAGAAAGGGAGCGATTGAATATACCCGTAAATACACCAGCCATCTGGTCTGCGCATGCTCTGAGAATGCGGCAAGGGATGCCATCTTTGTGTGTATGTGTGTGTGTGTATGTGTGCATGTGTTGATGCAGAAAAAGCACTTCTTTTAAACATAAATTGGGCTGGGATTAAGCTTTAGGAATAGGTTGAAGGATCAGGCTTGGTTTACAAAATAAGTTACAACTTCAAAACAAAAGTGTGACGTCACAGTCCTGTGGGAGCACTTCTGTGTTATGACCACTAGGTGGACTCACACCTCGCATAGAAAATACAACACTAAAAACATGACGTGAACCAGTATTAATTATTACTATGTTAATAAACAGTTAGCTGCATAAACACGCACAACCACACAACAGGAAGTTTTTGTTGTTGTGAGGCCTAGTCTTGGCTGAAATACAGCTCTCTGTAGCTGCTGTGCCTCTCCCTCTCCCTCTCGCTCCATCTCCAGGATTTACATAGTCTGATTTCCGTGGGAAGCGCGAAAGCAGCGGAGCCTCCATGGCAGACTTTCAGGAACGGAGGAAACTACAGAAACGACCCATCGAAAAGTATTAACGTCACAGTTTTCTCGCGTTTTCCAACTCGGACTCACACTACTTGCACTCTAACTGCCGGATTGATCGTCTCGTTCAGATTGTTTAACTCAGGAAACCGTGTGTTTTCTGGTGCTGTGGCGATGGCCGGTGGCGGCGGGGTGTCGCCGCTGGGGCTAGCGCCTCCGTTGTGGTATCACCGGGACCTGAGTCGCGCTGCTGCCGAGGAGCTGCTGGCCCGCGCGGGACGCGACGGGAGTTTCCTGGTTCGGGACAGCGAAAGTGTTAACGGGGCGTACGCTTTGTGTGTGCTGTAAGTAGCCAGATTTACTGTTCTCTTCGTAAAAGTGTGGCTTTACTTTTCAGGATAGACTGGCTAGATGGTTTCTAATCCGAGCTGTCTGGCTTTCATTTGTCCCATGGTTGGAAGGGACACATCGTGGCAACTAATCAAATATCTAGTAGCCAGTCAGTAGGGTTCAGCAAATATTCTGTCCGTCTGTGGCTACAGTGTAACAGCCAGGATCAATAGATTGTGTTCTTAAGACATGCTATTACATTGTAACTTGCTAACTAGTTATTTAACTAGCTAGGACTATCAGGAAAAGTTAGTTTCATAACCTAGCCTGTCAACTCATCATCACAACAACTCAGTTGAAGTTTTCTACAGCCTACAGTAGGCCTGTTTTAACAAGAATCCTTTCTGTGTAGTATACATCCAATCATACCCAGCCCATGTCTGTCAGTTTACACTTAGGTATTTAGACTGTAACTGTACCCCACCGAACCAGAGGGGTCTTACTTACACACACACACACACACACACACACACACACACACACACACCACACACACACACACACACACACTGTCAGTGTGACACACTTGTTGTGTTGTCTGCTTAGAATTCTCTGTTAGCTGGTGTTGACATCCCAGCATTGAGCCATCAGTACAGTCACCCTATTTCTGCTGATGTTTAGGGTGGACTTAAAAGGGTGGAAACTGTGCTCAGGGAAGGGAGGAAAAGGGTTGTATTGAACGAGGGCCCGTGCCCTGTCCGCTCTGAGAGTGGGTTGGATGGCCAGCCATTGTTGCTACTTCTGTGTAATAACATGAGCATCACCAATCCAGTCCATGTTACATCATGGTCTACCTGGTCAGGTGGTCAGGTAAAACAACATGGATATCACACACCGGTGGCCATCATGTCATCACCTCACACACATTTACAGCTCTCTCATGCCTCTCGCTCGTGTGACACACACATACACTTCCCTTTTCACACACACACACTTCCCTTTTCTATCAGACAGACAGATGAGACAGTATGTTTCAGGAGTATTTTCTCGTGCTAGCTGATATTCAGAGCACTGATAAATAGTGGTGGTTGCTGGTTGACAGATACCACAGAGAGAGAGAGAGAGAGAGAGAGAGAGAGAGAGAGGAACAGTTCTGCTGTCTGTCTGTACAACCTACTGCCACAGATGACAGAGGATGAACTGTGGATTGTTGTTGAAGTAAAAATGGCTGGAGTAAAGGGATGAGAGTTCAGAAACAAAGTGGTGGTTTACAGAGCTACAAGAGGAGAACCAGATGTTATCTAAAAGCTGTCTGAAGGTTGTCTGGAGCCTATGGAGTTTCTACTTCTTCTGCTGGTCTGACCTCAACCTCTGCCCACTCCAGATTACACATTTCACTGTGTGTCTGTGTCTGTGAGGGATTTGTGTGTTTCCTCCCGGCCATGTGAGTGTTACAGAGAGATGGGGGAGCTATTCCTCAGAGCACTAGGCCTACCTAGCACGTTTAAACACGCAGATAGACCCACAAGGATTCAGTGTTACGTACTGTTTGTGTGTGTGGAGCTAGGGTTTACTAGCAAACATTCCTCACTTAAAACACCTAGTGTGTGTGTGTGTGTGTGTGTGTGTGTGTGTGTGTGTGTGTGTAAGTAAGACCCCTCTGGTTCGGTGGGGTACAGTTACAGTCTAAATACCTAAGTGTAAACTGACAGACATGGGCTGGGTATGATTGGATGTATACTACACAGAAAGGATTCTTGTTAAAACAGGCCTACTGTAGGCTGTAGAAAACTTCAACTGAGTTGTTGTGATGATGAGTTGACAGGCTAGGTTATGAAACTAACTTTTCCTGATAGTCCTAGCTAGTTAAATAACTAGTTAGCAAGTTACAATGTAATAGCATGTCTTAAGAACACAATCTACTTTGGAGAGAAATAAAGGGTACAAGCATAAGAGAGAGAGAGAGGGAGAGGTGGGTATTTTGCCATCATCTGTTGGTGTTGGTGCAAGAGAGGGCTGGAGGAAAACAGAGAGAGGGCTGGAGGAAAACAGAGAGAGAACTGGAGGAAAACAGAGAGAGGGCTGGAGGAAAACAGAGAGAGAGCTGGAGGAAAACAGAGAGAGAGCTGGAGGAAAACAGAGAGAGGGCTGGAGGAAAACAGAGAGAGAGCTGGAGGAAAACAGAGAGAGGGCTGGAGGAAAACAGAGAGAGAGCTGGAGGAAAACAGAGAGAGGGCTGGAGGAAAACAGAGAGAGGGCTGGAGGAAAACAGAGAGAGGGCTGGAGGAAAACAGAGAGAGAGCTGGAGGAAAACAGAGAGAGAGCTGGAGGAAAACAGAGAGAGGGCTGGAGGAAAACAGAGAGAGAGCTGGAGGAAAACAGAGAGAGAGCTGGAGGGAAACGGAGAGAGGGCTGGAGGAAAACAGAGAGAGGGCTGGAGGAAAACAGAGAGAGGGCTGGAGGAAAACAGAGAGAGGGCTGGAGGAAAACAGAGAGAGGGCTGGAGGAAAACAGAGAGAGAGCTGGAGGAAAACAGAGAGAGGGCTGGAGGAAAACAGAGAGAGAGCTGGAGGAAAACAGAGAGAGAGCTGGAGGGAAATGGAGAGAGGGCTGGAGGAAAACAGAGAGAGAGCTGGAGGGAAACAGAGAAAGGGCTGGAGGGAAATGGAGAGAGGGCTGGAGGAAAACAAGAGAGAGGGCTGGAGGCATAGTGCACTAAATACAGCATGGTGTTTACCGTAAACACACACATAGGGGGTGAAGCCTACTGTTTCCCACTCTTCTGCCATATCTCTCTCTTGCTCTCTCTCTCCATATCACTCTCTCCATATCTGTAATGTGTGTGTACTGGCGGCAGAGAAGTCAGGCGCAGGAGAGCAAAGACTGTTACAACGGTGCAGTCTAATAATAAAAATCACAGTGAACAAAAACAATAAATAAATACAATGGGACAAAACCCTTCGCTCGCCAGACATAACGTGCACAAACTCTTACAATAAACAATACCGGACAAGGACATGGGGGAACAGAGGGTTAAATACACAACATGTAATTGATGGAATTGAAACCAGGTGTGAGGGAAGACCAGACAAAACCAATGGAAAATGGAAGGTGGATCGGCGATGGCTAGAAGGCCGGTGACGTCAATCGCCGAACGCCACCCGAACCAGGAGAGGGACCGACTTCGGAGGAAGTCCTGACAATATCTCTCTCTCCATATCTATCCATAACTCTCTCTCTCCATATCTCTCTCTCCATATCTATCCATAACTCTCTCTCTCCATATCTATCCATAACTCTCTCTCTCCATATCTCTCTCTCCATATCTATCCATAACTCTCTCTCTCCATATCTCTCTCTCTCCATAACTCTCTCTCTCCATATCTCTCTCTCCATATCTATCCATAACTCTCTCTCTCCATATCTCTCTCTCCATAACTCTCTCTCCATATCTATCCATAACTCTCTCTCTCCATATCTCTCTCTCCATAACTCTCTCTCTCCATATCTCTCTCTCCATATCTCTCTCTCCATAACTCTCTCTCTCCATATCTCTCTCTCCATATCTATCCATAACTCTCTCTCTCCATAACTCTCTCTCCATAACTCTCTCTCTCCATATCTCTCTCTCCATATCTCTCTCTCCATATCTATCCATAACTCTCTCTCTCCATATCTCTCTCTCCATATCTATCCATAACTCTCTCTCTCTCCATATCTCTCTCTCCATAACTCTCTCTCTCCATATCTCTCTCTCCATATCTATCCATAACTCTCTCTCTCCATAACTCTCTCTCCATAACTCTCTCTCTCCATATCTCTCTCTCCATATCTCTCTCTCCATATCTATCCATAACTCTCTCTCTCCATATCTCTCTCTCCATATCTATCCATAACTCTCTCTCTCTCCATATCTCTCTCTCCATAACTCTCTCTCTCCATATCTCTCTCTCCATATCTCTCTCTCCATATCTATCCATAACTCTCTCTCTCCATATCTCTCTCTCCATAACTCTCCCTCTCCATATCTCTCTCTCCATATCTATCCATAACTCTCTCTCTCCATATCTCTCTCTCCATAACTCTCTCTCTCTCTCTCTCCATATCTCTCTCTCCATATCTCTCTCTCCATATCTATCCATAACTCTCTCTCTCCATATCTCTCTCTCCATATCTATCCATAACTCTCTCTCTCCATATCTCTCTCTCCATAATTCTCTCTCTCCATATCTCTCTCTCCATATCTATCCATAACTCTCTCTCTCCATATCTCTCTCTCCATAACTCTCTCTCTCCATATCTCTCTCTCCATATCTCTCTCTCCATATCTATCCATAACTCTCTCTCTCCATATCTCTCTCTCCATAACTCTCTCTCTCCATATCTCTCTCTCCATATCTATCCATAACTCTCTCTCTCCATATCTCTCTCTCCATAACTCTCTCTCTCCATATCTCTCTCTCAATTAAATTCAAAGGGCTTTATTGGCATGGGAAACATATGTTTGTATTGCCAAAGCAGGTGAAATAGACAATAAACAAAAGGTGAACAAACAGTAAACATCTCTCTCTGTCTTTGTATTCCTGGTATAGTTGAGTGTTCCTACAGGAACAATGGTATTTACCCCACAGCAGGGTTCTACAGCAACCAACTACCTTCTGAGATCAGAGCAGGAAGAGATCCCTAATGAACTCCTCCACACACACACACACACACACACACACACACACACACACACACACACACACACACACACACACACACACACACACACACACACACACACACACACACACACACACACACACACACACACACACACACACACACACACACACCATGGAGGATTGTGTGTGTTTCAAACATCTCAGCTTGTTTTGGAGTGTGAGTTCCTCTCCCTCATACCCATGTGACCACAAGACGCAGCTTGGAAATGAATCTAAATCAAACTGCTAAAAACAGAACAGTAGCTCCACCTTACTGCTGCGTGTCTGGTTCTGGTCTATGTTAGATCAGATCAGGGCTGTAGCTCCACCTTACTGCTGCGTGTCTGGTTCTGGTCTATGTTAGATCAGATCAGGGCTGTAGCTCCACCTTACTGCTGCGTGTCTGGTTCTGGTCTATGTTAGATCAGATCAGGGCTGTAGCTCCACCTTACTGCTGTGTGTCTGGTTCTGGTCTATGTTAGATCAGATCAGGGCTGTAGCTCCACCTTACTGCTGTGTGTCTGGTTCTGGTCTATGTTAGATCAGATCAGGGCTGTAGCTCCACCTTACTGCTGTGTGTCTGGTTCTGGTCTATGTTAGATCAGATCAGGGCTGTAGCTCCACCTTACTGCTGCGTGTCTGGTTCTGGTCTATGTTAGATCAGATCAGGGCTGTAGCTCCACCTTACTGCTGTGTGTCTGGTTCTGGTCTATGTTAGATCAGATCAGGGCTGTAGCTCCACCTTACTGCTGTGTGTCTGGTTCTGGTCTATGTTAGATCAGATCAGGGCTGTAGCTCCACCTTACTGCTGTGTGTCTGGTTCTGGTCTATGTTAGATCAGATCAGGGCTGTAGCTCCACCTTACTGCTGCGTGTCTGGTTCTGGTCTATGTTAGATCAGATCAGGGCTGTAGCTCCACCTTACTGCTGTGTGTCTGGTTCTGGTCTATGTTAGATCAGATCAGGGCTGTAGCTCCACCTTACTGCTGTGTGTCTGGTTCTGGTCTATGTTAGATCAGATCAGGGCTGTAGCTCCACCTTACTGCTGTGTGTCTGGTTCTGGTCTATGTTAGATCAGATCAGGGCTGTAGCTCCACCTTACTGCTGCGTGTCTGGTTCTGGTCTATGTTAGATCAGATCAGGGCTGTAGCTCCACCTTACTGCTGCGTGTCTGGTTCTGGTCTATGTTAGATCAGATCAGGGCTGTAGCTCCACCTTACTGCTGTGTGTCTGGTTCTGGTCTATGTTAGATCAGATCAGGGCTGTAGCTCCACCTTACTGCTGTGTGTCTGGTTCTGGTCTATGTTAGATCAGATCAGGGCTGTAGCTCCACCTTACTGCTGCGTGTCTGGTTCTGGTCTATGTTAGATCAGATCAGGGCTGTAGCTCCACCTTACTGCTGCGTGTCTGGTTCTGGTCTATGTTAGATCAGATCAGGGCTGTAGCTCCACCTTACTGCTGCGTGTCTGGTTCTGGTCTATGTTAGATCAGATCAGGGCTGTAGCTCCACCTTACTGCTGCGTGTCTGGTTCTGGTCTATGTTAGATCAGATCAGGGCTGTAGCTCCACCTTACTGCTGCGTGTCTGGTTCTGGTCTATGTTAGATCAGATCAGGGCTGTAGCTCCACCTTACTGCTGCGTGTCTGGTTCTGGTCTATGTTAGATCAGATCAGGGCTGTAGCTCCACCTTACTGCTGTGTGTCTGGTTCTGGTCTATGTTAGATCAGATCAGGGCTGTAGCTCCACCTTACTGCTGCGTGTCTGGTTCTGGTCTATGTTAGATCAGATCAGGGCTGTAGCTCCACCTTACTGCTGCGTGTCTGGTTCTGGTCTATGTTAGATCAGATCAGGGCTGTAGCTCCACCTTACTGCTGTGTGTCTGGTTCTGGTCTATGTTAGATCAGATCAGGGCTGTAGCTCCACCTTACTGCTGTGTGTCTGGTTCTGGTCTATGTTAGATCAGATCAGGGCTGTAGCTCCACCTTACTGCTGTGTGTCTGGTTCTGGTCTATGTTAGATCAGATCAGGGCTGTAGCTCCACCTTACTGCTGCGTGTCTGGTTCTGGTCTATGTTAGATCAGATCAGGGCTGTAGCTCCACCTTACTGCTGCGTGTCTGGTTCTGGTCTATGTTAGATCAGATCAGGGCTGTAGCTCCACCTTACTGCTGCGTGTCTGGTTCTGGTCTATGTTAGATCAGATCAGGGCTGTAGCTCCACCTTACTGCTGCGTGTCTGGTTCTGGTCTATGTTAGATCAGATCAGGGCTGTAGCTCCACCTTACTGCTGTGTGTCTGGTTCTGGTCTATGTTAGATCAGATCAGGGCTGTAGCTCCACCTTACTGCTGTGTGTCTGGTTCTGGTCTATGTTAGATCAGATCAAATCAAATGGTATTGTTCACATGCGCCGAGTACAATAGTTGTAGACTTTACAGTGAAATGCATATTTATGAGCCCATTCCCAACAATGCAGAGTTAAAAAAGTAAGAAAAATATTTAGTAAATAAAAAGGATATAGTAACACAATAAAAACAATAATAAGGCTATATACAAGGAGTACCAGTACTGAGTCAATGTGCAGGGGTACCAGGTAGTTGAGGTAATAACTAGACTATATGCAGGAAGTACCAGTACTGAGTCAATGTTGCAGGGGTACCAGGTAGTTGAGGTAATAACTAGACTATATGCAGGAAGTACCAGTACTGAGTCAATGTGCAGGGGTACCAGGTAGTTGAGGTAATTGAGCTAATACAGTATGTACATGCAGGTAGGTGTAAAGTGACTTGGCAATCAGGATAGATAATAGACAGTAGCAGCAGTATACTGTAGGTAGGGGTAAAGGATAGATAATAGACAGTAACAGCAGTATACTGTAGGTAGGGGTAAAGGATAGATAATAGACAGTAACAGCAGTATACTGTAGGTAGGGGTAAAGGATAGATAATAGACAGTAACAGCAGTATACTGTAGGTAGGGGTAAAGGATAGATAATAGACAGTAACAGCAGTATACTGTAGGTAGGGGTAAAGGATAGATAATAGACAGTAACAGCAGTATACTGTAGGTAGGGGTAAAGGATAGATAACAGACAGTAGCAGCAGTATACTGTAGGTAGTGGTAAAGGATAGATAATAGACAGTAACAGCAGTATACTGTAGGTAGGGGTAAAGGATAGATAATAGACAGTAGCAGCAGTATACTGTAGGTAGGGGTAAAGGATAGACAATAGACAGTAACAGCAGTATACTGTAGGTAGGGGTAAAGGATAGATAATAGACAGTAACAGCAGTATACTGTAGGTAGGGGTAAAGGATAGATAATAGACAGTAACAGCAGTATACTGTAGGTAGGGGTAAAGGATAGATAATAGACAGTAGCAGCAGTATACTGTAGGTAGGGGTAAAGGATAGACGATAGACAGTAACAGCAGTATACTGTAGGTAGGGGTAAAGGATAGACAATAGACAGTAACAGCAGTATACTGTAGGTAGGGGTAAAGGATAGACAATAGACAGTAACAGCAGTATACTGTAGGTAGGGGTAAAGGATAGATGATAGACAGTAACAGCAGTATACTGTAGGTAGGGGTAAAGGATAGATAATAGACAGTAACAGCAGTATACTGTAGGTAGGGGTAAAGGATAGATAATAGACAGTAACAGCAGTATACTGTAGGTAGGGGTAAAGGATAGATAATAGACAGTAACAGCAGTATACTGTAGGTAGGGGTAAAGGATAGACAATAGACAGTAACAGCAGTATACTGTAGGTAGGGGTAAAGGATAGATGATAGACAGTAACAGCAGTATACTGTAGGTAGGGGTAAAGGATAGATGATAGACAGTAACAGCAGTATACTGTAGGTAGGGGTAAAGGATAGATAATAGACAGTAACAGCAGTATACTGTAGGTAGGGGTAAAGGATAGATAATAGACAGTAACAGCAGTATACTGTAGGTAGGGGTAAAGGATAGATAATAGACAGTAACAGCAGTATACTGTAGGTAGTGGTAAAGGATAGATAATAGACAGTAACAGCAGTATACTGTAGGTAGGGGTAAAGGATAGATAATAGACAGTAACAGCAGTATACTGTAGGTAGGGGTAAAGGATAGATAATAGACAGTAACAGCAGTATACTGTAGGTAGGGGTAAAGGATAGATAATAGACAGTAACAGCAGTATACTGTAGGTAGGGGTAAAGGATAGATAATAGACAGTAGCATCAGTGTATGTGAAGACTGTCTGTGTGTGTTGTGTGGCATTAATATGCATGTGTGTGTGTTGGAGTGTAGTTTGTGTGAGTTAGTGGGTAGAGTCTAGTGAGTGTGCATAGAGCCAGTGCAAGAGAGTCTGTGCAAAACAATTAAGATAAATAAATAATAAAGGGGGCAATGCTAATAGCCTGAGTAGCCATTTTGATTAGCTGTTCAGCAGTCTTATGGTTTAGGGGTAGAAGCTGTTCAGCAGTCTTATGGTTTGGGGGTAGAAGCTGTTCAGCAGTCTTATGGTTTGGGGGTAGAAGCTGTTCAGCAGTCTTATGGCTTAGGGGTAGAAGCTGTTCAGCAGTCTTATGGCTTAGGGGTAGAAGCTGTTCAGCAGTCTTATGGTTTAGGGGTAGAAGCTGTTCAGCAGTCTTATGGCTTAGGGGTAGAAGCTGTTCAGCAGTCTTATGGTTTAGGGGTAGAAGCTGTTCAGCAGTCTTATGGCTTAGGGGTAGAAGCTGTTCAGCAGTCTTATGGTTTAGGGGTAGAAGCTGTTCAGCAGTCTTATGGCTTAGGGGTAGAAGCTGTTCAGCAGTCTTATGGCTTAGGGGTAGAAGCTGTTCAGCAGTCTTATGGCTTAGGGGTAGAAGCTGTTCAGCAGTCTTATGGCTTAGGGGTAGAAGCTGTTCAGCAGTCTTATGGATTAGGGGTAGAAGCTGTTCAGCAGTCTTATGGTTTAGGGGTAGAAGCTGTTCAGCAGTCTTATGGCTTAGGGGTAGAAGCTGTTCAGCAGTCTTATGGTTTAGGGGTAGAAGCTGTTCAGCAGTCTTATGGCTTAGGGGTAGAAGCTGTTCAGCAGTCTTATGGTTTAGGGGTAGAAGCTGTTCAGCAGTCTGATGGCTTAGGGGTAGAAGCTGTTCAGCAGTCTTATGGTTTAGGGGTAGAAGCTGTTCAGCAGTCTTATGGCTTAGGGGTAGAAGCTGTTCAGCAGTCTTTTGGTCCCAGACTTGACGCTCCTGCACTGCTTGCCGTGCGGTAGCAGAGAGAACAGTCTATGACTTGGGTGGCTGGATTCTTTGACAATTTTTAGGGCCTTCCTCAGAGCACTAGGCCTACCTAGCACGTTTAAACACGCAGATAGACCCACAAGGATTCAGTGTTACGTACTGTTTGTGTGTGTGGAGCTAGGGTTTACTAGCAAACATTCCTCACTTAAAACACCTAGTGTGTGTATGTGTGTGTGTGTATGTGTGTGTGTGGGGGGGGGGGGGCTACTTTGGAGAGAAATAAAGGGTACAAGCATAAGAGAGAGAGAGAGGGAGAGGTGGGTATTTTGCCATCATCTGTTGGTGTTGGTGCAAGAGAGGGCTGGAGGAAAACAGAGAGAGGGCTGGAGGAAAACAGAGAGAGAGCTGGAGGAAAACAGAGAGAGAGCTGGAGGAAAACAGAGAGAGGGCTGGAGGAAAACAGAGAGAGAGCTGGAGGAAAACAGAGAGAGCTGGAGGAAAACAGAGAGAGGGCTGGAGGAAAACAGAGAGAGAGCTGGAGGAAAACAGAGAGAGGGCTGGAGGAAAACAGAGAGAGAGCTGGAGGAAAACGGAGAGAGGGCTGGAGGGAAACGGAGAGAGGGCCGGAGGGAAACGGAGAGAGGGCCATAGGAAAACAGAGAGAGAGCCGGAGGAAAACAGAGAGGGCTGGAGGAAAACGGAGAGAGGGCTGGAGGGAAACGGAGAGAGGGCTGGAGGGAAACGGAGAGAGGGCTGGAGGGAAACGGAGAGAGGGCTGGAGGAAAACGGAGAGAGGGCTGGAGGGAAACGGAGAGAGGGCTGGAGGAAAACGGAGAGAGGGCTGGAGGGAAACGGAGAGAGGGCTGGAGGGAAACGGAGTGAGGGCTGGAGGAAAACGGAGAGAGGGCTGGAGGGAAACAGAGAGAGGGCTGGAGGGAAACGGAGAGAGGGCTGGAGGGAAATGGAGCACTGTGTTTACCTTAAGCACACAGGGGGTGAAGTCTACTGTTTACCTCTAAGCTCTCAGCCCTCTCTCTCTCTCTCTCTCTTTCTCTCCCTCTCTCTCTCAATTCAATTCAAGTGGAATAAGCAAAATGAAAATTAACAATCTGAAATTAACAGTGAACATTACACTCACAAGTTTTGTCTGTTATATCATTGGCTATGTAGATGTGCAAATAGTTGAAGTATGAAAGGGAAAATATATAAACAGATAAAAATGGTGTTTGTGCTCCACTGGTTTCCCTTCTCTCTTCTCTCACCTCTAACCTCTCAATTCAATTCAAAGGGGCTTTATTGGCATGGGGAACATGTTTACAAAGCAAGTGAAATAAACAATAAACAAATCAACAAAGAAAATTAAACAAAACCAAGACAACAACAACCAGACATTAACAGTATAGTCCTAATTCATTAATAGTCCTAATTCATTAACAGTCCTAATTCATTAACAGTCCTAATTCATTAACAGTATAGTCCTAATTCATTAATAGTCCTAATTCATTAACAGTCCTAATTCATTAACAGTCCTAATTCATTAACAGTATAGTCCTAATTCATTAACAGTATAGTCCTAATTCATTAATAGTCCTAATTCATTAACAGTCCTAATTCATTAACAGTCCTAATTCATTAACAGTCCTAATTCATTAACAGTCCTAATTCATTAACAGTATAGTCCTAATTCATTAACAGTCCTAATTCATTAACAGTCCTAATTCATTAATAGTCCTAATTCATTAACAGTCCTAATTCATTAATAGTCCTAATTCATTAACAGTCCTAATTCATTAACAGTATAGTCCTAATTCATTAACAGTCCTAATTCATTAACAGTCCTAATTCATTAACAGTCCTAATTCATTAACAGTATAGTCCTAATTCATTAACAGTATAGTCCTAATTCATTAACAGTCCTAATTCATTAACAGTCCTAATTCATTAATAGTCCTAATTCATTAACAGTCCTAATTCATTAATAGTCCTAATTCATTAACAGTCCTAATTCATTAACAGTATAGTCCTAATTCATTAACAGTCCTAATTCATTAACAGTCCTAATTCATTAACAGTCCTAATTCATTAACAGTATAGTCCTAATTCATTAACAGTCCTAATTCATTAACAGTCCTAATTGATTAATAGTCCTAATTCATTAACAGTCCTAATTCATTAACAGTCCTAATTCATTAATAGTCCTAATTCATTAACAGTCCTAATTCATTAACAGTCCTAATTCATTAACAGTATAGTCCTAATTCATTAATAGTCCTAATTCATTAATAGTCCTAATTCATTAATAGTCCTAATTCATTAACAGTCCTAATTCATTAACAGTCCTAATTCATTAACAGTCCTAATTCATTAACAGTATAGTCCTAATTCATTAACAGTCCTAATTCATTAATAGTCTTAATTCATTAACAGTCCTAATTCATTAATAGTCCTAATTCATTAATAGTCCTAATTCATTAACAGTCCTAATTCATTAACAGTCCTAATTCATTAACAGTATAGTCCTAATTCATTAACAGTCCTAATTCATTAACAGTCCTAATTCATTAACAGTCCTAATTCATTAACAGTCCTAATTCATTAACAGTATAGTCCTAATTCATTAATAGTCCTAATTCATTAATAGTCCTAATTCATTAACAGTCCTAATTCATTAACAGTATAGTCCTAATTCATTAATAGTCCTAATTCATTAACAGTCCTAATTCATTAACAGTATAGTCCTAATTCATTAACAGTCCTAATTCATTAATAGTCCTAATTCATTAACAGTCCTAATTCATTAACAGTCCTAATTCATTAATAGTCCTAATTCATTAACAGTCCTAATTCATTAACAGTCCTAATTCATTAACAGTATAGTCCTAATTCATTAACAGTCCTAATTCATTAACAGTCCTAATTCATTAACAGTCCTAATTCATTAACAGTCCTAATTCATTAATAGTCCTAATTCATTAACAGTATAGTCCTAATTCATTAACAGTATAGTCCTAATTCATTAACAGTCCTAATTCATTAACAGTCCTAATTCATTAACAGTATAGTCCTAATTCATTAACAGTCCTAATTCATTAATAGTCCTAATTCATTAACAGTCCTAATTCATTAACAGTATAGTCCTAATTCATTAACAGTCCTAATTCATTAACAGTCCTAATTCATTAACAGTCCTAATTCATTAACAGTCCTAATTCATTAACAGTCCTAATTCATTAACAGTATAGTCCTAATTCATTAACAGTCCTAATTCATTAACAGTCCTAATTCATTAACAGTCCTAATTCATTAATAGTCCTAATTCATTAACAGTCCTAATTCATTAACAGTCCTAATTCATTAACAGTCCTAATTCATTAACAGTCCTAATTCATTAATAGTCCTAATTCATTAACAGTCCTAATTCATTAATAGTCCTAATTCATTAACAGTCCTAATTCATTAATAGTCCTAATTCATTAACAGTATAGTCCTAATTCATTAACAGTCCTAATTCATTAACAGTCCTAATTCATTAACAGCCCTAATTCATTAACAGTATAGTCCTAATTCATTAATAGTCCTAATTCATTAATAGTCCTAATTCATTAATAGTCCTAATTCATTAACAGTATAGTCCTAATTCATTAACAGTCCTAATTCATTAACAGCCCTAATTCATTAACAGTCCTAATTCATTAACAGTCCTAATTCATTAACAGCCCTAATTCATTAACAGTCCTAATTCATTAACAGTCCTAATTCATTAATAGTCCTAATTCATTAACAGTCCTAATTCATTAACAGTCCTAATTCATTAACAGTCCTAATTCATTAACAGTCCTAATTCATTAACAGTATAGTCCTAATTCATTAACAGTCCTAATTCATTAACACTCCTAATTCATTAACACTCCTAATTCATTAACAGTCCTAATTCATTAACAGTCCTAATTCATTAATAGTCCTAATTCATTAACAGTCCTAATTCATTAACAGTCCTAATTCATTAACAGTCCTAATTCATTAACAGTCCTAATTCATTAACAGTCCTAATTCATTAACAGTATAGTCCTAATTCATTAACAGTATAGTCCTAATTCATTAACAGTCCTAATTCATTAACAGTATAGTCCTAATTCATTAACAGTATAGTCCTAATTCATTAACAGTCCTAATTCATTAACAGTCCTAATTCATTAACAGTATAGTCCTAATTCATTAACAGTCCTAATTCATTAATAGTCCTAATTCATTAACAGTCCTAATTCATTAACAGTCCTAATTCATTAACAGTCCTAATTCATTAACAGTCCTAATTCATTAACAGTCCTAATTCATTAATAGTCCTAATTCATTAACAGTCCTAATTCATTAATAGTCCTAATTCATTAACAGTCCTAATTCATTAATAGTCCTAATTCATTAACAGTATAGTCCTAATTCATTAACAGTCCTAATTCATTAACAGTCCTAATTCATTAATAGTCCTAATTCATTAACAGTATAGTCCTAATTCATTAACAGTCCTAATTCATTAACAGCCCTAATTCATTAACAGTCCTAATTCATTAACAGTCCTAATTCATTAACAGCCCTAATTCATTAACAGTCCTAATTCATTAACAGTCCTAATTCATTAATAGTCCTAATTCATTAACAGTCCTAATTCATTAACAGTATAGTCCTAATTCATTAACAGTCCTAATTCATTAACAGTCCTAATTCATTAACAGTCCTAATTCATTAACAGTATAGTCCTAATTCATTAACAGTCCTAATTCATTAACACTCCTAATTCATTAACACTCCTAATTCATTAACAGTCCTAATTCATTAATAGTCCTAATTCATTAACAGTCCTAATTCATTAACAGTCCTAATTCATTAACAGTCCTAATTCATTAACAGTCCTAATTCATTAACAGTATAGTCCTAATTCATTAACAGTCCTAATTCATTAACAGTATAGTCCTAATTCATTAACAGTATAGTCCTAATTCATTAACAGTCCTAATTCATTAACAGTCCTAATTCATTAACAGTATAGTCCTAATTCATTAACAGTCCTAATTCATTAACAGTCCTAATTCATTAACAGTCCTAATTCATTAATAGTCCTAATTCATTAACAGTCCTAATTCATTAACAGCCCTAATTCATTAACAGTCCTAATTCATTAACAGTATAGTCCTAATTCATTAACAGTCCTAATTCATTAACAGTCCTAATTCATTAACAGTATAGTCCTAATTCATTAACAGTCCTAATTCATTAACAGTCCTAATTCATTAACAGTATAGTCCTAATTCATTAACAGTCCTAATTCATTAACAGTATAGTCCTAATTCATTAACAGTCCTAATTCATTAACAGTCCTAATTCATTAACAGTCCTAATTCATTAACAGTATAGTCCTAATTCATTAACAGTCCTAATTCATTAACAGTCCTAATTCATTAACAGTATAGTCCTAATTCATTAACAGTATAGTCCTAATTCATTAACAGTATAGTCCTAATTCATTAACAGTATAGTCCTAATTCATTAACAGTATAGTCCTAATTCGACTCTGCATTGTTTGGGGTTTTGAGTTGTACACAAAGTATATTTTCAAGTTCCTTTGTGTCCACATCACCAATGAACTATCATAGTCCAAACACACCAATAATAAGGTTTGTAAATGGCTAGAAAGCCACCTTCATAGTAAAATATCGAATCTAGAGGTATAAATAGATTTGGCGTTTGTGAAGAGGGTACAACACCTTTTCCCCTTCAGGAGTCCCCAGATCCTCAAAACGTTATACAGCTGCACCATCGAGAGCATCCTGACCGGTTGCATCACCGCCTGGTATGGCAACTGCTCGTCCTCAGACCGCAAGGCACTACAGAGGGTAGTGCGTACAGCCCAGTACATCACTGGGGCTAACATGCCTGCCATCCAGGACCTCTACACCAGGCGGTGTCAGAGGAAGGCCCTAAAATTTGTCAAAGATTCCAGCCACCCCAGTCATAGACTGTTCTCTCTGCAACCGTACAGCAAGCGGTACTGGATCACCAAGTCTAGGTCCAACAGACTTCTTAACAGCTTTACAACAGGTTTACATCTAAATGTTGTGAAACGTATATGAGTACATATGAAACTATTTGTGAAATGTGATGTTAGCCTTCTAAATGAGAGTATGGATTTCAACATAAAGTTGAACTAGTCAGTGGCCACGCCCCCGTGAGCCAGACATTACCTCAGCATTGATGGAAGCGCCCTTTTCTACTCCAGAGTTTCCTGCCAAAGAGACCCACGGTAAGCCGCATGTCTCAAATGGTTAAGAAGATCAGAAAACATGAAGCGGTAGCTACATGTTGAAATGGTTGGCAACTCTACAAGAGTCAAGATAACGCCAGGGAAAGGGTCCCAACGTTGAAATGGCTAAGAAATTTACAAACTAAAGAACAATTATGCAGACTGCAGCTGTTTAAATACTTTAGTCTGGTAAACGCATCCCATCTAAGAACATTCCCGAATGGTTCTCTGAAGTATCCATAATCACAACTATGGTAGACTGTGACTTCTGGGCAACCAGAGACTTTTCTGTCGACGGCGACCACAGAGAGAGACAACAAGACATACGCTCATAAATATGTTAATTGAAATATGAGCTGTCGTCCCACCTACTCAGCAGCCAGTGGAATCCCGTGGCTCGATATTCAAATACCTTAGAAATGCTATTACTTCCATTTCTCAAACATATGACTATTTTACACCATTTTAAAGACAAGACTCTCGTTAATCTAACCACACTGTCCGATTTCAAAAAGACTTTACAATGAAAGCAAAACATTAGATTATGTCAGCTGAGTACCCAGCCAGAAATAATCAGACACCCATTTTTCAAGCGAGCATATAATGTCACATAAACCCAAACCACAGCTAAATGCAGCACAAACCTTGATGATCTTCATCAGATGACACTCCTAGGACATTATGTTATACAATAGATGCATGTTTTGTTCAATCAAGTTCATATTTATATCAAAAACCTGCTTTTTACATTAGCATGTGACGTTCAGAACTAGCATACCCACCGCAAACTTCCGGTGAATTTACTAAATTACTCACGATAAACGTTCACAAAAAGCATAACAATTATTTTAAGAATTATAGATACAGAACTCCTTTATGCAATCGCTATGTCCGATTTTAAAATAGCTTTTCGGCAAAAGCACATTTTGCAATATTCTGAGTAGATAGCTCGCCATCACGGGCTAGCTATTTTGACACCCACCAAGTTTGGCGTTCACTAAACTCAGAAAAATTGGATTACCTTTGCTGTTCTTCGTCAGAATGCACTCCCAGGACTTCTACTTCAATAACAAATGTTGGTTTGGTTCAAAATAATCCATAGTTATGTTCAAATATCCTCTGTTTTGTTCGTGCATTCAAGACACTATCCGAAGGGTGACGCGCCCGACGCGTTTCGTGACAAAAAAATTCTAAATATTCCATTACCGTACTTCGAAGCATGTCAACCTCTGTTTAAAATCTATTTTTATGCGATTTTTCTCATAAAAAAGAGATAATATTCCGACCGGGAAACCCTGTTTTCGTTCAAAGACTAAATATCTAAAATGGACTCTTCTCGTGCACGCGCGCCCCTGTCTCATTGTTCTCTGATCGACCACTATCCAAATGCGCTACTGTTTTTCAGCCAGAGACTGCAGAGTCATCATTCAACGTTCTGCCGCCTTCTGAGAGCCTATGGGAGCCGTAGGAAGTGTCACGTTACAGCAGAGATCCTCAGTTTTCAATAAAGAGAGTGTAGAAGGCCAAGAAATGGTCAGAGAGGGCACTTCCTGTAAGGAATCTTCTCAGGTTTTTGCCTGCCATATGAGTTCTGTTATACTCACAGACACCATTCAAACAGTTTTAGAAACTTTAGGGTGTTTTCTATCCAAATCAAACAATTATATGCATATTCTAGTTTCTGGGCAGTAGTTATAACCAGATTAAATCGGGTACGTTTTTTATCCGGCCGTGCAAATACTGCCCCCTACCCTAGAGAGGTTAAATGCTGAGCTGTAGTCAATGAATAGCATTCTCACATAAGTGTTCCTTTTGTCCAGGTGGGAAAGGGCAGTGTGGAGTGCAATGGAGTTTGCATCATCTGTGGATCTGTTTGGGCGGTATGCAAATTTGGGTGGGTCTGGGGTTTCTGGGATAATGGTGTTGATGTGAGACATTACCAGCCTTTCAAAGCACTTCATGGCTACGGACGTGAGTGCTACGGGTCTGTAGTCATTTAGGCAGGTTTCCTTTGTGTTCTTGGGCACAGGGACTATGGTGGTCTGCTTGAAACATGTTGGTATTACAGACTCAATCAGGGACATGTTGAAAATGTCAGCGAAGACACTTGCCATTTGGTCAGCACATGCCCGGAGCACACGTCCTGGTAATCCGTCTGGCCCTGCAGCCTTGTGTATGTTGACCTGTTTAAAGGTCTTACTCACGTCGGCTACGGAGAGCGTGATCACACAGTCGTCCGGAACAGTTGATGCTCTCAGGCATTCCTCAGTGTTGCTTGCCTCGAAGCGAGCATAGAAGGGCTTTAGCTCGTCTGGTAGGCTCGTGTCACTGAGCAGTTGACAGCTGTGCTTCCCTTTGTAGTCTGTAATAGTTTGCAAGCCCTGCCACATAAGAGGAGCGTCGGAGCCGGTGTAGTATGATTCAATCTTAGCCCTGTAGTGACGCTTTGCCTGTTTGATGGTTCGTCGCAGGGCATAGTAGGATTTCTTGTAAGCTTCCGGGTCAGAGTCCCGCACATTGAAAGCAGCAGCTCTACCCTTTTGCTCAGTGTGAATGTTGCCTGTAATCCATGGCTTCTGGTTTGGGTATGTACGTACAGTCACTGTGGGGACGATGTCCTCGATGCACTTATTGATAAAGGCAGTGACTGATGTGGTGTACTCCTCAATGCCATCGGAAGAATCCTGGAACATGTTCCAGTCTGTGCTAGCAAAACAGTCCTGTAGTTTAGCATCTGCTTCACCTGACCACTTTTTTATGGACCTAGTCACTGGTGCTTCTTGCTTTAATTTTTGCTTGTAAGCAGGAATCAGGAGGATAGAGTTGTGGTCGGATTTACCAAATGGACGGCGAGGGAGAGATTTGTACACGTCTCTGTGTTTGGAGTACAGGTGATCTAGAATTTTTTACTTCTGGTTGCACATTTAACATGTTGATAGAAATTTGGTAGAGCTGATTTACGTTTCCCTGCATTAAAGTCTCCGGCCACTAGGAGTGCCGCCTCTGGGTGAGTGGTTTCCTGTTTGCTTATTTCCTTATACAGCTGACTGAGTGCGGTCTTATTGCCAGCATTTGTCTGTGGTGGTAAATAAACAGCCACGAAAAGAATAGCTGAAAACTCTATAGGCAAGTAGTTTGGCCTGCAATTTATCACAGTATACTCTACTTCAGGCGAGCAAAATCTATTTCGTGCACCTGCTGTTGTTTACAAATATGCACAGACCGCCCCCCCCCCCTCGTCTTACCAGAGTGTGCTGTTCTATCTTGCCGGTGCAGCGTATATCCCGCTAGCTGAATATCCATGTCGTCATTCAGCCACGATTCTGTGAAACATAGGATATTACAGTTTTTAATGTCCCGTTGGTAGGATATTCGTGATCGTACCTCGTCTAATTTATTGTCCAATGATTGCACGTTGGCGAGTAATATTGACGGTAACGGCAGCTTTCCCACTCGCCTTCTGCGGGTCCTCACGAGGCAGCCCGCTCTGTCTCCCCTGTACCTGCGTTTCTTCCTCTTGCAAATAATGGGGATGTTGGCCCTGTCGGGTGTTTGGAGAATGTCCTGTGCGTCTTGCTTGTTGAAGAAAAAATATTTGTCAAATCCGAGGTGAGTGATCGCTGTCCTGATATCCAGAAGCTCTTTTTTTGCTGTAAGATACAGTTGCAGAAACATTATGTACAAAATAAGTTACAAATAATGTGAAAAAAACCACATAATAGCACAATTGGTTGGGGCGCCCGTAAAACTGCTGCCATTTCAACCGTTTGCGACATTCAGTAATGAGACTGATGAGGTAATAATAATACATTAATACAAGACTGTACTCGATAAGATATGAAAATATCTGAAGAGTTATATTCGGGAATTGAAAGTCTATAAACAACATATTCCCGTGGTGCCCCAAATTCCTAGTTAATTGAAGTTACATGATTAGTTTAATCGCATAATTTATTAAATTACACATAGAGATTTGATAAGATACAGTCTTCACATTTAATGATAGTCAACGACAGGAGGGACGTTCAGGTGGACCCTCAGTCTGCTGCTCTCTCCCTCCACTAAACTGACATTCAGATGCAGGCCCCTATAGCCTACCTCAAATATCTGAGAAGAACAACAATACATTGCAGGGCAACTCAAGCAAAGCCAATATGCGGTGATAATGTTTTGGCCCTATAGCCTACTGCACAAACCTCATTACTACAGTATTGTTTTTAATAGGTAATTGTTCATAGGCTTAAGTTTTTTATTTCATTTTTTTTATTTCAAAAAATAGTTTTACCTTAGTTCTCGGGATACATTTTGAATCAAAGTGATCCCTACTCAAGAAAGGTTGGAAACCTCTCACTGCAATCTGTCTAAAATGAGCCCAATGCATTTATATGGGCTTATTTTGGACCTAAGCTTGTTGCCTGCCTTCCCGCCTTTGGGACAACGACTCTCATTGTTAGGGCGGAGACATGAGCATCTCGTCATTATAAACAGATCCATGGTGTAAATGGGAAGGTGCACGTTGGTGGCAGAACAAGAACGGGTTCTTATAGAACGGCAGCAACAAAAGCCTCTATTTACATGTTGCTTTTGAGTGCATTTCGTACTACTTTTGGATTATAATTGGATTTTAAGGCTCGTATGAATGTCCTGCTTAATATAATGTTTGTGTCATCATCGCAAATCAACTGCATTATACTTAAAAAACACTTCAACCAGTAAAATGGATCTTTGGCTAGCTTTTGCTACAGCCTATATCAATGAGTGTTAGCATTCTAGCTACCAACCGCTGCATCCAAAATAGTTATTTTGCAAAGATCACAACCAAATATAATCTTAGCGACTGTTCAAGCAAGAATCAAAACATAATTGTAAGCGTATGAGAACCCCAAAAAGTTGTTTTGTTTAGAAGTAATAAAAACGTACATCTAGGCTGTGTTGAATGGCTTTCTTACTGTCGTCAAGAGTCGTGCGCATCTGTGCATGACGTCAGTGTGTCGTGTACTGGAAAGGTGTCTATAGTTCTGAGCAGAGCATGCAGAGCATGCAGAGCATGCAGCGCATGCAGAGCAGAGCATGCAGAGCATGAGCAGGATGGGGCTTGGGTGGGTGTAGGAGTGGGGGTTATGCCTGTTGCTCTGCTCAGGGCCTGGGTGTATGTGTGTGATTGTCAGGTTAAGGTCCTCATTGTGGGGGTTGGGGGCATGGAAGGGGCAGGAGGGGCGCAGGCCTGACCTGATGGAACCTACAGAATATGGGTTGTGGCCTTGGTTGGTTTGGGAGGGTGTTAACTGGTTGGGGTGGGGGGCTGGATGTGCCTGGTTGTGCTGGTCTGGATGTAGGTCCTCTAGGCGTGGGTCCTCTAGGTGCAGGTCCATGAGGGGGCCTTGCAGGTCTGGGAGGGTGTCTTGCTGGTCTGGGTGGGGCATCCATTGCTCTGTTGCTCCTGTATGAGGTGCTGGGTCTGCGGTTGAGGGTAAGGTCTTTCTGGGCCCTTGTGAAAGTAGGGAGTGCTGCTTTGTACTGGTGGACCATGTCATAAAGGCTGTTCAAGTCCAGGATCGAGTGGTCAGCCAGGTAAACATTTGGTTTTGAGGCACAGTCACGGGAAATGCGTTTAGCTGCTGTATAGTAGCAGGGTGAACATCTTTTCGTGGTAGCAGGGTGGAGGTAACCACTCATGTGTTGAGGAAAGTGGTAGAAGCTTTTTCAATCACTCCCTTGAGTGCTGTGGCCACCCTTTCCTGTTGTGTTCTCAGGTCGTTTGTGCCTGTGTGTATTATTATGTGGCTGGTGAACATAGTTTGTCCTCAGATAGAGTTTAGCCACTGTGTGTCTGGGAGGCGGGGACTCTCCTCTTGGGGTTGCTTGTCTGGGGTGGGGGAGTCCTCATGGAGAGAGAGCTTCTCCTGCTGTGCTCTCTCTTTAATTCTGTAAAAGTCTTTTTGTAAGTTTTTGAAGTTTCCAAGCACCACCACTGTTATAACCTTGTACAAATTGACAGAGGCTGTGTGAGTCTCAGGGTCCTTGTTTTACAGTATTCTGGTTTTCCTCCGCCAATAGGTTGGATGGTATTTTCAGGTTTCGTGAGCTGTGCATGTTCGGCTGGTTATTGGTTTGCTATTAGGTTTGCTGGATAGTCCTTGGTGGTAGGAATCCTTCCAGGTAATTTGGTACAAAATCCAGGTTGTAGGTTTGGAGTTTTGATTTAAAGTGAAGGTTATGTTGTAGAGGGAAGTATCCTTCATAGGTCCTTGTGAAAAAAATCCAGTTTATCTACATCTATCTTTTTGCAGAAACGTTCTCTCTTTAATATGCTTTATTGGAATGAAGGACAAGGCTAATGTTGCCAAAGCGAAGTGATATGATACACATAAAATAGTTACTATAGTAAGAATAGTAGATATAATACTAATGAAAATAAATATATACAGTACCAGTCAAAAGTTTGGACACCTACTCATTCAAGGGTTTTCCTTTATTTTGACTATTTTCTACATTGTAGAATAATAGTGAAGACATCAAAACTATGAAATAACATATGGAATCATGTAGTAACCCAAAAAGGTTTAAACATCAAAATATATTTTATATTTGAGATTTTTCAAAGTAGCCACCCTTTGCCTTGATGACAGCTTTGCAAACTCTTGGCATTCTCTCAACCAGCTTCATGAGGTAGTCACCTGGAATGCATTTCAATTAACAGGTGTGCCTTGTTAAAAGTGAATTTGTGGAATTTCTTTCCTCCTTAATACGTTTGAGCCAATCAGTTGTGTTGTGACAAGGTAAGGGTGGTATACAGAAGATAGCCCTATTTGGTAAAAGACCAAGTCCATATTATGGCAAGAACAGCTCAAATAAGCAAAGAGAAACGACAGTCCATCATTACTTTAAGACATGAAGGTCAGTCAATCTGGAAAATGTCAAGAATTTTGAAAGTTTCTTCAAGTGTAGTCGCAAAAACCATTAAGCGCTATGATGAAACTGGCTCTCATGAGGACCACCACAGGAAAGGAAGACCCAGAATTACCTCTGCTGCAGAGGATAAGTTCATTAGAGTTACCAGCCTCAGATTGCACCCCAAATAAATGCTTCAGTGAGTTAAAGTAAAAGACTCAACATCAACTGTTCAGAGGAGACTGCGTCAATCAGGCCTTAATGGTCGAATTGCTGCAAAGAAACCACTACTAAAGGACATCAATAAGAAGAAGAGACTTGCTTGGGCCAAGAAACATCAGCAATGGACATTAGACAGTTGGAAATCAGATGACCTGGCCTCCATATTTTGATTTGTTTAATACTGTTTGGGTTACTACATGATTCCATATGTGTTGTTTCATAGTTTTGATGTCTTCACTATTATTCTACCATGTATAAAATAGTAAAAATAAAGAAAAACCCTGGAATGAGTAGGTGTGTCCAAACTACTGACTGGTACTGTATGTATTTGTTGCTGCTCGACTAAAACAATCTCAGTCAACCAACAACCTAACGACCAAACAATGGACCAGTCGACTAATTGGGGTCAGCCCTAGTGGCAGCCTCACTGCTGCTCCCTCCATTCTCTCAGACTGACCATCAGATTCAGGCCATCAGTCCAGTCATTTAAAAAAATTAAATGATGTAATGCTCACTTAGCTGTGCCTCACAAGTAATACAACAAGTTATATATTACCTGTGTGTTCATATACCTACATTTTGTAATTAGAATTTCAAAATGGTCTGAGAAGAATAACATTGGCAGGGCAATTCAAGAGCTGACAATATTCAGTGATGATGTAAAGGGAAAGGAAAGGGGGATACCTAGTCAGTAGTACAACACAAAGGGGGATACCTAGTCAGTAGTACAACAGAAAGGGGGATACCTAGTCAGTAGTACAACAGAAAGGGGGATACCTAGTCAGTAGTACAACAGAAAGGGGGATACCTAGTCAGTAGTACAACAGAAAGGGGGATACCTAGTCAGTAGTACAACAGAAAGGGGGATACCTAGTCAGTAGTACAACAGAAAGGGGGATACCTAGTCAGTAGTACAACAGAAAGGGGGATACCTAGTCAGTAGTACAACAGAAAGGGGGATACCTAGTCAGTAGTACAACACAAAGGGGGATACCTAGTCAGTAGTACAACAGAAAGGGGGATACCTAGTCAGTAGTACAACAGAAAGGGGGATACCTAGTCAGTAGTACAACAGAAAGGGGGATACCTAGTCAGTAGTACAACAGAAAGGGGGATACCTAGTCAGTAGTACAACAGAAAGGGGGATACCTAGTCAGTAGTACAACAGAAAGGGGGATACCTAGTCAGTAGTACAACAGAAAGGGGGATACCTAGTCAGTAGTACAACAGAAAGGGGGATACCTAGTCAGTAGTACAACAGAAAGGGGATACCTAGTCAGTAGTACAACAGAAAGGGGGATACCTAGTCAGTAGTACAACAGAAAGGGGGATACCTAGTCAGTAGTACAACAGAAAGGGGGATACCTAGTCAGTAGTACAACACAAAGGGGGATACCTAGTCAGTAGTACAACAGAAAGGGGGATACCTAGTCAGTAGTACAACACAAAGGGGGATACCTAGTCAGTAGTACAACAGAAAGGGGGATACCTAGTCAGTAGTACAACAGAAAGGGGGATACCTAGTCAGTAGTACAACAGAAAGGGGATACCTAGTCAATAGTACAACAGAAAGGGGGATACCTAGTCAGTAGTACAACACAAAGGGGGATACCTAGTCAGTAGTACAACAGAAAGGGGGATACCTAGTCAGTAGTACAACAGACTAGGTATATATATATATATATATATATATATATATATATATATATATATATATATATATATATATATATATATATAATATATATATATATAGAGAGAGAGAGAGAGAACTGTGTGTCAAGAGATGGGATGGGACACAGCACACACACCGTATGCAAAAGGAGTGGCAAACTCTGATATTTTATTTTATTATTTTTTCATAGGCAGCACAGAGAGAAGTCAGAAGTTTACATACACCTTTGCCAACTACATTTAAACTTAGTTTTTCACAATTCCTGACATTTAATCCTAGGAAATATTCCCTGTCTTAGGTCAGTTAGGATCACCACTTTATTTTAAGAATGTGAAATGTCAGAATAATAGTAGAGAAAATTATTTATTTCAGCTTTTATTTCTTTCATCACATTCCCAGTGGGTCAGAAGTTTACATACACTCAATTAGTATTTGGTAGCATTGGCTTTAAATTGTTTAACTTGAGTTAAAGGTTTCGGGTAGCCTTCCACAAGCTTCCCACAATAAGTTGGGTGAATTTTGGCCCATTCCTCCTGACAGAGCTGGTGTAACTGAGTCAGGTTTGTAGGCCTCCTTGCTCGCGCACACCTTTTCAGTTCTGCCCACACATTTTCTATGGGATTGAGGTCAGGGTTTGTGATGGCCACTCCAGTACTTTGACTTTGTTGTCCTTAAGCCATTTTGTCACAACTTTGGAAGTATGCTTGGGGTCATTGTCCATTTGGAAGACCCATTTGCGACCAAGCTTTAACTTCCTGACAGATGCTGCCACCCCCGTGCTTCACGGTTGGGATGGTGTTCTTCGGCTTGCAAGCGTCCCCCTTTTTCCTCCAAACATAACGATGGTAATTATGGCCAAACAGTTTTATTTTTGTTTCATCAGACCAGAGGACATTTCTCCAAAACGTACGATCTTTGTCCCCATGTGCAGTTGCAAACCGTAGTCTGGAGCAGTGTTTTCTTCCTTGCTGAGCGGCCTTTCAGGTTATGTCGATATAGGACTCGTTTTACTGTGGATATAGATACTTTTGTACCTGTTTCCTCAGCATCTTCACAAGGTCCTTTGCTGTTGTTCTGGGATTGATTTTCACTTTTCGCATCAATGTACGTTCATTTCTAGGAGACAGAATGCGTCTCCTTCCTGAGCGGTATGACGGCTGCGTGGTCCCATGGTGTTTATACTCGCATACTATTGTTTGTACAGATGAACGTGGTACTTTCAGGCATTTGGAAATTGCTCCCAAGGATTTCTTTCTGAGGTATTGGCTGATTTCTTTTGATTTTTCCATGATGTCAAGGAAAAAAGCGCTGAGTTTGAAGGTAGGCCTTGAAATACATCCACAGGTACACCTCCAATTGACTCAAATTTTGTCAATTAGCCTATCAGAAGCTTATAAAGCCATGACATCATTTTCTGGAATTTTCCAAGCTGTTTAAAGGCACAGTCAGCAGTCACATGTAAACTTCTGACCCACTGGAATTGTGATACAGTGAATTGTAAGTGAAATAATCTGTAATAGTTTGTAAAATTACTTGTGTCATGCACAAAGTAGATGTCCTAACTGACTTGCCAAAACTATAGTTTGTTAACAGGAAATTTGTGGAGTGGTTGAAACACTTTTGTAATCACTAGCTTGGATGCTACTCAAATCAAACAGGTCTCTGCATATAAATATTTAGGGGTATGGTTAGATGATAGGCTTTCTTTTAAAAAACATGTTACTGAATTGGGAAAAAAGCTCAAATTCAAGATAGGGTTCCTTTCCAGAAACAGGGCTTGTCTGTCCTCCGTAAATAGAAAACAAACTGTGCAGGCTACTTTTATGTCCGTTTTAGATGATGGTGATATTATCTATATGCATCGGCAAACACATTAAAACCACTGGATGCTATTTACCATTGTGCACTCAGGTTTATCACAGGTGATAGTTACAAAACTCATCACTGTATCCTATATCAACATGTGGGTTGGGCCTCTCTATCTGTGAGGCGAGAGCAACATGCTCTCTTGTTTATTTATAAAGCGCTTCTTTTAAAACTACCTCCATATATATCATCATTAAATCTCCACTAGATATACTCATTTTAAAAGCAGATCACAGATGTGGATTACATTAGAGACTCCTGCGGTCTCCACAGAGTTGGGTAGGACTGCCTTTAGTTCCTTTGCACCTTATTTATGGAACAAACTGCAGATCCAACTTCAGTTAGACACTCTGGTGTCCCTTGCCCATTTTAAAAATGTTATGGAGGATCAATATGATGTTGTCTGTGATTGTTTCTGTTGAATTGTGTCTTTGTTTTGTATGTTTGAAATGTTCTTGTCTGTATGCCTACAACTGTACATGTCAACATGTTTACACAGGGCACAGCCGTAACAGAGATCCAGGTCTCAGTCTGTTTTCCCTGTTAAAATAAAGATGAAAAAAACAAGGTTTAATGACTCCAACCTAAGTGTATGTACATTTCTGACTTCAACTGTATGTTTTCTACCTTGCCGTTGTGTTTAACGGTGAGAGAGATGTGAGTGTGGGTTCTAGCAGCACTCATGCCATGTTCACTGTGTTTGACAGACAGCAACAGGTTGAAACTCCCTCCAAATCGCCCGACACACACACACACACACACACACACACACACACACACACACACACACACACACACACACACACACACACACACACACACACACACACACACACACACACACACACACTTTGCAGGGAATGTAATTTCTGTGGTATCCATGAAAGTACTAATGCCGTTTTCTTCCCCCTCCCTCCTTCTCTCCCCTTCCCTCTAACTCCTCCCTCCTTCTCTCCCCTTCCCTCTAACTCCTCCCTCCTTCTCTCCCCTTCCCTCTAACTCCTCCCTCCTTCTCTCCCCTTCCCTCTAACTCCTCCCTCCTTCTCTCCCCTTCCCTCTAACTCCTCCCTCCTTCTCTCCCCTTCCCTCTAACTCCTCCCTCCTTCTCTCCCCTTCCCTCTAACTCCTCCCTCCTTCTCTCCCCTTCCCTCTCCCCCTCCCTCCTTCTCTCCCCTTCCCTCTCCCCCTCCCTCCTTCTCTCCCCTTCCCTCTAACTCCTCCCTCTCTTATCTCCCCTTCCCTCTAACTCCTCCCTCCTTCACTCCCCTTCCCTCTCCCCCTCCCTCCTTCTCTCCCCTTCCCTCTCCCCCTCCCTCCTTCTCTCCCCTTCCCTCTAACTCCTCCCTCTCTTCTCTCCCCTTCCCTCTAACTCCTCCCTCCTTCTCTCCCCTTCCCTCTAACTCCTCCCTCCTTCTCTCCCCTTCCCTCTAACTCCTCCCTCCTTCTCTCCCCTTCCCTCTAACTCCTCCCTCCTTCTCTCCCCTTCCCTCTCCCCCTCCCTCCTTCTCTCCCCTTCCCTCTAACTCCTCCCTCTCTTCTCTCCCCTTCCCTCTAACTCCTCCCTCTCTTCTCTCCCCTTCCCTCTCCCCCTCCCTCCTTCTCTCCCCTTCCCTCTAACTCCTCCCTCTCTTCTCTCCCCTTCCCTTTAACTCCTCCCTCCTTCTCTCCCCTTCCCTCTAACTCCTCCCTCCCTCTCTCCCCTTCCCTCTAACTCCTCCCTCCCTCTCCCCCCTTCCCTCTCTCCCCCTCCCTCCTTCTCTCCCCTTCCCTCTAACTCCTCTCTCCTTCTCTCCCCTTCCCTCTAACTCCTCCCTCCTTCTCTCCCCTTCCCTCTAACTCCTCCCTCTCTTCTCTCCCCTTCCCTCTAACTCCTCCCTCCTTCTCTCCCCTTCCCTCTAACTCCTCCCTCTCTTCTCTCCCCTTCCCTCTAACTCCTCCCTCCTTCTCTCCCCTTCCCTCTAACTCCTCCCTCCTTCTCTCCCCTTCCCTCTCCCCCTCCCTCCTTCTCTCCCCTTCCCTCTCCCCCTCCCTCCTTCTCTCCCCTTCCCTCTAACTCCTCCCTCTCTTCTCTCCCCTTCCCTCTATTCTCCCTCTAGTTTCCAGAAGCATGTCCACACCTATAGGGTCCTACCAGATGAAGAGGGGTTCTTGGCAGTCCAGGTACCACTATACACTGCCCTCCATACATACATGCACACAACAGTGGGTGTTTTTCTATGCATACCTAACACTATGGATGTAACTGTTAGTATGTACATCAAGATCTGTGGAAGGCAGGCACTGTATATGTGTTTTGTCATTTCACATGTATTTTTACTAGTGTGTGTGTCTGGATCAGTAGCAACTGGCAGGCTCTGGTGCTTGTGTTGGCTCTGTGCTCACACACACACACACACACACACACACACACACACACACACACACACACACACACACACACACACACACACACACACACACACACACACACCGGTCTCTTTGTGCTCTGTGTCCAGCTGCTGGGGGAGTCACCAATCCCCCCCTCCCCCTGCAACACACATACACATACACACTGAAATACTGTAATACCTAACCCTAAGTACACCCCACTAATCCCCATTCCACTAGCCCTCCTCTCCTGGTCCCATGCCTGGAATCCACACCGATAGCTTTCACAAATCACTTGATTTACCCAGTGCTTCAGTGAAATGAAACGTCACTCAAACGGAGTGAATGTGGCTGCCAGGTTCCCCACCCGTTCACAGTTGAGGGCCTCTTGGTATTATAGCTTCCCTTACGCCACTGTAAGCCAGCAGCATACCACCCTGCATCCCACTGCTGGCTTTCCTCTGAAGCTGAGCAGGGTTGGTCCTGGTCAGTCCCTGGACGGGAGACCAGATGCTGCTGGAAGTGGTGTTGGAGGGCCAGTAGGAGGAACCCTTTCCTCTGGTCTACTCTCCCCCCCATGCCCCAGGGCAGTGATTGGGGACATTGCCCTGTGTAGGTGCTGTCTTTAGAGTAGGGGTCTTAACCCCGGTGTCCTGGCTAAATTCGCAATCTGGCCCTCACTCCATCACGGCCACCTAATAATCTCCAGTTTACAATTGGCTCATTCATGTCCTCTCCCCTGTAACTATTCCTCAGGTCGTTGCTGTACATGAGAACGTGTGCTCAGTTAACTTACCTTGTAAAATAAGGGTTAAATAAAATAAAAAAAATAAAAAAACTCCAACCACAAATATCAATGAACAGAAAGTGATTGTGCCCACTCTCAGACACTCTGAGCTACCCCACCAAGACCTATATACTACCTACCTATCTATATTCTACCTACCTATCTATATTCTACCTACCTACCTATATACTACCTACCTATCTATATACTACCTACCTATCTATATACTACCTACCTATCTATATACTACCTACCTACCTATCTATCTATATACTACCTACCTATCTATATACTACCTACCTATCAGTATACTACCTACCTATCTATATACTACCTACCTACCTATATACTACCTACCTACCTACCTACCTACCTATATACTACCTACCTATCTATATACTACCTACCTACCTATCTATCTATATACTACCTACCTACCTATATACTACCTACCTATCTATATACTACCTACCTATCTATATACTACCTACCTATCTATATTCTACCTACCTATCTATATTCTACCTACCTACCTACCTACCTATATACTACCTACCTATCTATATACTACCTACCTATCTATATACTACCTACCTATCTATATACTACCTACCTATCTATATACTACCTACCTACCTATCTATCTATATACTACCTACCTATCAATATACTACCTACCTATCAGTATACTACCTACCTATCTATATACTACCTACCTACCTATATACTACCTACCTACCTACCTACCTACCTATATACTACCTACCTATCTATATACTACCTACCTACCTATCTATCTATATACTACCTACCTACCTATATACTACCTACCTATCTATATACTACCTACCTATCTATATACTACCTACCTATCTATATTCTACCTACCTATCTATATTCTACCTACCTACCTACCTACCTATATACTACCTACCTATCTATATACTACCTACCTATCTATATACTACCTACCTATCTATATACTACCTACCTATCTATATACTACCTACCTACCTATCTATCTATATACTACCTACCTATCTATATACTACCTACCTATCAGTATACTACCTACCTATCTATATACTACCCACCTACCTAAATACTACCTACCTATCTATATACTACCTACCTACCTATATACTACCTACCTACCTATATACTACCTACCTATCTATATACTACCTACCTACCTATATACTACCTACCTATCTATATACTACCTACCTACCTATATACTACCTACCTATCTATATACTACCTACCTATATACTACCTACCTATCTATATACTACCTACCTACCTATATACTACCTACCTATCTATATACTACCTACCTACCTATATACTACCTACCTATCTATATACTACCTACCTACCTATCTATCTATATACTACCTACCTATCTATATACTACCTACCTACCTATATACTACCTACCTATCTATATACTACCTACCTACCTATATACTACCTACCTATCTATATACTACCTACCTACCTACCTATATACTACCTACCTATCTATCTATATACTACCTACCTATCTATATACTACCTACCTATCTATATACTACCTACCTATCTATATACTACCTACCTATCTATCTATATACTACCTACCTATCTATATACTACCTACCTATCAGTATACTACCTAACTATCTATATACTACCTACCTACCTATATACTACCTACCTACCTACCTACCTATATACTACCTACCTATCTATATACTACCTACCTATCTATATACTACCTACCTACCTATCTATATACTACCTACCTACCTACCTACCTACCTATATACTACCTACCTATCTATATACTACCTACCTATCTATATACTACCTACCTACCTATCTATATACTACCTACCTATCTATATACTACCTACCTATCTATCTATATACTACCTACCTATCTATATACTACCTACCTATCAGTATACTACCTACCTATCTATATACTACCTACCTACCTATATACTACCTACCTACCTACCTACCTATATACTACCTACCTATCTATATACTACCTACCTATCTATATACTACCTACCTACCTATCTATATACTACCTACCTACCTACCTACCTATATACTACCTACCTATCTATATACTACCTACCTATCTATATACTACCTACCTACCTATATACTACCTACCTATCTATATACTACCTACCTACCTATCTATCTATATACTACCTACCTATCTATATTCTACCTACCTATCTATATTCTACCTACCTACCTACCTACCTATATACTACCTACCTATCTATATACTACCTACCTATCTATATACTACCTACCTATCTATATACTACCTACCTACCTACCTATCTATATACTACCTACCTACCTAAATACTACCTACCTATCTATATACTACCTACCTACCTATATACTACCTACCTATCTATATACTACCTACCTACCTATATACTACCTACCTATCTATATACTACCTACCTACCTATATACTACCTACCTATCTATATACTACCTACCTACCTATATACTACCTACCTATCTATATACCTACTACCTACCTATATACTACCTACCTATCTATATACTACCTACCTATCTATATACTACCTACCTATCTATATACTACCTACCTACCTATATACTACCTACCTATCTATATACCTCCTACCTACCTATATACTACCTACCTATCTATATACTACCTACCTATCTATATACTACCTACCTACCTATATACTACCTACCTATCTATATACTACCTACCTATCCATATACTACCTACCTATCTATATACTACCTACCTATCTATATACTACCTACCTATCTGTATACTACCTACCTATCTGTATACTACCTACCTATCTATATACTACCTACCTATCTATATACTACCTACCTATCTATATACTACCTACCTACCTATCTATATTCTACCTACCTACCTATATACTACCTACCTATCCATATACTACCTACCTATCCATATACTACCTACCTATCTATATACTACCTACCTATCTATATTCTACCTACCTACCTATATACTACCTACCTATCTATATACTACCTACCTACCTATATACTACCTACCTATCTATATTCTACCTACCTACCTATATACTACCTACCTATCTATATACTACCTACCTATCTGTATACTACCTACCTACCTATATACTACCTACCTAGCTATATACTACCTACCTATCTATATACTACCTACCTACCTATCTATATACTACCTACCTATCAGTATACTACCTACCTATCAGTATACTACCTACCTATCTATATACACTACCTACCTATCTATATACTACCTACCTATCAGTATACTACCTACAAATCTATATACTACCTACCTACCTATATGCTACCTACCTATCTATATACTACCTACCTACCTATATACTACCTACCTACCTATATACTACCTACCTACCTATATACTACCTACCTATCTATATACTACCTACCTATCTGTATACTACCTACCTATCTGTATACTACCTACCTATCTGTATACTACCTACCTATCTGTTTACTACCTACCTACCTATCTATATACTACCTACCTATCTATATACTACCTACCTATCAGTATACTACCTACCTATCAGTATACTACCTACCTATCTATATACTACCTACCTACCTATCTATATACACTACCTACCTATCTATATACTACCTACCTACCTACCTATATACTACCTACCTATCTATATACTACCTACCTATCTATATACTACCTACCTACCTATCTATATACTACCTACCTACCTACCTACCTACCTATATACTACCTACCTATCTATATACTCCCTACCTATCTATATACTACCTACCTACCTATATACTACCTACCTATCTATATACTACCTACCTACCTATCTATCTATATACTACCTACCTATCTATATTCTACCTACCTATCTATATTCTACCTACCTATCTATATTCTACCTACCTACCTACCTACCTATATACTACCTACCTATCTATATACTACCTACCTATCTATATACTACCTACCTATCTATATACTACCTACCTATCCATATACTACCTACCTATCTATATACTACCTACCTATCTATATACTACCTACCTATCTGTATACTACCTACCTATCTGTATACTACCTACCTATCTATATACTACCTACCTATCTATATACTACCTACCTATCTATATACTACCTACCTACCTATCTATATTCTACCTACCTACCTATATACTACCTACCTATCCATATACTACCTACCTATCCATATACTACCTACCTATCTATATACTACCTACCTATCTATATTCTACCTACCTACCTATATACTACCTACCTATCTATATACTACCTACCTACCTATATACTACCTACCTATCTATATTCTACCTACCTACCTATATACTACCTACCTATCTATATACTACCTACCTATCTGTATACTACCTACCTACCTATATACTACCTACCTAGCTATATACTACCTACCTATCTATATACTACCTACCTACCTATCTATATACTACCTACCTATCAGTATACTACCTACCTATCAGTATACTACCTACCTATCTATATACACTACCTACCTATCTATATACTACCTACCTATCAGTATACTACCTACAAATCTATATACTACCTACCTACCTATATGCTACCTACCTATCTATATACTACCTACCTACCTATATACTACCTACCTACCTATATACTACCTACCTACCTATATACTACCTACCTATCTATATACTACCTACCTATCTGTATACTACCTACCTATCTGTATACTACCTACCTATCTGTATACTACCTACCTATCTGTTTACTACCTACCTACCTATCTATATACTACCTACCTATCTATATACTACCTACCTATCAGTATACTACCTACCTATCAGTATACTACCTACCTATCTATATACTACCTACCTACCTATCTATATACACTACCTACCTATCTATATACTACCTACCTACCTACCTATATACTACCTACCTATCTATATACTACCTACCTATCTATATACTACCTACCTACCTATCTATATACTACCTACCTACCTACCTACCTACCTATATACTACCTACCTATCTATATACTCCCTACCTATCTATATACTACCTACCTACCTATATACTACCTACCTATCTATATACTACCTACCTACCTATCTATCTATATACTACCTACCTATCTATATTCTACCTACCTATCTATATTCTACCTACCTATCTATATTCTACCTACCTACCTACCTACCTATATACTACCTACCTATCTATATACTACCTACCTATCTATATACTACCTACCTATCTATATACTACCTACCTACCTACCTATCTATATACTACCTACCTACCTAAATACTACCTACCTATCTATATAATACCTACCTACCTATATACTACCTACCTACCTATATACTACCTACCTATCTATATACTACCTACCTACCTATATACTACCTACCTATCTATATACTACCTACCTACCTATATACTACCTACCTATCTATATACTACCTACCTACCTATATACTACCTACCTATCTATATACTACCTACCTACCTATATACTACCTACCTATCTATATACCTACTACCTACCTATATACTACCTACCTATCTATATACTACCTACCTACCTATATACTACCTACCTATCTATATACCTCCTACCTACCTATATACTACCTACCTATCTATATACTACCTACCTATCTATATACTACCTACCTACCTATATACTACCTACCTATCTATATACTACCTACCTATCTATATACTACCTACCTATCTATATACTACCTACCTATCTATATACTACCTACCTATCTGTATACTACCTACCTATCTGTATACTACCTACCTATCTATATACTACCTACCTATCTATATACTACCTACCTATCTATATACTACCTACCTACCTATCTATATTCTACCTACCTACCTATATACTACCTACCTATCCATATACTACCTACCTATCCATATACTACCTACCTATCTATATACTACCGACCTATCTATATTCTACCTACCTACCTATATACTACCTACCTATCTATATACTACCTACCTATATACTACCTACCTATCTATATACTACCTACCTATCTATATACTACCTACCTATCTGTATACTACCTACCTATCTGTATAATACCTACCTACCTATCTATATACTACCTACCTATCTATATACTACCTACCTATCTATATACTACCTACCTATCAGTATACTACCTACCTATCAGTATACTACCTACCTATCTATATACTACCTACCTACCTATCTATATACACTACCTACCTATCTATATACTTCCTACCTATCTATATACTACCTACCTATCTATATACTACCTACCTATCTGTATACTACCTACCTATCTGTATACTACCTACCTATCTGTATACTACCTACCTATCTGTATACTACCTACCTATCTATATACTACCTACCTATCTATATACTACCTACCTATCTATATACTACCTACCTACCTATCTATATACTACCTACCTACCTATCTATATACTACCTACCTATCAGTATACTACCTACCTATCAGTATACTACCTACCTATCTATATACACTACCTACCTATCTATATACTACCTACCTATCAGTATACTACCTACCTATCTATATACTACCTACCTACCTATATGCTACCTACCTATCTATATACTACCTACCTACCTATATACTACCTACCTACCTATATACTACCTACCTACCTATATACTACCTACCTATCTATATACTACCTACCTATCTGTATACTACCTACCTATCTGTATACTACCTACCTATCTGTATACTACCTACCTATCTGTTTACTACCTACCTACCTATCTATATACTACCTACCTATCTATATACTACCTACCTATCAGTATACTACCTACCTATCAGTATACTACCTACCTATCTATATACTACCTACCTACCTATCTATATACACTACCTACCTATCTATATACTTCCTACCAATCTATATACTACCTACCTATCTATATACTACCTACCTATCTGTATACTACCTACCTATCTGTATACTACCTACCTATCTGTATACTACCTACCTATCTATATACTACCTACCTACCTATCTATATACTACCTACCTTCCTATCTATATACTACCTACCTATCTATATACTACCTACCTATCTATATACTACCTACCTACCTATCTGTATACTACCTACCTATCTATATACTACCTACCTACCTATCTATATACTACCTACCTATCTGTATACTACCTACCTATCTGTATAATACCTACCTACCTATCTATATACTACCTACCTATCTATATACTACCTACCTATCTATATACTACCTACCTATCAGTATACTACCTACCTATCAGTATACTACCTACCTATCTATATACTACCTACCTACCTATCTATATACACTACCTACCTATCTATATACTTCCTACCTATCTATATACTACCTACCTATCTATATACTACCTACCTATCTGTATACTACCTACCTATCTGTATACTACCTACCTATCTGTATACTACCTACCTATCTGTATACTACCTACCTATCTATATACTACCTACCTATCTATATACTACCTACCTATCTATATACTACCTACCTACCTATCTATATACTACCTACCTACCTATCTATATACTACCTACCTATCAGTATACTACCTACCTATCAGTATACTACCTACCTATCTATATACACTACCTACCTATCTATATACTACCTACCTATCAGTATACTACCTACCTATCTATATACTACCTACCTACCTATATGCTACCTACCTATCTATATACTACCTACCTACCTATATACTACCTACCTACCTATATACTACCTACCTACCTATATACTACCTACCTATCTATATACTACCTACCTATCTGTATACTACCTACCTATCTGTATACTACCTACCTATCTGTATACTACCTACCTATCTGTTTACTACCTACCTACCTATCTATATACTACCTACCTATCTATATACTACCTACCTATCAGTATACTACCTACCTATCAGTATACTACCTACCTATCTATATACTACCTACCTACCTACCTATCTATATACACTACCTACCTATCTATATACTTCCTACCAATCTATATACTACCTACCTATCTATATACTACCTACCTATCTGTATACTACCTACCTATCTGTATACTACCTACCTATCTGTATACTACCTACCTATCTATATACTACCTACCTACCTATCTATATACTACCTACCTTCCTATCTATATACTACCTACCTATCTATATACTACCTACCTATCTATATACTACCTACCTACCTATCTGTATACTACCTACCTATCTATATACTACCTACCTACCTATCTATATACTACCTACCTATCTATATACTACCTACCTACCTATCTATATTCTACCTACCTACCTATATACTACCTACCTATCTATATACTACCTACCTATCTGTATACTACCTACCTACCTATATACTACCTACCTATCTATATACTACCTACCTATCTATATACTACCTACCTACCTATCTATATACTACCTACCTACCTATCTATATACTACCTACCTATCAGTATACTACCTACCTATCAGTATACTACCTACCTATCAGTATACTACCTACCTATCTATATACACTACCTACCTATCTATATACTACCTACCTATCAGTATACTACCTACCTATCTATATACTACCTACCTACCTATATGCTACCTACCTATCTATATACTACCTACCTACCTATATACTACCTACCTATCTATATACTACCTACCTACCTATCTATCTATATACTACCTACCTATCTATATACTACCTACCTACCTATATACTACCTACCTATCTATATACTACCTACCTACCTATATACTACCTACCTATCTATATACTACCTACCTACCTACCTATATACTACCTACCTATCTATCTATATACTACCTACCTATCTATATACTACCTACCTATCTATATACTACCTACCTATCTATATACTACCTACCTATCTATCTATATACTACCTACCTATCAGTATACTACCTACCTATCTATATACTACCTACCTACCTATATACTACCTACCTACCTACCTACCTATATACTACCTACCTATCTATATACTACCTACCTATCTATATACTACCTACCTACCTATCTATATACTACCTACCTACCTACCTACCTATATACTACCTACCTATCTATATACTACCTACCTACCTATATACTACCTACCTATCTATATACTACCTACCTACCTATCTATCTATATACTACCTACCTATCTATATTCTACCTACCTATCTATATTCTACCTACCTACCTACCTACCTATATACTACCTACCTATCTATATACTACCTACCTATCTATATACTACCTACCTATCTATATACTACCTACCTACCTACCTATCTATATACTACCTACCTACCTAAATACTACCTACCTATCTATATACTACCTACCTACCTATATACTACCTACCTATCTATATACTACCTACCTACCTATATACTACCTACCTATCTATATACTACCTACCTACCTATATACTACCTACCTATCTATATACTACCTACCTACCTATATACTACCTACCTATCTATATACCTACTACCTACCTATATACTACCTACCTATCTATATACTACCTACCTATCTATATACTACCTACCTACCTATATACTACCTACCTATCTATATACCTCCTACCTACCTATATACTACCTACCTATCTATATACTACCTACCTATCTATATACTACCTACCTACCTATATACTACCTACCTATCTATATACTACCTACCTATCCATATACTACCTACCTATCTATATACTACCTACCTATCTATATACTACCTACCTATCTGTATACTACCTACCTATCTGTATACTACCTACCTATCTATATACTACCTACCTATCTATATACTACCTACCTATCTATATTCTACCTACCTACCTATATACTACCTACCTATCCATATACTACCTACCTATCCATATACTACCTACCTATCTATATACTACCTACCTATCTATATTCTACCTACCTACCTATATACTACCTACCTATCTATATACTACCTACCTACCTATATACTACCTACCTATCTATATACTACCTACCTATCTATATACTACCTACCTATCTGTATACTACCTACCTATCTGTATAATACCTACCTACCTATCTATATACTACCTACCTATCTATATACTACCTACCTATCTATATACTACCTACCTATCAGTATACTACCTACCTATCAGTATACTACCTACCTATCTGTATACTACCTACCTACCTATCTATATACACTACCTACCTATCTATATACTTCCTACCTATCTATATACTTCCTACCAATCTATATACTACCTACCTATCTATATACTACCTACCTATCTGTATACTACCTACCTATCTGTATACTACCTACCTATCTGTATACTACCTACCTATCTATATACTACCTACCTACCTATCTATATACTACCTACCTTCCTATCTATATACTACCTACCTATCTATATACTACCTACCTACCTATCTATATACTACCTACCTATTTATATACTACCTACCTATCTGTATACTACCTACCTATCTATATACTACCTACCTATCTATATACTACCTACCTACCTACCTATCTATATACTACCTACCTATCTGTATACTACCTACCTATCTGTATACTACCTACCTATCTATTTACTACCTACCTATCTATATACTACCTACCTATCTATATTCTACCTACCTACCTATATTCTACCTACCTACCTACATACTACCTACCTACCTATATACTACCTACCTACCTATATACTACCTACCTATCTATATACTACCTACCTATCTATATACTACCTACCTACCTATCTATATACTACCTACCCATCTGTATACTACCTACCTATCTGTATACTACCTACCTATCTGTATACTACCTACCTACCTATCTGTATACTACCTACCTATCTATATACTACCTACCTACCTATCTATATACTACCTACCTATCTATATACTACCTACCTACCTATCTATATTCTACCTTCCTACCTATATACTACCTACCTATCTATATACTACCTACCTATCTGTATACTACCTACCTACCTATATACTACCTACCTATCTATATACTACCTACCTATCTATATACTACCTACCTACCTATCTATATACTACCTACCTACCTATCTATATACTACCTACCTATCAGTATACTACCTACCTATCAGTATACTACCTACCTATCTATATACACTACCTACCTATCTATATACTACCTACCTATCAGTATACTACCTACCTATCTATATACTACCTACCTACCTATATGCTACCTACCTATCTATATACTACCTACCTACCTATATACTACCTACCTACCTATATACTACCTACCTACCTATATACTACCTACCTATCTATATACTACCTACCTATCTGTTTACTACCTACCTACCTATCTATATACTACCTACCTATCTATATACTACCTACCTATCAGTATACTACCTACCTATCAGTATACTACCTACCTATCTATATACTACCTACCTACCTATCTATATACACTACCTACCTATCTATATACTACCTACCTACCTACCTACCTATATACTACCTACCTATCTATATACTACCTACCTATCTATATACTACCTACCTACCTATCTATATACTACCTACCTACCTACCTACCTACCTACCTACCTATATACTACCTACCTATCTATATACTACCTACCTATCTATATACTACCTACCTACCTATATACTACCTACCTATCTATATACTACCTACCTACCTATCTATCTATATACTACCTACCTATCTATATTCTACCTACCTATCTATATTCTACCTACCTACCTACCTACCTACCTATATACTACCTACCTATCTATATACTACCTACCTATCTATATACTACCTACCTATCTATATACTACCTACCTACCTACCTATCTATATACTACCTACCTACCTAAATACTACCTACCTATCTATATACTACCTACCTACCTATATACTACCTACCTACCTATATACTACCTACCTATCTATATACTACCTACCTACCTATATACTACCTACCTATCTATATACTACCTACCTACCTATATACTACCTACCTATCTATATACTACCTACCTACCTATATACTACCTACCTATCTATATACCTACTACCTACCTATATACTACCTACCTATCTATATACTACCTACCTATCTATATACTACCTACCTACCTATATACTACCTACCTATCTATATACCTCCTACCTACCTATATACTACCTACCTATCAGTATACTACCTACCTATCTATATACTACCTACCTACCTATCTATATACACTACCTACCTATCTATATACTTCCTACCTATCTATATACTACCTACCTATCTATATACTACCTACCTATCTGTATACTACCTACCTATCTGTATACTACCTACCTATCTGTATACTACCTACCTATCTATATACTACCTACCTATCTATATACTACCTACCTATCTATATACTACCTACCTACCTATCTATATACTACCTACCTACCTATCTATATACTACCTACCTACCTACCTATCTATATACTACCTACCTATCAGTTTACTACCTACCTATCAGTATACTACCTACCTATCTATATACACTACCTACCTATCTATATACTACCTACCTATCAGTATACTACCTACCTATCTATATACTACCTACCTACCTATATGCTACCTACCTATCTATATACTACCTACCTACCTATATACTACCTACCTACCTATATACTACCTACCTACCTATATACTACCTACCTATCTATATACTACCTACCTATCTGTATACTACCTACCTATCTGTATACTACCTACCTATCTGTATACTACCTACCTATCTGTTTACTACCTACCTACCTATCTATATACTACCTACCTATCTATATACTACCTACCTATCAGTATACTACCTACCTATCAGTATACTACCTACCTATCAGTATACTACCTACCTATCTATATACTACCTACCTACCTATCTATATACACTACCTACCTATCTATATACTTCCTACCAATCTATATACTACCTACCTATCTATATATTACCTACCTATCTGTATACTACCTACCTATCTGTATACTACCTACCTATCTGTATACTACCTACCTATCTATATACTACCTACCTACCTATCTATATACTACCTACCTTCCTATCTATATACTACCTACCTATCTATATACTACCTACCTATCCATCTATATACTACCTACCTATTTATATACTACCTACCTATCTGTATACTACCTACCTATCTATATACTACCTACCTATCTATATACTACCTACCTACCTATCTATATACTACCTACCTATCTGTATACTACCTACCTATCTGTATACTACCTACCTATCTGTATACTACCTACCTATCTATATACTACCTACCTATCTATATTCTACCTACCTACCTATATTCTACCTACCTACCTATATACTACCTACCTACCTATATACTACCTACCTACCTATATACTACCTACCTATCTATATACTACCTACCTATCTATATACTACCTACCTACCTATCTATATACTACCTACCTACCTATCTATATACTACCTACCCATCTGTATACTACCTACCTATCTGTATACTACCTACCTATCTATATACTACCTACCTACCTATCTGTATACTACCTACCTATCTATATACTACCTACCTACCTATCTATATACTACCTACCTATCTATATACTACCTACCTACCTATCTATATTCTACCTACCTACCTATATACTACCTACCTATCTATATACTACCTACCTATCTGTATACTACCTACCTACCTATATACTACCTACCTATCTATATACTACCTACCTATCTGTATACTACCTACCTATCTGTATACTACCTACCTACCTATCTATATACTACCTACCTATCAGTATACTACCTACCTATCAGTATACTACCTACCTATCTATATACACTACCTACCTATCTATATACTACCTACCTATCAGTATACTACCTACCTATCTATATACTACCTACCTACCTATATGCTACCTACCTATCTATATACTACCTACCTACCTATATACTACCTACCTACCTATATACTACCTACCTACCTATATACTACCTACCTATCTATATACTACCTACCTATCTGTATACTACCTACCTATCTGTATACTACCTACCTATCTGTATACTACCTACCTATCTATATACTACCTACCTATCTATATACTACCTACCTATCTGTTTACTACCTACCTACCTATCTATATACTACCTACCTATCTATATACTACCTACCTATCAGTATACTACCTACCTATCAGTATACTACCTACCTATCTATATACTACCTACCTACCTATCTATATACACTACCTACCTATCTATATACTTCCTACCTATCTATATACTACCTACCTATCTATATACTACCTACCTATCTGTATACTACCTACCTATCTATATACTACCTACCTATCTATATACTACCTACCTATCTATATACTACCTACCTACCTATATACTACCTACCTACCTATATACTACCTACCTATCTATATACTACCTACCTATCTGTATACTACCTACCTATCTGTATACTACCTACCTATCTGTATACTACCTACCTATCTGTTTACTACCTACCTACCTATCTATATACTACCTACCTATCTATATACTACCTACCTATCAGTATACTACCTACCTATCAGTATACTACCTACCTATCTATATACTACCTACCTACCTATCTATATACACTACCTACCTATCTATATACTTCCTACCAATCTATATACTACCTACCTATCTATATACTACCTACCTATCTGTATACTACCTACCTATCTGTATACTACCTACCTATCTATATACTACCTACCTACCTATCTATATACTACCTACCTTCCTATCTATATACTACCTACCTATCTATATACTACCTACCTATCTATCTATATACTACCTACCTATTTATATACTACCTACCTATCTGTATACTACCTACCTATCTATATACTACCTACCTATCTATATACTACCTACCTACCTATCTATATACTACCTACCTATCTGTATACTACCTACCTATCTGTATACTACCTACCTATCTATTTACTACCTACCTATCTATATACTACCTACCTATCTATATTCTACCTACCTACCTATATTCTACCTACCTACCTATATACTACCTACCTACCTATATACTACCTACCTACCTATATACTACCTACCTATCTATATACTACCTACCTATCTATATACTACCTACCTACCTATCTATATACTACCTACCTACCTATCTATATACTACCTACCCATCTGTATACTACCTACCTATCTGTATACTACCTACCTATCTATATACTACCTACCTACCTATCTGTATACTACCTACCTATCTATATACTACCTACCTACCTATCTATATACTACCTACCTATCTATATACTACCTACCTACCTATCTATATTCTACCTACCTACCTATATACTACCTACCTATCTATATACTACCTACCTATCTGTATACTACCTACCTACCTATATACTACCTACCTATCTATATACTACCTACCTATCTATATACTACCTACCTACCTATCTATATACTACCTACCTACCTATCTATATACTACCTACCTATCAGTATACTACCTACCTATCAGTATACTACCTACCTATCTATATACACTACCTACCTATCTATATACTACCTACCTATCAGTATACTACCTACCTATCTATATACTACCTACCTACCTATATGCTACCTACCTATCTATATACTACCTACCTACCTATATACTACCTACCTATCTGTTTACTACCTACCTACCTATCTATATACTACCTACCTATCTATATACTACCTACCTATCAGTATACTACCTACCTATCAGTATACTACCTACCTATCTATATACTACCTACCTACCTATCTATATACACTACCTACCTATCTATATACTTCCTACCTATCTATATACTACCTACCTATCTATATACTACCTACCTATCTGTATACTACCTACCTATCTGTATACTACCTACCTATCTGTATACTACCTACCTATCTATATACTACCTACCTATCTATATACTACCTACCTATCTATATACTACCTACCTACCTATCTATATACTACCTACCTACCTATCTATATTCTACCTACCTACCTATATACTACCTACCTATCTATATACTACCTACCTACCTATATACTACCTACCTATCTATATACTACCTACCTATCTATATACTACCTACCTACCTATATACTACCTACCTACCTATATACTACCTACCTACCTATATACTACCTACCTATCTGTATACTACCTACCTATCTGTATACTACCTACCTATCTGTTTACTACCTACCTACCTATCTATATACTACCTACCTATCTATATACTACCTACCTATCAGTATACTACCTACCTATCAGTATACTACCTACCTATCTATATACTACCTACCTACCTATCTATATACACTACCTACCTATCTATATACTTCCTACCAATCTATATACTACCTACCTATCTATATACTACCTACCTATCTGTATACTACCTACCTATCTGTATACTACCTACCTATCTGTATACTACCTACCTATCTATATACTACCTACCTACCTATCTATATACTACCTACCTTCCTATCTATATACTACCTACCTATCTATATACTACCTACCTACCTATCTATATACTACCTACCTATTTATATACTACCTACCTATCTGTATACTACCTACCTATCTATATACTACCTACCTATCTATATACTACCTACCTACCTATCTATATACTACCTACCTATCTGTATACTACCTACCTATCTGTATACTACCTTCCTATCTATATACTACCTACCTATCTATATACTACCTACCTACCTATCTATATACTACCTACCTATTTATATACTACCTACCTATCTGTATACTACCTACCTATCTATATACTACCTACCTATCTATATACTACCTACCTACCTATCTATATACTACCTACCTATCTGTATACTACCTACCTATCTGTATACTACCTACCTATCTATATACTACCTACCTATCTATATACTACCTACCTATCTATATACTACCTACCTACCTATATTCTACCTACCTACCTATATACTACCTACCTACCTATATACTACCTACCTACCTATATACTACCTACCTATCTATATACTACCTACCTACCTATCTATATACTACCTACCTACCTATCTATATACTACCTACCTACCTATCTATATACTACCTACCTACCTATCTATATACTACCTACCTACCTATCTATATACTACCTACCTATCTGTATACTACCTACCTATCTATATACTACCTACCTACCTATCTGTATACTACCTACCTATCTATATACTACCTACCTACCTATCTATATACTACCTACCTATCTATATACTACCTACCTACCTATCTATATTCTACCTACCTACCTATATACTACCTACCTATCTATATACTACCTACCTATCTATATACTACCTACCTATCTGTATACTACCTACCTACCTATATACTACCTACCTATCTATATACTACCTACCTATCTATATACTACCTACCTACCTATCTATATACTACCTACCTATCTATATACTACCTACCTACCTATCTATATACTACCTACCTATCTGTATACTACCTACCTATCTGTATACTACCTACCTATCTGTTTACTACCTACCTACCTATCTATATACTACCTACCTATCTATATACTACCTACCTATCAGTATACTACCTACCTATCAGTATACTACCTACCTATCTATATGCTACCTACCTACCTATCTATATACACTACCTACCTATCTATATACTTCCTACCTATCTATATACTACCTAACTATCTATATACTACCTACCTATCTGTATACTACCTACCTATCTATATACTACCTACCTACCTATCTATATACACTACCTACCTATCTATATACTTCCTACCTATCTATATACTACCTAACTATCTATATACTACCTACCTATCTGTATACTACCTACCTATCTGTATACTACCTACCTATCTGTATACTACCTACCTATCTATATACTACCTACCTACCTATCTATATACTACCTACCTATCTATATACTACCTACCTACCTATCTATATACTACCTACCTATCAGTATACTACCTACCTATCTATATACACTACCTACCTATCTATATACTACCTACCTATTTATATACTACCTACCTATCTGTATACTACCTACCTATCTATATACTACCTACCTATCTATATACTACCTACCTACCTATCTATATACTAACTACCTATCTATATACTACCTACCTATCTGTATACTACCTACCTATCTATATACTACCTACCTATCTATATACTACCTACCTATCTATATACTACCTACCTATCTATATTCTACCTACCTACCTATATTCTACCTACCTACCTATATTCTACCTACCTACCTATATACTACCTACCTATCTATATACTACCTACCTACCTATCTATATACTACCTACCTACCTATCTATATACTACCTACCTACCTATCTATATACTACCTACCTATCTGCATACTACCTACCTATCTGTATACTACCTACCTATCTATATACTACCTACCTATCTATATACTACCTACCTATCTATATACTACCTACCTATCTATCTATATACTACCTACCTACCTATCTATATACTACCTACCTATCTATATTCTACCTACCTACCTACCTATATACTACCTACCTATCTATATACTACCTACCTATCTATATACTACCTACCTATCTATATACTACCTACCTATCTATATTCTACCTACCTACCTACCTATCTATATTCTACCTACCTATCTATATACTACCTACCTATCTATATACTACCTACCTACCTACCTATATACTACCTACCAATCTATATACTACCTACCTATCTATATTCTACCTACCTATCTATATTCTACCTACCTACCTATATTCTACCTACCTACCTATATACTACCTACCTATCTATATACTACCTACCTATCTATATACTACCTACCTATCTGTATACTACCTACCTATCTATATACTACCTACCTATCTATATTCTACCTACCTACCTATATTCTACCTACCTACCTATATTCTACCTACCTACCTATATACTACCTACCTATCTATATACTACCTACCTACCTATCTATATACTACCTACCTACCTATCTATATACTACCTACCTACCTATCTATATACTACCTACCTATCTGCATACTACCTACCTATCTGTATACTACCTACCTATCTATATACTACCTACCTATCTATATACTACCTACCTATCTATCTATATACTACCTACCTATCTATCTATATACTACCTACCTATCTATCTATATACTACCTACCTATCTATCTATATACTACCTACCTATCTATCTATATACTACCTACCTATCTATCTATATACTACCTACCTATCTGTATACTACCTACCTATCTATATACTACCTACCTATCTATATTCTACCTACCTACCTACCTATATACTACCTACCTATCTATATACTACCTACCTATCTATATACTACCTACCTATCTATATACTACCTACCTATCTATATTCTACCTACCTACCTACCTATCTATATTCTACCTACCTATCTATATACTACCTACCTATCTATATACTACCTACCTACCTACCTACCTATATACTACCTACCAATCTATATACTACCTACCTATCTATATTCTACCTACCTACCTATATTCTACCTACCTACCTATATACTAACTACCTATCTATATACTACCTACCTATCTATATACTACCTACCTATCTGTATACTACCTACCTATCTATATACTACCTACCTATCTATATACTACCTACCTATCTATATACTACCTACCTATCTATATACTACCTACCTATCTATATACTACCTACCTATCTATATACTACCTACCTATCTATATACTACCTAACTAACTATATTCTACCTACCTATCTATATTCTACCTACCTATCTATATTCTACCTACCTACCTATATACTACCTACCTATCTATATACTACCTACCTACCTATCTATATACTACCTACCTACATATCTATATACTACCTACCTACCTATCTATATACCAACAACCTACCTACCTACCTATCTATATACTACCTACCTACCTACCTATCTATATACTACCTACCTACCTATCTATATACTACCTACCTACCTATCTATATACTACCTACCTATCTGTATACTACCTACCTATCTGTATACTACCTACCTATCTATATACTACCTACGTACCTATCTATATACTACCTACGTACCTATCTATATACTACCTACCTATCTATAAACTAACTACCTATCTGTATACTACCTACCTATCAGTATACTACCTACCTACCTATCTATATACTACCTACCTACCTATCTATATACTACCTACCAACCTACCTACCAACCTATCTATATACTACCTACCTACCTATCTATATACTACCTACCTATCTATATACTACCTACCTACCTATCTATATACTACCTACCTATCTGCATACTACCTACCTATCTGTATACTACCTACCTATCTATATACTACCTACCTATCTATATACTACCTACCTATCTATATACTACCTACCTATCTATCTATATACTACCTACCTACCTATCTATATACTACCTACCTATCTATATACTACCTACCTACCTACCTACCTATATACTACCTACCAATCTATATACTACCTACCTATCTATATTCTACCTACCTACCTATATTCTACCTACCTACCTATATACTACCTACCTATCTATATACTACCTACCTATCTATATACTACCTACCTATCTGTATACTACCTACCTATCTATATACTACCTACCTATCTATATACTACCTACCTATCTATATACTACCTACCTATCTATATACTACCTACCTATCTATATACTACCTAACTACCTATATACTACCTAACTAACTATATTCTACCTACCTATCTATATTCTACCTACCTATCTATATTCTACCTACCTACCTATATACTACCTACCTATCTATATACTACCTACCTACCTATCTATATACTACCTACCTACATATCTATATACTACCTACCTACCTATCTATATACCAACAACCTACCTACCTACCTATCTATATACTACCTACCTACCTACCTATCTATATACTACCTACCTACCTATCTATATACTACCTACCTACCTATCTATATACTACCTACCTATCTGTATACTACCTACCTATCTGTATACTACCTACCTATCTATATACTACCTACGTACCTATCTATATACTACCTACGTACCTATCTATATACTACCTACCTATCTATAAACTACCTACCTATCTGTATACTACCTACCTATCAGTATACTACCTACCTACCTATCTATATACTACCTACCTACCTATCTATATACTACCTACCAACCTACCTACCAACCTATCTATATACTACCTACCTACCTATCTATATACTACCTACCTACCTATCTATATACTACCTACCTATCTGCATACTACCTACCTATCTGTATACTACCTACCTATCTATATACTACCTACCTATCTATATACTACCTACCTATCTATATACTACCTACCTATCTATCTATATACTACCTACCTATCTATCTATATACTACCTACCTATCTATCTATATACTACCTACCTATCTATCTATATACTACCTACCTATCTATCTATATACTACCTACCTATCTATCTATATACTACCTACCTATCTATCTATATACTACCTATCTATCTATCTATATACTACCTACCTATCTGTATACTACCTACCTATCTATATACTACCTACCTATCTATATTCTACCTACCTACCTACCTATATACTACCTACCTATCTATATACTACCTACCTATCTATATACTACCTACCTATCTATATACTACCTACCTATCTATATTCTACCTACCTACCTACCTATCTATATTCTACCTACCTATCTATATACTACCTACCTATCTATATACTACCTACCTACCTACCTATATACTACCTACCTATCTATATTCTACCTACCTATCTATATTCTACCTACCTACCTATATTCTACCTACCTACCTATATACTACCTACCTATCTATATACTACCTACCTATCTATATACTACCTACCTATCTGTATACTACCTACCTATCTATATACTACCTACCTATCTATATACTACCTACCTATCTATATTCTACCTACCTATCTATATACTACCTACCTATCCATATACTATCTACCAACCTACCTACCTATATACTACCTACCAATCTATATACTACCTACCTATCTATATTCTACCTACCTATCTATATTCTACCTACCTACCTATATTCTACCTACCTATCTATATACTACCTACCTATCTATATACTACCTACCTATCTATCTATATACTACCTACCTATCTATCTATATACTACCTACCTATCTATCTATATACTACCTACCTATCTATCTATATACTACCTATCTATCTATCTATCTATATACTACCTACCTATCTGTATACTACGTACCTATCTATATACTACCTACCTATCTATGTTCTACCTACCTACCTACCTATATACTACCTACCTATCTATATACTACCTACCTATCTATATACTACCTACCTATCTATATACTACCTACCTATCTATATTCTACCTACCTACCTACCTATCTATATTCTACCTACCTATCTATATACTACCTACCTATCTATATACTACCTACCTACCTACCTACCTATATACTACCTACCAATCTATATACTACCTACCTATCTATATTCTACCTACCTATCTATATTCTACCTACCTACCTATATTCTACCTACCTACCTATATACTACCTACCTATCTATATACTACCTACCTATCTATATACTACCTACCTATCTGTATACTACCTACCTATCTATATACTACCTACCTATCTATATACTACCTACCTATCTATATACTACCTACCTATCTATATACTACCTACCTATCTATATTCTACCTACCTACCTATATACTACCTACCTATCTATATACTACCTACCTACCTATCTATATACTACCTACCTACATATCTATATACTACCTACCTACCTATCTATATACCAACAACCTACCTACCTACCTATCTATATACTACCTACCTACCTACCTACCTATCTATATACTACCTACCTACCTATCTATATACTACCTACCTACCTATCTATATACTACCTACCTATCTGTATACTACCTACCTATCTGTATACTACCTACCTATCTATATACTACCTACGTACCTATCTAAATACTACCTACGTACCTATCTATATACTACCTACCTATCTATAAACTACCTACCTATCTGTATACTACCTACCTATCAGTATACTACCTACCTACCTATCTATATACTACCTACCTACCTATCTATATACTACCTACCAACCTACCTACCAACCTATCTATATACTACCTACCTACCTATCTATATACTACCTACCTACCTATCTATATACTACCTACCTACCTATCTATATACTACCTACCTATCTGCATACTACCTACCTATCTGTATACTACCTACCTATCTATATACTACCTACCTATCTATATACTACCTACCTATCTATATACTACCTACCTATCAGTATACTACCTACCTAACAGTATACTACCTACCTATCTATATACTACCTACCTACCTATCTATATACACTACCTACCTATCTATATACTTCCTACCAATCTATATACTACCTACCTATCTATATACTACCTACCTATCTGTATACTACCTACCTATCTGTATACTACCTACCTATCTGTATACTACCTACCTATCTATATACTACCTACCTACCTATCTATATACTACCTACCTTCCTATCTATATACTACCTACCTATCTATATACTACCTACCTACCTATCTATATACTACCTACCTATTTATATACTACCTACCTATCTGTATACTACCTACCTATCTATATACTACCTACCTATCTATATACTACCTACCTATCTATATACTACCTACCTATCTGTATACTCCCTACCTATCTGTATACTACCTTCCTATCTATATACTACCTACCTATCTATATACTACCTACCTACCTATCTATATACTACCTACCTATTTATATACTACCTACCTATCTGTATACTACCTACCTATCTATATACTACCTACCTATCTATATACTACCTACCTACCTATCTATATACTACCTACCTATCTGTATACTACCTACCTATCTGTATACTACCTACCTATCTATATACTACCTACCTATCTATATACTACCTACCTATCTATATACTACCTACCTACCTATATTCTACCTACCTACCTATATACTACCTACCTACCTATATACTACCTACCTACCTATATACTACCTACCTATCTATATACTACCTACCTACCTATCTATATACTACCTACCTACCTATCTATATACTACCTACCTACCTATCTATATACTACCTACCTACCTATCTATATACTACCTACCTATCTGTATACTACCTACCTATCTGTATACTACCTACCTATCTGTTTACTACCTACCTACCTATCTATATACTACCTACCTATCTATATACTACCTACCTATCAGTATACTACCTACCTATCAGTATACTACCTACCTATCTATATACTACCTACCTACCTATCTATATACACTACCTACCTATCTATATACTACCTACCTATCTATATACTACCTACCTACCTACCTACCTATATACTACCTACCAATCTATATACTACCTACCTATCTATATCTACCTACCTACCTATATCTACCTACCTACCTATATCTACCTACCTACCTATATACTACCTACCTATCTTATACTACCTACCTATCTGTATACTACCTACCTATCTAGTATACTACCTACCTATCTATATACTACCTACCTATCTATATACTACCTACCTATCTATATACTACCTACCTACTCTATATACTACCTACCTATCTATATACGTATACTACCTACCTATCTATATACTACCTACCTATCTATATACTACCTACCTATCTATATACTACCTACCTATCTACTACCTACCTATCTACCTACCTACTACTACCTACCTATCTATATACTACCTACCTATCTATATTCTACCTACCTACCTATATTCTACCTACCTACCTATATACTACCTACCTACCTATATACTACCTACCTACCTATATACTACCTACCTACCTATATACTACCTACCTATCTATATACTACCTACCTATCTATATACTACCTACCTACCTATCTATATACTACCTACCTACCTATCTATATACTACCTACCCATCTGTATACTACCTACCTATCTGTATACTACCTACCTATCTATATACTACCTACCTACCTATCTGTATACTACCTACCTATCTATATACTACCTACCTACCTATCTATATACTACCTACCTACCTATCTATATACTACCTACCTACCTATCTATATTCTACCTACCTACCTATATACTACCTACCTATCTATATACTACCTACCTATCTGTATACTACCTACCTACCTATATACTACCTACCTATCTATATACTACCTACCTATCTATATACTACCTACCTACCTATCTATATACTACCTACCTACCTATCTATATACTACCTACCTATCAGTATACTACCTACCTATCAGTATACTACCTACCTATCTATATACACTACCTACCTATCTATATACTACCTACCTATCAGTATACTACCTACCTATCTATATACTACCTACCTACCTATATGCTACCTACCTATCTATATACTACCTACCTACCTATATACTACCTACCTACCTATATACTACCTACCTACCTATATACTACCTACCTATCTATATACTACCTACCTATCTGTATACTACCTACCTATCTGTATACTACCTACCTATCTGTATACTACCTACCTATCTATATACTACCTACCTATCTATATACTACCTACCTATCTGTTTACTACCTACCTACCTATCTATATACTACCTACCTATCTATATACTACCTACCTATCAGTATACTACCTACCTATCAGTATACTACCTACCTATCTATATACTACCTACCTACCTATCTATATACACTACCTACCTATCTATATACTTCCTACCTATCTATATACTACCTACCTATCTATATACTACCTACCTATCTGTATACTACCTACCTATCTGTATACTACCTACCTATCTGTATACTACCTACCTATCTATATACTACCTACCTATCTATATACTACCTACCTATCTATATACTACCTACCTACCTATCTATATACTACCTACCTACCTATCTATATACTACCTACCTACCTATATACTACCTACCTATCTATATACTACCTACCTACCTATATACTACCTACCTATCTATATACTACCTACCTATCTATATACTACCTACCTACCTATATACTACCTACCTACCTATATACTACCTACCTACCTATATACTACCTACCTATCTGTATACTACCTACCTATCTGTATACTACCTACCTATCTGTTTACTACCTACCTACCTATCTATATACTACCTACCTATCTATATACTACCTACCTATCAGTATACTACCTACCTATCAGTATACTACCTACCTATCTATATACTACCTACCTACCTATCTATATACACTACCTACCTATCTATATACTTCCTACCAATCTATATACTACCTACCTATCTATATACTACCTACCTATCTGTATACTACCTACCTATCTGTATACTACCTACCTATCTGTATACTACCTACCTATCTATATACTACCTACCTACCTATCTATATACTACCTACCTTCCTATCTATATACTACCTACCTATCTATATACTACCTACCTACCTATCTATATACTACCTACCTATTTATATACTACCTACCTATCTGTATACTACCTACCTATCTATATACTACCTACCTATCTATATACTACCTACCTACCTATCTATATACTACCTACCTATCTGTATACTACCTACCTATCTGTATACTACCTTCCTATCTATATACTACCTACCTATCTATATACTACCTACCTACCTATCTATATACTACCTACCTATTTATATACTACCTACCTATCTGTATACTACCTACCTATCTATATACTACCTACCTATCTATATACTACCTACCTACCTATCTATATACTACCTACCTATCTGTATACTACCTACCTATCTGTATACTACCTACCTATCTATATACTACCTACCTATCTATATACTACCTACCTATCTATATACTACCTACCTACCTATATTCTACCTACCTACCTATATACTACCTACCTACCTATATACTACCTACCTACCTATATACTACCTACCTATCTATATACTACCTACCTACCTATCTATATACTACCTACCAACCTACCTACCAACCTATCTATATACTACCTACCTACCTATCTATATACTACCTACCTACCTATCTATATTCTACCTACCTACCTATCTATATACTACCTACCTACCTATATACTACCTACCTATCTGTATACTACCTACCTATCTGTATACTACCTACCTATCTGTTTACTACCTACCTACCTATCTATATACTACCTACCTATCTATATACTACCTACCTATCAGTATACTACCTACCTAACAGTATACTACCTACCTATCTATATACTACCTACCTACCTATCTATATACACTACCTACCTATCTATATACTTCCTACCAATCTATATACTACCTACCTATCTATATACTACCTACCTATCTGTATACTACCTACCTATCTGTATACTACCTACCTATCTGTATACTACCTACCTATCTATATACTACCTACCTACCTATCTATATACTACCTACCTTCCTATCTATATACTACCTACCTATCTATATACTACCTACCTACCTATCTATATACTACCTACCTATTTATATACTACCTACCTATCTGTATACTACCTACCTATCTATATACTACCTACCTATCTATATACTACCTACCTACCTATCTATATACTACCTACCTATCTGTATACTACCTACCTATCTGTATACTACCTTCCTATCTATATACTACCTACCTATCTATATACTACCTACCTACCTATCTATATACTACCTACCTATTTATATACTACCTACCTATCTGTATACTACCTACCTATCTATATACTACCTACCTATCTATATACTACCTACCTACCTATCTATATACTACCTACCTATCTGTATACTACCTACCTATCTGTATACTACCTACCTATCTATATACTACCTACCTATCTATATACTACCTACCTATCTATATACTACCTACCTACCTATATTCTACCTACCTACCTATATACTACCTACCTACCTATATACTACCTACCTACCTCTATATACTACCTACCTATCTATATACTACCTACCTACCTATCTATATACTACCTACCTACCTATCTATATACTACCTACCTACCTATCTATATACTACCTACCTACCTATCTATATACTACCTACCTATCTGTATACTACCTACCTATCTATATACTACCTACCTACCTATCTGTATACTACCTACCTATCTATATACTACCTACCTACCTATCTATATACTACCTACCTATCTATATACTACCTACCTACCTATCTATATTCTACCTACCTACCTATATACTACCTACCTATCTATATACTACCTACCTATCTATATACTACCTACCTATCTGTATACTACCTACCTACCTATATACTACCTACCTATCTATATACTACCTACCTACCTATCTATATACTACCTACCTATCTATATACTACCTACCTACCTATCTATATACTACCTACCTATCTGTATACTACCTACCTATCTGTATACTACCTACCTATCTGTTTACTACCTACCTACCTATCTATATACTACCTACCTATCTATATACTACCTACCTATCAGTATACTACCTACCTATCAGTATACTACCTACCTATCTATATACTACCTACCTACCTATCTATATACACTACCTACCTATCTATATACTTCCTACCTATCTATATACTACCTAACTATCTATATACTACCTACCTATCTGTATACTACCTACCTATCTATATACTACCTACCTACCTATCTATATACACTACCTACCTATCTATATACTTCCTACCTATCTATATACTACCTAACTATCTATATACTACCTACCTATCTGTATACTACCTACCTATCTGTATACTACCTACCTATCTGATCTATATACTACCTACCTACCTATCTATATACTACCTACCTACCTATCTATATACTACCTACCTATCTATATACTACCTACCTACCTATCTATATACTACCTACCTATCAGTATACTACCTACCTATCTATATACACTACCTACCTATCTATATACTACCTACCTATTTATATACTACCTACCTATCTGTATACTACCTACCTATCTATATACTACCTACCTATCTATATACTACCTACCTACCTATCTATATACTAACTACCTATCTATATACTACCTACCTATCTGTATACTACCTACCTATCTATATACTACCTACCTATCTATATACTACCTACCTATCTATATACTACCTACCTATCTATATTCTACCTACCTACCTATATTCTACCTACCTACCTATATTCTACCTACCTACCTATATACTACCTACCTATCTATATACTACCTACCTACCTATCTATATACTACCTACCTACCTATCTATATACTACCTACCTACCTATCTATATACTACCTACCTATCTGCATACTACCTACCTATCTGTATACTACCTACCTATCTATATACTACCTACCTATCTATATACTACCTACCTATCTATATACTACCTACCTATCTATCTATATACTACCTACCTATCTATCTATATACTACCTATCTATCTATCTATATACTACCTACCTATCTGTATACTACCTACCTATCTATATACTACCTACCTATCTATATTCTACCTACCTACCTACCTATATACTACCTACCTATCTATATACTACCTACCTATCTATATACTACCTACCTATCTATATACTACCTACCTATCTATATTCTACCTACCTACCTACCTATCTATATTCTACCTACCTATCTATATACTACCTACCTATCTATATACTACCTACCTACCTACCTATATACTACCTACCAATCTATATACTACCTACCTATCTATATTCTACCTACCTATCTATATTCTACCTACCTACCTATATTCTACCTACCTACCTATATACTACCTACCTATCTATATACTACCTACCTATCTATATACTACCTACCTATCTGTATACTACCTACCTATCTATATACTACCTACCTATCTATATTCTACCTACCTACCTATATTCTACCTACCTACCTATATTCTACCTACCTACCTATATACTACCTACCTATCTATATACTACCTACCTACCTATCTATATACTACCTACCTACCTATCTATATACTACCTACCTACCTATCTATATACTACCTACCTATCTGCATACTACCTACCTATCTGATATACTACCTACCTATCTATATACTACCTACCTATCTACTATACTACCTACCTATCTATATACTACCTACCTATCTATCTATACTACTACCTACCTATCTATCTATATACTACCTACCTATCTATCTATATACTACCTACCTATCTGTATACTACCTACCTATCTATATACTACCTACCTATCTATATTCTACCTACCTACCTACCTATATACTACCTACCTATCTATATACTACCTACCTATCTATATACTACCTACCTATCTATATACTACCTACCTATCTATATTCTACCTACCTACCTACCTATCTATATTCTACCTACCTATCTATATACTACCTACCTATCTATATACTACCTACCTACCTACCTACCTATATACTACCTACCAATCTATATACTACCTACCTATCTATATTCTACCTACCTATCTATATTCTACCTACCTACCTATATTCTACCTACCTACCTATATACTACCTACCTATCTATATACTACCTACCTATCTATATACTACCTACCTATCTGTATACTACCTACCTATCTATATACTACCTACCTATCTATATACTACCTACCTATCTATATACTACCTACCTATCTATATACTACCTACCTATCTATATACTACCTAACTACCTATATACTACCTAACTAACTATATTCTACCTACCTATCTATATTCTACCTACCTATCTATATTCTACCTACCTACCTATATACTACCTACCTATCTATATACTACCTACCTACCTATCTATATACTACCTACCTACATATCTATATACTACCTACCTACCTATCTATATACCAACAACCTACCTACCTACCTATCTATATACTACCTACCTACCTACCTATCTATATACTACCTACCTACCTATCTATATACTACCTACCTACCTATCTATATACTACCTACCTATCTGTATACTACCTACCTATCTGTATACTACCTACCTATCTATATACTACCTACGTACCTATCTATATACTACCTACGTACCTATCTATATACTACCTACCTATCTATAAACTACCTACCTATCTGTATACTACCTACCTATCAGTATACTACCTACCTACCTATCTATATACTACCTACCTACCTATCTATATACTACCTACCAACCTACCTACCAACCTATCTATATACTACCTACCTACCTATCTATATACTACCTACCTACCTATCTATATACTACCTACCTACCTATCTATATACTACCTACCTATCTGCATACTACCTACCTATCTGTATACTACCTACCTATCTATATACTACCTACCTATCTATATACTACCTACCTATCTATCTATATACTACCTACCTATCTATCTATATACTACCTACCTATCTATCTATATACTACCTACCTATCTATCTATATACTACCTACCTATCTATCTATATACTACCTACCTATCTATCTATATACTACCTATCTATCTATCTATATACTACCTACCTATCTGTATACTACCTACCTATCTATATACTACCTACCTATCTATATTCTACCTACCTACCTACCTATATACTACCTACCTATCTATATACTACCTACCTATCTATATACTACCTACCTATCTATATACTACCTACCTATCTATATTCTACCTACCTACCTACCTATCTATATTCTACCTACCTATCTATATACTACCTACCTATCTATATACTACCTACCTACCTACCTATATACTACCTACCTATCTATATTCTACCTACCTATCTATATTCTACCTACCTACCTATATTCTACCTACCTACCTATATACTACCTACCTATCTATATACTACCTACCTATCTATATACTACCTACCTATCTGTATACTACCTACCTATCTATATACTACCTACCTATCTATATACTACCTACCTATCTATATTCTACCTACCTACCTACCTATCTATATTCTACCTACCTATCTATATACTACCTACCTATCTATATACTACCTACCTACCTACCTATATACTACCTACCAATCTATATACTACCTACCTATCTATATTCTACCTACCTATCTATATTCTACCTACCTATCTATATTCTACCTACCTACCTATATACTACCTACCTATCTATATACTACCTACCTATCTATATACTACCTACCTATCTGTATACTACCTACCTATCTATATACTACCTACCTATCTATATACTACCTACCTATCTATATACTACCTACCTATCTATATACTACCTACCTATCTATATACTACCTACCTATCTATATACTACCTAACTACCTATATACTACCTAACTAACTATATTCTACCTACCTATCTATATTCTACCTACCTATCTATATTCTACCTACCTACCTATATACTACCTACCTATCTATATACTACCTACCTACCTATCTATATACTACCTACCTACATATCTATATACTACCTACCTACCTATCTATATACCAACAACCTACCTACCTACCTATCTATATACTACCTACCTACCTACCTATCTATATACTACCTACCTACCTATCTATATACTACCTACCTACCTATCTATATACTACCTACCTATCTGTATACTACCTACCTATCTGTATACTACCTACCTATCTATATACTACCTACGTACCTATCTATATACTACCTACGTACCTATCTATATACTACCTACCTATCTATAAACTACCTACCTATCTGTATACTACCTACCTATCAGTATACTACCTACCTACCTATCTATATACTACCTACCTACCTATCTATATACTACCTACCAACCTACATACCAACCTATCTATATACTACCTACCTACCTATCTATATACAACCTACCTACCTATCTATATACTACCTACCTACCTATCTATATACTACCTACCTATCTGCATACTACCTACCTATCTGTATACTACCTACCTATCTATATACTACCTACCTATCTATATACTACCTACCTATCTATATACTACCTACCTATCTATCTATATACTACCTACCTATCTATCTATATACTACCTACCTATCAATCTATATACTACCTACCTATCTATCTATATACTACCTACCTATCTATCTATATACTACCTACCTATCTATCTATATACTACCTACCTATCTATCTATATACTACCTATCTACCTATCTGTATACTACCTACCTATCTGTATACTACCTACCTATCTATATACTACCTACCTATCTATATTCTACCTACCTACCTACCTATATACTACCTACCTATCTATATACTACCTACCTATCTATATACTACCTACCTATCTATATACTACCTACCTATCTATATTCTACCTACCTACCTACCTATCTATATTCTACCTACCTATCTATATACTACCTACCTATCTATATACTACCTACCTACCTACCTATATACTACCTACCTATCTATATTCTACCTACCTATCTATATTCTACCTACCTACCTATATTCTACCTACCTACCTATATACTACCTACCTATCTATATACTACCTACCTATCTATATACTACCTACCTATCTGTATACTACCTACCTATCTATATACTACCTACCTATCTATATACTACCTACCTATCTATATACTACCTACCTATCTATATACTACCTACCTATCTATATACTACCTAACTACCTATATACTACCTAACTAACTATATTCTACCTACCTATCTATATTCTACCTACCTATCTATATTCTACCTACCTACCTATATACTACCTACCTATCTATATACTACCTACCTACCTATCTATATACTACCTACCTACATATCTATATACTACCTACCTACCTATCTATATACCAACAACCTACCTACCTACCTATCTATATACTACCTACCTACCTACCTATCTATATACTACCTACCTACCTATCTATATACTACCTACCTACCTATCTATATACTACCTACCTATCTGTATACTACCTACCTATCTGTATACTACCTACCTATCTATATACTACCTACGTACCTATCTATATACTACCTACGTACCTATCTATATACTACCTACCTATCTATAAACTACCTACCTATCTGTATACTACCTACCTATCAGTATACTACCTACCTACCTATCTATATACTACCTACCTACCTATCTATATACTACCTACCAACCTATCTATATACTACCTACCTACCTATCTATATACTACCTACCTACCTACCTATCTATATACTACCTACCTACCTATCTATATACTACCTACCTACCTATCTATATACTACCTACCTACCTATCTATATACTACCTACCTATCTATATACTACCTACCTATCTATATACTACCTACCTATCTATATACTACCTACCTATCTATCTATATACTACCTACCTACCTATCTATATACTACTTACCTATCTATATACTACCTACCTATCTATATTCTACCTACCTATCTATATACTACCTACCTATCTATATACTACCTACCTACCTATATACTACCTACCTACCTATCTATATACTACCTACCTATCTATATACTACCTACCTATCTATATACTACCTACCTACCTATCTATATACTACCTACCTACCTATCTATATACTACCTACCTATCTATATACTACCTACCTATCTATATACTACCTACCTACCTATCTATATACTACCTACCTACCTATCTATATACTACCTACCTATCTATATGCTACCTACCTATCTATATACTACCTACCTACCTATCTATATACTACCTACCTACCTATCTATATACTACCTACCTACCTATCTATATACACTACCTACCTATCTATATACTACCTACCTATCTATATTCTACCTACCTACCTATCTATATACTACCTACCTACCTACCTATCTATATACACTACCTACCTATCTATATTCTACCTACCTACCTATATACTACCTACCTACCTATATACTACCTACCTACCTATCTATCTATATACTACCTTCCTATCTATATACTACCTACCTATCAGTATACTACCTACCTATCTATATACTACCTACCTACCTATATACTACCTTCCTATCTATATACTACCTACCTACCTATATACTACCTACCTATCTATATACTACCTACCTATCTATATACTACCTACCTATTTATATACTACCTACCTATCTATATACTACCTACCTATCTATATTCTACCTACCTACCTATATACTACCTACCTATCCATATACTACCTACCTATCCATATACTACCTACCTATCTATATACTACCTACCTATCTATATTCTACCTACCTACCTATATACTACCTACCTATCTATATACTACCTACCTACCTATATACTACCTACCTATCTATATACTACCTTTCTATCTATATACTACCTACCTATCTATATACTACCTACCTATCTGTATACTACCTACCTATCTGTATACTACCTACCTACCTATCTATATACTACCTACCTATCTATATACTACCTACCTATCTATATACTACCTACCTATCAGTATACTACCTACCTATCAGTATACTACCTACCTATCTATATACTACCTACCTACCTATCTATATACACTACCTACCTATCTATATACTTCCTACCTATCTATATACTACCTACCTACCTATCTATATACTACCTACCTATCAGTATACTACCTACCTATCAGTATACTACCTACCTATCTATATACACTACCTACCTATCTATATACTACCTACCTATCAGTATACTACCTACCTATCTATATACTACCTACCTACCTATATGCTACCTACCTATCTATATACTTCCTACCTACCTATATACTACCTACCTATATACTACCTACCTACCTATATACTACCTACCTATCTATATACTACCTACCTATCTATATACTACCTACCTACCTATATACTACCTACCTATCTATATACTACCTACCTACCTATATACTACCTACCTATCTATATACTACCTACCTATCTATATACTACCTACCTATCTATATACTACCTTCTACCTATATACTACCTACCTATCTATATACTACCTACCTATCTATATACTACCTACCTATCTATATTCTACCTACCTACCTATATACTACCTACCTATCTATATACTACCTACCTACCTATATACTACCTACCTATCCATATACTACCTACCTATCTATATACTACCTACCTATCTATATACTACCTACCTATCTGTATACTACCTACCTACCTATCTATATACTACCTACCTATCTGTATACTACCTACCTATCAGTATACTACCTACCTATCAGTATACTACCTACCTATCTATATACTACCTACCTACCTATCTATAAACACTACCTACCTATCTATATACTTCCTACCTATCTATATACTACCTACCTATCTATATACTACCTACCTATCTGTATACTACCTACCTATCTGTATACTACCTACCTATCTATATACTACCTACCTATCTATATACTACCTACCTACCTATCTATATACTACCTACCTTCCTATCTATATACTACCTACCTATCTATATACTACCTATCTACCTATCTGTATACTACCTACCTATTTATATACTACCTACCTATCTGTATACTACCTACCTATCTATATACTACCTACCTATCTATATACCACCTACCTACCTATCTATATACTACCTACCTATCTGTATACTACCTACCTATCTGTATACTACCTACCTATCTATATACTACCTACCTATCTATATACTACCTACCTATCTATATTCTACCTACCTACCTATATTCTACCTACCTACCTATATTCTACCAACCTACCTATATACTACCTACCTATATACTACCTACCTATCTATATACTACCTACCTATCTATATACTACCTACCTACCTACCTACCTATATACTACCTACCTATCTATATACTACCTACCTACCTATCTATATACTACCTACCTACCTATCTATATTCTACCTACCTACCTATATACTACCTACCTATCTATATTCTACCTACCTATCTGTATACTACCTACCTATCTGTATACTACCTACCTATCTATATTCTACCTACCTACCTACCTACCTATATACTACCTACCTATCTATATACTACCTACCTATCTATATACTACCTACCTATCTATATACTACCTACCAATCTATATACTACCTACCTATCTATATACTACCTACCTACCTATCTATATTCTACCTACCTATCTATATACTACCTACCTATCTATATACTACCTACCTATCTATATACTACCTACCTATCTGTATACTACCTACCTATCTGTATACTACCTACCTATCTGTTTACTACCTACCTACCTATCTATATACTACCTACCTATCTATATACTACCTACCTATCTATATACTACCTACCTATCAGTATACTACCTACCTATCAGTATACTACCTACCTATCTATATACTACCTACCTACCTACCTATATATATACACTACCTACCTATCTATATACTTCCTACCTATCTATATACTACCTACCTATCTATATACTACCTACCTATCTGTATACTACCTACCTATCTGTATACTACCTACCTATCTATATACTACCTACCTATCTATATACTACCTACCTACCTATCTATATACTACCTACCTTCCTATCTATATACTACCTACCTATCTATATACTACCTACCTGCCTATCTATATACTACCTACCTGTTTATATACTACCTACCTATCTGTATACTACCTACCTATCTATATACTACCTACCTACCTATCTATATACTACCTACCTATCTATATACTACCTACCTACCTATCTATATACTACCTACCTATCTGTATACTACCTACCTATCTGTATACTACCTACCTATCTATATTCTACCTACCTACCTATATTCTACCTACCTACCTATATTCTACCTACCTACCTATATACTACCTACCTACCTACCTATATACTACCTACCTATCTATATACTACCTACCTACCTATCTATATACTACCTGCCTACCTATCTATATACTACCTACCTACCTATCTATATACTACCTACCTACCTATCTATATTCTACCTACCTACCTATATACTACCTACCTATCTATATACTACCTACCTATCTGTATACTACCTACCTATCTGTATACTACCTACCTATCTATATTCTACCTACCTACCTACCTACCTACCTACCTACCTACCTACCTACCTACCTACCTACCTACCTACCTACCTACCTACCTATATACTACCTACCTATCTATATACTACCTACCTATCTATATACTACCTACCTATCTATATACTACCTACCAATCTATATACTACCTACCTATCTATATACTACCTACCTACCTATCTATATTCTACCTACCTATCTATATACTACCTACCTATCTATATACTACCTACCTATCTATATACTACCTACCTATCTATATACTACCTACCTATCTGTATACTACCTACCTATCTGTATACTACCTACCTATCTGTTTACTACCTACCTACCTATCTATATACTACCTACCTATCTATATACTACCTACCTATCTATATACTACCTACCTATCAGTATACTACCTACCTATCAGTATACTACCTACCTATCTATATACTACCTACCTACCTATCTATATACACTACCTACCTATCTATATACTTCCTACCTATCTATATACTACCTAACTATCTATATACTACCTACCTATCTGTATACTACCTACCTATCTGTATACTACCTACCTATCTATATACTACCTACCTATCTATATACTACCTACCTACCTATCTATATACTACCTACCTACCTATCTATATACTACCTACCTATCTATATACTACCTACCTACCTATCTATATACTACCTACCTATCAGTATACTACCTACCTATCTATATACACTACCTACTATCTATATACTACCTACCTATCTATATACTACCTACCTATTTATATACTACCTACCTATCTGTATACTACCTACCTATCTATATACTACCTACCTATCTATATACTACCTACCTAACTATCTATATAATACCTACCTATCTATATACTACCTACCTATCTGTATACTACCTACCTATCTGTATACTACCTACCTATCTGTATACTACCTACCTATCTATATTCTACCTACCTACCTATATTCTACCTACCTACCTATATTCTACCTACCTACCTATATACTACCTACCTATCTATATACTACCTACCTATCTATATACTACCTACCTACCTATCTATATACTACCTACCTATCTATCTATATACTACCTACCTATCTATCTATATACTACCTACCTATCTATCTATATACTACCTACCTATCTATCTATATACTACCTACCTATCTATCTATATACTACCTACCTATCTATATACTACCTATCTATCTATTTATCTATATACTACCTACCTATCTGTATACTACCTACCTATCTATATACTACCTACCTATCTATATTCTACCTACCTACCTATATACTACCTACCTATCTATATACTACCTACCTATCTATATACTACCTACCTATCTATATACTACCTACCTACCTATATACTACCTACCTATCTATATACTACCTACCTATCTATATACTACCTACCTATCTATATACTACCTACCTACCTATATACTACCTACCTATCTATATACTACCTACCTATCTATATACTACCTACCTATCTATATACTACCTAACTACCTATATACTAACTAACTACCTATATTCTACCTACCTATCTATATTCTACCTACCTATCTATATTCTACCTACCTACCTATATACTACCTACCTATCTATATACTACCTACCTACCTATCTATATACTACCTACCTACATATCTATATACTACCTACCTACCTATCTATATACCAACAACCTACCTACCTACCTATCTATATACTACCTACCTACCTACCTATCTATATACTACCTACCTACCTATCTACATACTACCTACCTATCTGTATACTACCTACCTTCCTATCTATATACTACCTACCTATCTATATACTACCTACCTACCTATCTATATACTACCTACCTTCCTATCTATATACTACCTACCTATCTATATACTACCTACCTGCCTATCTATATACTACCTACCTGTTTATATACTACCTACCTATCTGTATACTACCTACCTATCTATATACTACCTACCTACCTATCTATATACTACCTACCTATCTATATACTACCTACCTACCTATCTATATACTACCTACCTATCTGTATACTACCTACCTATCTGTATACTACCTACCTATCTATATTCTACCTACCTACCTATATTCTACCTACCTACCTATATTCTACCTACCTACCTATATACTACCTACCTATATACTACCTACCTATCTATATACTACCTACCTACCTATCTATATACTACCTGCCTACCTATCTATATACTACCTACCTACCTATCTATATACTACCTACCTACCTATCTATATTCTACCTACCTACCTATATACTACCTACCTATCTATATACTACCTACCTATCTGTATACTACCTACCTATCTCTATACTACCTACCTATCTATATTCTACCTACCTACCTACCTACCTACCTACCTACCTACCTACCTATATACTACCTACCTATCTATATACTACCTACCTATCTATATACTACCTACCTATCTGTATACTACCTACCTATCTGTATACTACCTACCTATCTGTTTACTACCTACCTACCTATCTATATACTACCTACCTATCTATATACTACCTACCTATCTATATACTACCTACCTATCAGTATACTACCTACCTATCAGTATACTACCTACCTATCTATATACTACCTACCTACCTATCTATATACACTACCTATCTATCTATATACTTCCTACCTATCTATATACTACCTAACTATCTATATACTACCTACCTATCTGTATACTACCTACCTATCTGTATACTACCTACCTATCTATATACTACCTACCTATCTATATACTACCTACCTACCTATCTATATACTACCTACCTACCTATCTATATACTACCTACCTATTTATATACTACCTACCTACCTATCTATATACTACCTACCTATCAGTATACTACCTACCTATCTATATACACTACCTACCTATCTATATACTACCTACCTATTTATATACTACCTACCTATCTGTATACTACCTACCTATCTATATACTACCTACCTATCTATATACTACCTACCTAACTATCTATATAATACCTACCTATCTATATACTACCTACCTATCTGTATACTACCTACCTATCTGTATACTACCTACCTATCTGTATACTACCTACCTATCTATATTCTACCTACCTACCTATATTCTACCTACCTACCTATATTCTACCTACCTACCTATATACTACCTACCTATCTATATACTACCTACCTATCTATATACTACCTACCTACCTATCTATATACTACCTACCTATCTATCTATATACTACCTACCTATCTATCTATATACTACCTACCTATCTATCTATATACTACCTACCTATCTATCTATATACTACCTACCTATCTATCTATATACTACCTACCTATCTATATACTACCTATCTATCTATATACTACCTATCTATCTATTTATCTATATACTACCTACCTATCTGTATACTACCTACCTATCTATATACTACCTACCTATCTATATTCTACCTACCTACCTATATACTACCTACCTATCTATATACTACCTACCTATCTATATACTACCTACCTATCTATATACTACCTACCTACCTATATACTACCTACCAATCTATATACTACCTACCTATCTATATTCTACCTACCTATCTATATTCTACCTACCTACCTATATTCTACCTACCTACCTATATACTACCTACCTATCTATATACTACCTACCTATCTATATACTACCTACCTATCTGTATACTACCTAACTATCTATATACTACCTACCTATCTATATACTACCTACCTATCTATATACTACCTACCTATCTATATACTACCTACCTACCTATATACTACCTACCTATCTATATACTACCTACCTATCTATATACTACCTACCTATCTATATACTACCTAACTACCTATATACTAACTAACTACCTATATTCTACCTACCTATCTATATTCTACCTACCTATCTATATTCTACCTACCTACCTATATACTACCTACCTATCTATATACTACCTACCTACCTATCTATATACTACCTACCTACATATCTATATACTACCTACCTACCTATCTATATACCAACAACCTACCTACCTACCTATCTATATACTACCTACCTACCTACCTATCTATATACTACCTACCTACCTATCTACATACTACCTACCTATCTGTATACTACCTACCTATCTGTATACTACCTACCTATCTGTATACTACCTACCTATCTGTATACTACCTACCTATCTATATACTACCTACGTACCTATCTATATACTACCTACGTACCTATCTATATACTACCTACGTACCTATCTATATACTACCTACGTACCTATCTATATACTACCTACGTACCTATCTATATACTACCTACCTATCTATATACTACCTACCTATCTGTATACTACCTACCTATCTGTATACTACCTACCTATCAGTATACTACCTACCTACCTATCTATATACTACCTACCTACCTATCTATATACTACCTACCTACCTATCTATATACTACCTACCTACCTATCTATATACTACCTACCTACCTATCTATATACTACCTACTTACCTATCTATATACTACCTACCTACCTATCTATATACTACCTACCTATCTATATACTACCTACCTATCTATATACTACCTACCTATCTATATACTACCTACCTATCTATATTCTACCTAACTACCTATATACTACCGAACTACCTATATACTACCTACCTATCTATATTCTACCTACCTACCTATATACTACCTACCTATCTATATACTACCTACCTACCTATCTATATACTACCTACCTACCTATCTATATACTACCTACCTATCTATATAATACCTACCTATCTATATACTACCTACCTATCTATCTATATACTACCTACCTATCTATCTATATACTACCTACCTATCTATCTATATACTACCTACCTATCTATCTATATACTACCTATCTATCTATATACTACCTACCTATCTATCTATATACTACCTACCTATCTATCTATATACTACCTATCTATCTATATACTACCTACCTATCTATCTATATACTACCTACCTATCTATCTATATACTACCTACCTACCTATCTATATACTACCTACCTACCTATCTATATACTACCTACCTATCTATATACTACCTACCTATCTATATACTACCTACCTACCTATCTATAAACTACCTACCTCCCTATCTATATACTACCTACCTACCTATCTATATACACTACCTACCTATCTATATACTACCTACCTATCTATATACTACCTACCTATCTATATTCTACCTACCAATCTATATACTACCTACCTATCTATATACTACCTACCTACCTATCTATATACTACCTACCTACCTACCTATCTATATACACTACCTACCTATCTATATTCTACCTACCTACCTATATACTACCTACCTACCTATATACTACCTAACTACCTATCTATCTATATACTACCTTCCTATCTATATACTACCTACCTATCAGTATACTACCTACCTATCTATATACTACCTACCTACCTATATACTACCTACCTATCTATATACTACCTACCTACCTATATACTACCTACCTACCTATATACTACCTACCTATCTATATACTACCTACCTACCTATATACTACCTACCTATCTATATACTACCTACCCTACCTATATACTACCTACCTACCTATATACTACCTACCTAATCTATATACTACCTACCTATCTATATACTACCTACCTATCTATATACTACCTACCTATCTATATACTACCTACCTATCTATATTCTACCTACCTACCTATATACTACCTACCTATCTATATACTACCTACCTACCTATATACTACCTACCTATCTATATACTACCTACCTATCTATATACTACCTACCTATCTATATACTACCTACCTATCAGTATACTACCTACCTATCAGTATACTACCTACCTATCAGTATACTTACCTACCTATCTATATACTACCTACCTACCTACCTATCTATATACACTACCTACCTATCTATATACTTCCTACCTATCTATATACTACCTACCTATCTATATACTACCTACCTATCTGTATACTACCTACCTATCTGTATACTTCCTACCTACCTATATACTACCTACCTACCTATATACTACCTACCTATCTATATACTACCTACCTACCTATCTATATACTACCTACCTACCTATCTAGATACTACCTACCTACCTATCTATATACTACCTACCTACCTATCTATATACTACCTACCTACCTATCTATATACTACCTACCTACCTATCTATATACTACCTACCTACCTATCTATATACTACCTACCTACCTATCTATATTCTACCTACCTAATCTATATACTACCTACCAATCTATATACTACCTACCTACCTATCTATATACTACCTACCTACCTACCTATATACACTACCTACCTATCTATATACTACCTACCTACCTACCTATATACTACCTACCTACATATCTATATACTACCTACCTACCTATCTATCTATATACTACCTACCTATCTATATACTACCTACCTATCAGTATACTACCTACCTATCTATTTTCTACCTACCTACCTATCTATATACTACCTACCTACCTATCTATATACTACCTACCTATCTAGATACTACCTACCTACCTATCTGTATACTACCTACCTATCTATATACTACCTACGTACCTATCTGTATACTACCTACGTACCTATCTATATACTACCTACCTACCTATAAACTACCTACCTATCTGTATACTACCTACCTATCAGTATACTACCTACCTACCTATCTATATACTACCTACCTACCTATCTATATACTACCTACCTATCTATATACTACCTACCTACCTATCTATATACTACCTACCTACCTATCTATATACTACCTACCTACCTACCTATCTATATACTACCTACCTATCAGCATACTACCTACCTATCTGTATACACTACCTACCTATCTATATACTACCTACCTATCTGTATACTACCTACCTATCTATCTATATACTACCTACCTATCTATCTATATACTACCTACCTACCTATCTATATACTACCTACCTATCTATCTATATACTACCTACCTATCGATCTATATACTACCTACCTATCTAGCTATATACTACCTATCTATCTATCTATATACTACCTACCTATCTGTATACTACCTACCTATCTGTATACTACCTACCTATCTATATTCTACCTACCTACCTACCTACCTACCTACCTACCTACCTACCTATATACTACCTACCTATCTATATACTACCTACCTATCTATATACTACCTACCAATCTATATACTACCTACCTATCTATATACTACCTACCTACCAACCTATCTACTACTCTACCTACCAATCTATATACTACCTACCTATCTATATACTACCTACCTACCTACCTATATACTACCTACCAATCTATATACTACCTACCTATCTATATTCTACCTACCTACCTATATTCTACCTACCTACCTATATACTACCTACCTATCTATATACTACCTACCTATCTATATACTACCTACCTATCTGTATACTACCTACCTATCTGTATACACCTACCTATCTATATACTACCTACCTATCTATATACTACCTACCTATCTATATACTACCTACCTACCTATCTATATACTACCTACCTACCTATCTATATACTACCTACCTATCTATATGCTACCTACCTATCTATATACTACCTACCTACCTATCTATATACTACCTACCTACCTATCTATATACTACCTACCTACCTATCTATATACACTACCTACCAATCTATATACTACCTACCAATCTATATACTACCTACCTACCTATATACTACCTACCTATCTATATACACTACCTACCTATCTATATTCTACCTACCTACCTACCTATATACTACCTACCTACCTATATACTACCTACCTACCTATCTATCTATATACTACCTTCCTATCTATATACTACCTACCTACCTACCTATCTATATACTACCTACCTACCTATATACTACCTTCCTATCTATATACTACCTACCTACCTATATACTACCTACCTATCTATATACTACCTACCTATCTATATACTACCTACCTATTTATATACTACCTACCTATCTATATACTACCTACCTATCTATATTCTACCTACCTACCTATATACTACCTACCTATCCATATACTACCTACCTATCCATATACTACCTACCTATCTATATACTACCTACCTATCTATATTCTACCTACCTACCTATATACTACCTACCTATCTATATACTACCTACCTACCTATATACTACCTACCTATCTATATACTACCTTTCTATCTATATACTACCTACCTATCTATATACTACCTACCTATCTGTATACTACCTACCTATCTGTATACTACCTACCTACCTATCTATATACTACCTACCTATCTATATACTACCTACCTATCTATATACTACCTACCTATCAGTATACTACCTACCTATCAGTATACTACCTACCTATCTATATACTACCTACCTACCTATCTATATACACTACCTACCAATCTATATACTACCTACCAATCTATATACTACCTACCTACCTATCTATATACTACCTACCTACCTATCTAGTATACACTACCTACCTATCTAGTATACTACCTACCTACCTACCTATACACTACCTACCTACCTATATACTACCTACCTATCAGTATACTACCTACCTATCTATATACTACCTACCTACCTATATGCTACCTACCTATCTAGTATACTACCTACCTACCTATATACTACCTACCTATCTACTACCTACCTACCTATACACTACCTACCTATCTGTATACTACCTACCTATCTATATACTACCTACCTACCTATATACTACCTACCTATCTATATACTACCTACCTATCTATATACTACCTACCTATCTGTATACTACCTACCTATCTATATACTACCTACCTACCTATATACTACCTACCTATCTATATACTACCTACCTATCTATATACTACCTACCTATCTATATACTACCTACCTATCTATATACTACCTACCTATCTATATACTACCTACCTACCTATCTATATACTACCTACCTACCTATCTATATACTACCTACCTACCTACCTATCTATATACTACCTACCTATCAGTATACTACCTACCTATCTATATACACTACCTACCTATCTATATACTACCTACCTATCTGTATACTACCTACCTATCTATATACTACCTACCTATCTATATACTACCTACCTACCTATCTATATACTACCTACCTATCTATATACTACCTACCTATCTGTATACTACCTACCTATCTGTATACTACCTACCTATCTATATACTACCTACCTATCTGTATACTACCTACCTATCTGTATACTACCTACCTATCTATATTCTACCTACCTACCTACCTACCTACCTACCTACCTACCTACCTATATACTACCTACCTATCTATATACTACCTACCTATCTATATACTACCTACCAATCTATATACTACCTACCTATCTATATACTACCTACCTACCAATCTATATACTACCTACCTACCAATCTATATACTACCTACCTATCTATATACTTCCTACCTATCTATATACTACCTACCAATCTATATACTACCTACCTATCTATATTCTACCTACCTATCTATATTCTACCTACCTACCTATATACTACCTACCTATCTATATACTACCTACCTATCTATATACTACCTACCTATCTGTATACTACTTACCTATCTGTATACTACCTACCTACCTATCTGTATACTACCTACCTACCTATCTATATACTACCTACCTATCTATCTATTTACTACCTATCTATCTATATACTACCTACCTATCTATATACTACCTACCTACCTACCTACCTACCTATATACTACCTACCTATCTATATACTACCTACCTATCTATATACTACCTACCTATCTATATACTACCTACCTATCTATATTCTTCCTAACTACCTATATACTACCTAACTACCTATATACTACCTAACTACCTATATACTAACTACCTATCTATATTCTACCTACCTATCTATATACTACCTACCTACCTATCTATATACTACCTACCTACCTATCTATATACTACCTACCTACCTATCTATATACTACCTACCTACCTATCTATATACTACCTACCTACCTATCTATATACTACCTACCTACCTATCTATATACTACCTACCTACCTATCTATATTCTACCTACCAATCTATATACTACCTACCAATCTATATACTACCTACCTACCTATCTATATACTACCTACCTACCTATCTATATACACTACCTACCTATCTATATTCTACCTACCTACCTATATACTACCTACCTACCTATATACTACCTACCTACCTATCTATCTATATACTACCTACCTATCTATATACTACCTACCTATCAGTATACTACCTACCTATCTATTTTCTACCTACCTACCTATCTATATACACTACCTACCTATCTATATACTTCCTACCTATCTATATACTACCTACCTACCTATCTATATACTACCTACCTATCTATATACTACCTACCTATCTGTATACTACCTACCTATCTATATACTACCTACCTACCTATATACTACCTACCTATCTATATACTACCTACCTATCTATATACTACCTACCTATCTATATACTACCTACCTATCTATATACTACCTACCTATCTATATACTACCTACCTACCTATCTATATACTACCTACCTACCTATCTATATACTACCTACCTACCTACCTATCTATATACTACCTACCTATCAGTATACTACCTACCTATCTATATACACTACCTACCTATCTATATACTACCTACCTATCTGTATACTACCTACCTATCTATATACTACCTACCTATCTATATACTACCTACCTACCTATCTATATACTACCTACCTATCTGTATACTACCTACCTATCTGTATACTACCTACCTATCTGTATACTACCTACCTATCTATATACTACCTACCTATCTGTATACTACCTACCTATCTGTATACTACCTACCTATCTATATTCTACCTACCTACCTACCTACCTACCTACCTACCTACCTACCTACCTACCTACCTACCTACCTACCTACCTACCTATATACTACCTACCTATCTATATACTACCTACCTATCTATATACTACCTACCAATCTATATACTACCTACCTATCTATATACTACCTACCTACCAATCTATATACTACCTACCTATCTATATACTACCTACCTATCTATATACTTCCTACCTATCTATATACTACCTACCAATCTATATACTACCTACCTATCTATATTCTACCTACCTATCTATATTCTACCTACCTACCTATATACTACCTACCTATCTATATACTACCTACCTATCTATATACTACCTACCTATCTGTATACTACTTACCTATCTGTATACTACCTACCTACCTATCTGTATACTACCTACCTACCTATCTATATACTACCTACCTATCTATCTATTTACTACCTATCTATCTATATACTACCTACCTATCTATATACTACCTACCTACCTACCTACCTATATACTACCTACCTATCTATATACTACCTACCTATCTATATACTACCTACCTATCTATATACTACCTACCTATCTATATTCTTCCTAACTACCTATATACTACCTAACTACCTATATACTACCTAACTACCTATATACTAACTACCTATCTATATTCTACCTACCTATCTATATTCTACCTACCTACCTATATACTACCTACCTATCTATATACTACCTACCTACCTATCTATATACTACCTACCTACCTATCTATATACTACCTACCTACCTATCTATATACTACCTACCTACCTACCTACCTATCTATATACTCCCTACCTACCTATCTATATACTACCTACCTACCTACCTATCTATATACTACCTATCTACCTATCTATATACTACCTACCTATCTATATACTACCTACCTATCTATATACTACCTACCTATCTGTATACTACCTACCTATCTATATTCTACCTACGTACCTATCTATATACTACCTACCTATCTATATTCTACCTACCTATCAGTATACTACCTACCTATCAGTATACTACCTACCTATCTATATACTACCTACCTATCTATATACTACCTACCTATCTATATACTACCTACCTACCTATCTATATACTACCTACCTACCTATCTATATACAACCTACCTATCTGTATACTACCTACCTATCTGTATACTACCTACCTATCTATATACTACCTACCTATCTATATACTACCTACCTACCTATCTATATACTACCTACCTACCTATCTATATACTACCTACCTACCTATCTATATACTACCTACCTATCTATATACGCTACCTACCTATCTATATTCTACCTAACTACCTATATACTACCTAACTACCTATATACTACCTACCTATCTATATACTACCTACCTATCTATATACTACCTACCTATCTATATACTACCTACCTATCTATATACTACCTACCTATCTATATACTACCTACCTATCTATATACTACCTACCTACCTACCTATCTATATACTACCTACCTATATATATACTACCTACCTACCTATCTATATACTACCTACCTACCTATCTATATACTACCTACCTATCTGTATACTACCTACCTATGTGTATACTACCTACCTATCTGTATACTACCTACCTATCTATATACTACCTACGTACCTATCTATATACTACCTACGTACCTATCTATATACTACCTACCTATCTATATACTGCCTACCTATCATTATACTACCTATTTATCTATATACTACCTACCTACCTATCTATATACTACCTACCTATCTGTATACTACCTACCTATGTGTATACTACCTACCTATCTGTATACTACCTACCTATCTATATACTACCTACGTACCTATCTATATACTACCTACGTACCTATCTATATACTACCTACCTATCTATATACACTACCTACCTATCTATATACTACCTACCTATCTGTATACTACCTACCTATCTATATACTACCTACCTATCTATATACTACCTACCTACCTATCTATATACTACCTACCTATCTATATACTACCTACCTATCTGTATACTACCTACCTATCTGTATACTACCTACCTATCTATATACTACCTACCTATCTGTATACTACCTACCTATCTGTATACTACCTACCTATCTATATTCTACCTACCTACCTACCTACCTACCTACCTACCTATATACTACCTACCTATCTATATACTACCTACCTATCTATATACTACCTACCAATCTATATACTACCTACCTATCTATATACTACCTACCTACCAATCTATATACTACCTACCTACCAATCTATATACTACCTACCTATCTATATACTTCCTACCTATCTATATACTACCTACCAATCTATATACTACCTACCTATCTATATTCTACCTACCTATCTATATTCTACCTACCTACCTATATACTACCTACCTATCTATATACTACCTACCTATCTATATACTACCTACCTATCTGTATACTACTTACCTATCTGTATACTACCTACCTACCTATCTGTATACTACCTACCTACCTATCTATATACTACCTACCTATCTATCTATTTACTACCTATCTATCTATATACTACCTACCTATCTATATACTACCTACCTACCTACCTACCTACCTATATACTACCTACCTATCTATATACTACCTACCTATCTATATACTACCTACCTATCTATATACTACCTACCTATCTATATTCTTCCTAACTACCTATATACTACCTAACTACCTATATACTACCTAACTACCTATATACTAACTACCTATCTATATTCTACCTACCTATCTATATACTACCTACCTACCTATCTATATACTACCTACCTACCTATCTATATACTACCTACCTACCTATCTATATACTACCTACCTACCTATCTATATACTACCTACCTACCTATCTATATACTACCTACCTACCTATCTATATACTACCTACCTACCTATCTATATACTACCTACCTACCTATCTATATTCTACCTACCAATCTATATACTACCTACCAATCTATATACTACCTACCTACCTATCTATATACTACCTACCTACCTATCTATATACACTACCTACCTATCTATATTCTACCTACCTACCTATATACTACCTACCTACCTATATACTACCTACCTACCTATCTATCTATATACTACCTACCTATCTATATACTACCTACCTATCAGTATACTACCTACCTATCTATTTTCTACCTACCTACCTATCTATATACACTACCTACCTATCTATATACTTCCTACCTATCTATATACTACCTACCTACCTATCTATATACTACCTACCTATCTATATACTACCTACCTATCTGTATACTACCTACCTATCTATATACTACCTACCTACCTATATACTACCTACCTATCTATATACTACCTACCTATCTATATACTACCTACCTATCTATATACTACCTACCTATCTATATACTACCTACCTATCTATATACTACCTACCTACCTATCTATATACTACCTACCTACCTATCTATATACTACCTACCTACCTACCTATCTATATACTACCTACCTATCAGTATACTACCTACCTATCTATATACACTACCTACCTATCTATATACTACCTACCTATCTGTATACTACCTACCTATCTATATACTACCTACCTATCTATATACTACCTACCTACCTATCTATATACTACCTACCTATCTGTATACTACCTACCTATCTGTATACTACCTACCTATCTGTATACTACCTACCTATCTATATACTACCTACCTATCTGTATACTACCTACCTATCTGTATACTACCTACCTATCTATATTCTACCTACCTACCTACCTACCTACCTACCTACCTACCTACCTACCTACCTACCTACCTACCTACCTACCTACCTATATACTACCTACCTATCTATATACTACCTACCTATCTATATACTACCTACCAATCTATATACTACCTACCTATCTATATACTACCTACCTACCAATCTATATACTACCTACCTATCTATATACTACCTACCTATCTATATACTTCCTACCTATCTATATACTACCTACCAATCTATATACTACCTACCTATCTATATTCTACCTACCTATCTATATTCTACCTACCTACCTATATACTACCTACCTATCTATATACTACCTACCTATCTATATACTACCTACCTATCTGTATACTACTTACCTATCTGTATACTACCTACCTACCTATCTGTATACTACCTACCTACCTATCTATATACTACCTACCTATCTATCTATTTACTACCTATCTATCTATATACTACCTACCTATCTATATACTACCTACCTACCTACCTACCTATATACTACCTACCTATCTATATACTACCTACCTATCTATATACTACCTACCTATCTATATACTACCTACCTATCTATATTCTTCCTAACTACCTATATACTACCTAACTACCTATATACTACCTAACTACCTATATACTAACTACCTATCTATATTCTACCTACCTATCTATATTCTACCTACCTACCTATATACTACCTACCTATCTATATACTACCTACCTACCTATCTATATACTACCTACCTACCTATCTATATACTACCTACCTACCTATCTATATACTACCTACCTACCTACCTACCTATCTATATACTCCCTACCTACCTATCTATATACTACCTACCTACCTACCTATCTATATACTACCTATCTACCTATCTATATACTACCTACCTATCTATATACTACCTACCTATCTATATACTACCTACCTATCTGTATACTACCTACCTATCTATATTCTACCTACGTACCTATCTATATACTACCTACCTATCTATATTCTACCTACCTATCAGTATACTACCTACCTATCAGTATACTACCTACCTATCTATATACTACCTACCTATCTATATACTACCTACCTATCTATATACTACTTACCTACCTATCTATATACTACCTACCTACCTATCTATATACAACCTACCTATCTATATACTACCTACCTATCTGTATACTACCTACCTATCTATATACTACCTACCTATCTATATACTACCTACCTATCTATATACTACCTACCTACCTATCTATATACTACCTACCTACCTATCTATATACTACCTACCTACCTATCTATATACTACCTACCTATCTATATACGCTACCTACCTATCTATATTCTACCTAACTACCTATATACTACCTAACTACCTATATACTACCTACCTATCTATATACTACCTACCTATCTATATACTACCTACCTATCTATATACTACCTACCTATCTATATACTACCTACCTATCTATATACTACCTACCTATCTATATACTACCTACCTACCTACCTATCTATATACTACCTACCTATATATATACTACCTACCTACCTATCTATATACTACCTACCTACCTATCTATATACTACCTACCTATCTGTATACTACCTACCTATGTGTATACTACCTACCTATCTGTATACTACCTACCTATCTATATACTACCTACGTACCTATCTATATACTACCTACGTACCTATCTATATACTACCTACCTATCTATATACTGCCTACCTATCATTATACTACCTATTTATCTATATACTACCTACCTACCTATCTATATACTACCTACCTATCTGTATACTACCTACCTATCTGTATACTACCTACCTATCTATATTCTACCTACCTACCTACCTACCTACCTACCTACCTACCTACCTACCTACCTACCTACCTACCTACCTACCTACCTACCTACCTACCTACCTACCTACCTACCTACCTATATACTACCTACCTATCTATATACTACCTACCTATCTATATACTACCTACCAATCTATATACTACCTACCTATCTATATACTACCTACCTACCAATCTATATACTACCTACCTATCTATATACTACCTACCTATCTATATACTTCCTACCTATCTATATACTACCTACCAATCTATATACTACCTACCTATCTATATTCTACCTACCTATCTATATTCTACCTACCTACCTATATACTACCTACCTATCTATATACTACCTACCTATCTATATACTACCTACCTATCTGTATACTACTTACCTATCTGTATACTACCTACCTACCTATCTGTATACTACCTACCTACCTATCTATATACTACCTACCTATCTATCTATTTACTACCTATCTATCTATATACTACCTACCTATCTATATACTACCTACCTACCTACCTACCTATATACTACCTACCTATCTATATACTACCTACCTATCTATATACTACCTACCTATCTATATACTACCTACCTATCTATATTCTTCCTAACTACCTATATACTACCTAACTACCTATATACTACCTAACTACCTATATACTAACTACCTATCTATATTCTACCTACCTATCTATATTCTACCTACCTACCTATATACTACCTACCTATCTATATACTACCTACCTACCTATCTATATACTACCTACCTACCTATCTATATACTACCTACCTACCTATCTATATACTACCTACCTACCTACCTACCTATCTATATACTCCCTACCTACCTATCTATATACTACCTACCTACCTACCTATCTATATACTACCTATCTACCTATCTATATACTACCTACCTATCTATATACTACCTACCTATCTATATACTACCTACCTATCTGTATACTACCTACCTATCTGTATACTACCTACCTATCTATATACTACCTACCTATCTATATACTACCTACCTATCTATATACTACCTACCTACCTATCTATATACTACCTACCTACCTACCTATCTATATTCTACCTACGTACCTATCTATATACTACCTACCTATCTATATTCTACCTACCTATCAGTATACTACCTACCTATCAGTATACTACCTACCTATCTATATACTACCTACCTATCTATATACTACCTACCTATCTATATACTACTTACCTACCTATCTATATACTACCTACCTACCTATCTATATACAACCTACCTATCTATATACTACCTACCTATCTGTATACTACCTACCTATCTGTATACTACCTACCTATCTATATACTACCTACCTATCTATATACTACCTACCTATCTATATACTACCTACCTATCTATATACTACCTACCTACCTATCTATATACTACCTACCTACCTATCTATATACTACCTACCTACCTATCTATATACTACCTACCTATCTATATACGCTACCTACCTATCTATATTCTACCTAACTACCTATATACTACCTAACTACCTATATACTACCTACCTATCTATATACTACCTACCTATCTATATACTACCTACCTATCTATATACTACCTATCTATCTATATACTACCTACCTATCTATCTATATACTACCTACCTATCTATCTATATACTACCTAGCTATCTATCTATATACTACCTACCTATCTATCTATATACTACCTACCTATCTATCTATATACTACCTACCTATCTATCTATATACTACCTACCTATCTATCTATATACTACCTACCTATCTATATACTACCTACCTACCTATCTATATACTACCTACCTACCTATCTATATACTACCTACCTACCTATCTATATACTACCTACCTACCTATCTATATACACTACCTACCTATCTATATACTACCTACCTATCTATATACTACCTACCTACCTATCTATATACTACCTACCTACCTATCTATATACACTACCTACCTATCTATATTCTACCTACCTATCTATATACTACCTACCTATCTATATACTACCTACCTATCTGTATACTACCTACCTATGTGTATACTACCTACCTATCTATATACTACCTACCGATCTGTATACTACCTACCTATGTGTATACTACCTACCTATCTATATACTACCTACCTATCTGTATACTACCTACCTATCTATATTCTACCTACGTACCTATCTATATACTACCTACCTATCTATATTCTACCTACCTATCAGTATACTACCTACCTATCAGTATACTACCTACCTATCTATATACTACCTACCTATCTATATACTACCTACCTACCTATCTATATACTACTTACCTACCTATCTATATACTACCTACCTACCTATCTATATACAACCTACCTATCTATATACTACCTACCTATCTGTATACTACCTACCTATCTGTATACTACCTACCTATCTATATACTACCTACCTATCTATATACTACCTACCTATCTATATACTACCTACCTATCTATATACTACCTACCTATCTATATACTACCTACCTACCTATCTATATACTACCTACCTACCTATCTATATACTACCTACCTATCTATATACGCTACCTACCTATCTATATTCTACCTAACTACCTATATACTACCTAACTACCTATATACTACCTACCTATCTATATACTACCTACCTATCTATATACTACCTACCTATCTATATACTACCTACCTATCTATATACTACCTACCTATCTATATACTACCTACCTATCTATATACTACCTACCTACCTACCTATCTATATACTACCTACCTATATATATACTACCTACCTACCTATCTATATACTACCTACCTACCTATCTATATACTACCTACCTATCTGTATACTACCTACCTATGTGTATACTACCTACCTATCTGTATACTACCTACCTATCTATATACTACCTACGTACCTATCTATATACTACCTACGTACCTATCTATATACTATCTACCTATCTATATACTGCCTACCTATCATTATACTACCTATTTATCTATATACTACCTACCTACCTATCTATATACTACCTACCTATCTATATACTACCTACCTATCTATGTTCTACCTACCTATCTATATACTACCTACCAATCTATATACTACCTACCTACCTATCTATATACTACCTACCTACCTACCTATCTATATACTACCTACCTATCTATATACTACCTACCTATCTATATACTACCTACCAATCTATATACTACCTACCAATCTATATACTACCTACCTATCTATATTCTACCTACCTACCTATATACTACCTTCCTATCTGTATACTACCTACCTATCTGTATACTACCTACCTATCTGTATACTACCTACCTATCTATATACTACCTACCTATCTATATACTACCTACCTATCTATATTCTACCTACCTACCTACCTACCTACCTACCTATATACTACCTACCTACCTATATACTACCTACCTATCTATATACTACCTACCTATCTATATACTACCAACCTACCTATCTATATTCTACCTACCTATCTATATTCTACCTACCTATCTATATACTACCTACCTATCTATATACTACCTACCAATCTATATTCTACCTACCTATCTATATTCTACCTACCTACCTATATACTACCTACCTATCTGTATACTACCTACCTATCTGTATACTACCTACCTATCTATATACTACCTACCTATCTATATACTACCTACCTATCTATATACTACCTACCAATCTATATACTACCTACCAATCTATATACTACCTACCTATCTATATACTACCTATCTATATACTACCTATCTATATACTACCTATCTATATACTACCTACCTATCTATCTATATACTACCTACCTATCTATCTATATACTACCTAGCTATCTATATACTACCTACCTATCTATCTATATACTACCTACCTATCTATCTATATACTACCTACCTATCTATCTATATACTACCTACCTATCTATCTATATACTACCTACCTATCTATCTATATACTACCTACCTATCTATATACTACCTACCTACCTATCTATATACTACCTACCTACCTATCTATATACTACCTACCTACCTATCTATATACACTACCTACCTATCTATATACTACCTACCTATCTATATACTACCTACCTACCTATCTATATACTACCTACCTACCTATCTATATACACTACCTACCTATCTATATTCTACCTACCTATCTATATACTACCTACCTATCTATATACTACCTACCTATCTGTATACTACCTACCTATGTGTATACTACCTACCTATCTATATACTACCTACCGATCTGTATACTACCTACCTATGTGTATACTACCTACCTATCTATATACTACCTACCGATCTATATACTACCTACCTATCTATATTCTACCTACCTACCTACCTACCTACCTACCTACCTACCTACCTACCTACCTACCTACCTACCTACCTACCTATATACTTCCTACCTACCTACCTACCTATATACTTCCTACCTACCTATCTATATACTACCTACCTACCTATCTATATACACTACCTACCTATCTATATTCTACCTACCTATCTATATACTACCTACCTATCTATATACTACCTACCAATCTATATTCTACCTACCTATCTATATTCTACCTACCTACCTATATACTACCTACCTATCTGTATACTACCTACCTATCTGTATACTACCTACCTATCTATATACTACCTACCTATCTATATACTACCTACCTATCTATATACTACCTACCAATCTATATACTACCTACCAATCTATATACTACCTACCTATCTATATACTACCTATCTATATACTACCTATCTATATACTACCTACCTATCTATCTATATACTACCTACCTATCTATCTATATACTACCTACCTATCTATCTATATACTACCTAGCTATCTATCTATATACTACCTACCTATCTATCTATATACTACCTACCTATCTATCTATATACTACCTACCTATCTATCTATATACTACCTACCTATCTATCTATATACTACCTACCTATCTATATACTACCTACCTACCTATCTATATACTACCTACCTACCTATCTATATACACTACCTACCTATCTATATTCTACCTACCTATCTATATACTACCTACCTATCTATATACTACCTACCTATCTGTATACTACCTACCTATGTGTATACTACCTACCTATCTATATACTACCTACCGATCTGTATACTACCTACCTATGTGTATACTACCTACCTATCTATATACTACCTACCTATCTGTATACTACCTACCTATCTATATTCTACCTACGTACCTATCTATATACTACCTACCTATCTATATTCTACCTACCTATCAGTATACTACCTACCTATCAGTATACTACCTACCTATCTATATACTACCTACCTATCTATATACTACCTACCTACCTATCTATATACTACTTACCTACCTATCTATATACTACCTACCTACCTATCTATATACAACCTACCTATCTATATACTACCTACCTATCTGTATACTACCTACCTATCTGTATACTACCTACCTATCTATATACTACCTACCTATCTATATACTACCTACCTATCTATATACTACCTACCTATCTATATACTACCTACCTATCTATATACTACCTACCTACCTATCTATATACTACCTACCTACCTATCTATATACTACCTACCTATCTATATACGCTACCTACCTATCTATATTCTACCTAACTACCTATATACTACCTAACTACCTATATACTACCTACCTATCTATATACTACCTACCTATCTATATACTACCTACCTATCTATATACTACCTACCTATCTATATACTACCTACCTATCTATATACTACCTACCTATCTATATACTACCTACCTATCTATATACTACCTACCTACCTACCTATCTATATACTACCTACCTATATATATACTACCTACCTACCTATCTATATACTACCTACCTACCTATCTATATACTACCTACCTACCTATCTATATACTACCTACCTATCTGTATACTACCTACCTATGTGTATACTACCTACCTATCTGTATACTACCTACCTATCTATATACTACCTACGTACCTATCTATATACTACCTACGTACCTATCTATATACTATCTACCTATCTATATACTGCCTACCTATCATTATACTACCTATTTATCTATATACTACCTACCTACCTATCTATGTTCTACCTACCTATCTATATACTACCTACCAATCTATATACTACCTACCTACCTATCTATATACTACCTACCTACCTACCTATCTATATACTACCTACCTATCTATATACTACCTACCAATCTATATACTACCTACCAATCTATATACTACCTACCTATCTATATTCTACCTACCTACCTATATACTACCTTCCTATCTGTATACTACCTACCTATCTGTATACTACCTACCTATCTATATACTACCTACCTATCTATATACTACCTACCTATCTATATTCTACCTACCTACCTACCTACCTACCTACCTACCTACCTACCTACCTACCTACCTATATACTACCTACCTACCTATATACTACCTACCTATCTATATACTACCTACCTATCTATATACTACCAACCTACCTATCTATATTCTACCTACCTATCTATATTCTACCTACCTATCTATATTCTACCTACCTACCTATATACTACCTACCTATCTGTATACTACCTACCTATCTGTATACTACCTACCTATCTATATACTACCTACCTATCTATATACTACCTACCTATCTATATACTACCTACCAATCTATATACTACCTACCAATCTATATACTACCTACCTATCTATATACTACCTATCTATATACTACCTATCTATATACTACCTACCTATCTATCTATATACTACCTACCTATCTATCTATATACTACCTAGCTATCTATCTATATACTACCTACCTATCTATCTATATACTACCTACCTATCTATCTATATACTACCTACCTATCTATCTATATACTACCTACCTATCTATCTATATACTACCTACCTATCTATCTATATACTACCTACCTATCTATCTATATACTACCTACCTATCTATATACTACCTACCTACCTATCTATATACTACCTACCTACCTATCTATATACTACCTACCTACCTATCTATATACACTACCTACCTACCTATCTATATACTACCTACCTACCTATCTATATACACTACCTACCTATCTATATTCTACCTACCTATCTATATACTACCTACCTATCTATATACTACCTACCTATCTGTATACTACCTACCTATGTGTATACTACCTACCTATCTATATACTACCTACCGATCTGTATACTACCTACCTATGTGTATACTACCTACCTATCTATATACTACCTACCGATCTATATACTACCTACCTATCTATATTCTACCTACCTACCTACCTACCTACCTACCTACCTACCTACCTACCTACCTACCTACCTACCTACCTACCTACCTACCTACCTACCTACCTACCTACCTATATACTTCCTACCTACCTACCTACCTATATACTTCCTACCTACCTATCTATATACTACCTACCTACCTATCTATATACACTACCTACCTATCTATATTCTACCTACCTATCTATATACTACCTACCTATCTATATACTACCTACCAATCTATATTCTACCTACCTATCTATATTCTACCTACCTACCTATATACTACCTACCTATCTGTATACTACCTACCTATCTGTATACTACCTACCTATCTATATACTACCTACCTATCTATATACTACCTACCTATCTATATACTACCTACCAATCTATATACTACCTACCAATCTATATACTACCTACCTATCTATATACTACCTATCTATATACTACCTATCTATATACTACCTACCTATCTATCTATATACTACCTACCTATCTATCTATATACTACCTACCTATCTATCTATATACTACCTAGCTATCTATCTATATACTACCTACCTATCTATCTATATACTACCTACCTATCTATCTATATACTACCTACCTATCTATCTATATACTACCTACCTATCTATCTATATACTACCTACCTATCTATATACTACCTACCTACCTATCTATATACTACCTACCTACCTATCTATATACACTACCTACCTATCTATATTCTACCTACCTATCTATATACTACCTACCTATCTATATACTACCTACCTATCTGTATACTACCTACCTATGTGTATACTACCTACCTATCTATATACTACCTACCGATCTGTATACTACCTACCTATCTGTATACTACCTACCTATCTATATACTACCTACCTATCTATATACTACCTACCTATCTATATACTACCTACCTATCTATATACTACCTACCTACCTATCTATATACTACCTACCTACCTATCTATATACTACCTACCTACCTATCTATATACTACCTACCTATCTATATACGCTACCTACCTATCTATATTCTACCTAACTACCTATATACTACCTAACTACCTATATACTACCTACCTATCTATATACTACCTACCTATCTATATACTACCTACCTATCTATATACTACCTATCTATCTATATACTACCTACCTATCTATCTATATACTACCTACCTATCTATCTATATACTACCTAGCTATCTATCTATATACTACCTACCTATCTATCTATATACTACCTACCTATCTATCTATATACTACCTACCTATCTATCTATATACTACCTACCTATCTATCTATATACTACCTACCTATCTATATACTACCTACCTACCTATCTATATACTACCTACCTACCTATCTATATACTACCTACCTACCTATCTATATACTACCTACCTACCTATCTATATACACTACCTACCTATCTATATACTACCTACCTATCTATATACTACCTACCTACCTATCTATATACTACCTACCTACCTATCTATATACACTACCTACCTATCTATATTCTACCTACCTATCTATATACTACCTACCTATCTATATACTACCTACCTATCTGTATACTACCTACCTATGTGTATACTACCTACCTATCTATATACTACCTACCGATCTGTATACTACCTACCTATGTGTATACTACCTACCTATCTATATACTACCTACCTATCTGTATACTACCTACCTATCTATATTCTACCTACGTACCTATCTATATACTACCTACCTATCTATATTCTACCTACCTATCAGTATACTACCTACCTATCAGTATACTACCTACCTATCTATATACTACCTACCTATCTATATACTACCTACCTACCTATCTATATACTACTTACCTACCTATCTATATACTACCTACCTACCTATCTATATACAACCTACCTATCTATATACTACCTACCTATCTGTATACTACCTACCTATCTGTATACTACCTACCTATCTATATACTACCTACCTATCTATATACTACCTACCTATCTATATACTACCTACCTATCTATATACTACCTACCTATCTATATACTACCTACCTACCTATCTATATACTACCTACCTACCTATCTATATACTACCTACCTATCTATATACGCTACCTACCTATCTATATTCTACCTAACTACCTATATACTACCTAACTACCTATATACTACCTACCTATCTATATACTACCTACCTATCTATATACTACCTACCTATCTATATACTACCTACCTATCTATATACTACCTACCTATCTATATACTACCTACCTATCTATATACTACCTACCTACCTACCTATCTATATACTACCTACCTATATATATACTACCTACCTACCTATCTATATACTACCTACCTACCTATCTATATACTACCTACCTATCTGTATACTACCTACCTATGTGTATACTACCTACCTATCTGTATACTACCTACCTATCTATATACTACCTACGTACCTATCTATATACTACCTACGTACCTATCTATATACTATCTACCTATCTATATACTGCCTACCTATCATTATACTACCTATTTATCTATATACTACCTACCTACCTATCTATATACTACCTACCTATCTATATACTACCTACCTATCTATGTTCTACCTACCTATCTATATACTACCTACCAATCTATATACTACCTACCTACCTATCTATATACTACCTACCTACCTACCTATCTATATACTACCTACCTATCTATATACTACCTACCTATCTATATACTACCTACCAATCTATATACTACCTACCAATCTATATACTACCTACCTATCTATATTCTACCTACCTACCTATATACTACCTTCCTATCTGTATACTACCTACCTATCTGTATACTACCTACCTATCTGTATACTACCTACCTATCTATATACTACCTACCTATCTATATACTACCTACCTATCTATATTCTACCTACCTACCTACCTACCTACCTACCTATATACTACCTACCTACCTATATACTACCTACCTATCTATATACTACCTACCTATCTATATACTACCAACCTACCTATCTATATTCTACCTACCTATCTATATTCTACCTACCTATCTATATACTACCTACCTATCTATATACTACCTACCAATCTATATTCTACCTACCTATCTATATTCTACCTACCTACCTATATACTACCTACCTATCTGTATACTACCTACCTATCTGTATACTACCTACCTATCTATATACTACCTACCTATCTATATACTACCTACCTATCTATATACTACCTACCAATCTATATACTACCTACCAATCTATATACTACCTACCTATCTATATACTACCTATCTATATACTACCTATCTATATACTACCTATCTATATACTACCTACCTATCTATCTATATACTACCTACCTATCTATCTATATACTACCTAGCTATCTATATACTACCTACCTATCTATCTATATACTACCTACCTATCTATCTATATACTACCTACCTATCTATCTATATACTACCTACCTATCTATCTATATACTACCTACCTATCTATCTATATACTACCTACCTATCTATATACTACCTACCTACCTATCTATATACTACCTACCTACCTATCTATATACTACCTACCTACCTATCTATATACACTACCTACCTATCTATATACTACCTACCTATCTATATACTACCTACCTACCTATCTATATACTACCTACCTACCTATCTATATACACTACCTACCTATCTATATTCTACCTACCTATCTATATACTACCTACCTATCTATATACTACCTACCTATCTGTATACTACCTACCTATGTGTATACTACCTACCTATCTATATACTACCTACCGATCTGTATACTACCTACCTATGTGTATACTACCTACCTATCTATATACTACCTACCGATCTATATACTACCTACCTATCTATATTCTACCTACCTACCTACCTACCTACCTACCTACCTACCTACCTACCTACCTACCTACCTACCTACCTATATACTTCCTACCTACCTACCTACCTATATACTTCCTACCTACCTATCTATATACTACCTACCTACCTATCTATATACACTACCTACCTATCTATATTCTACCTACCTATCTATATACTACCTACCTATCTATATACTACCTACCAATCTATATTCTACCTACCTATCTATATTCTACCTACCTACCTATATACTACCTACCTATCTGTATACTACCTACCTATCTGTATACTACCTACCTATCTATATACTACCTACCTATCTATATACTACCTACCTATCTATATACTACCTACCAATCTATATACTACCTACCAATCTATATACTACCTACCTATCTATATACTACCTATCTATATACTACCTATCTATATACTACCTACCTATCTATCTATATACTACCTACCTATCTATCTATATACTACCTACCTATCTATCTATATACTACCTAGCTATCTATCTATATACTACCTACCTATCTATCTATATACTACCTACCTATCTATCTATATACTACCTACCTATCTATCTATATACTACCTACCTATCTATCTATATACTACCTACCTATCTATATACTACCTACCTACCTATCTATATACTACCTACCTACCTATCTATATACACTACCTACCTATCTATATTCTACCTACCTATCTATATACTACCTACCTATCTATATACTACCTACCTATCTGTATACTACCTACCTATGTGTATACTACCTACCTATCTATATACTACCTACCGATCTGTATACTACCTACCTATGTGTATACTACCTACCTATCTATATACTACCTACCTATCTGTATACTACCTACCTATCTATATTCTACCTACGTACCTATCTATATACTACCTACCTATCTATATTCTACCTACCTATCAGTATACTACCTACCTATCAGTATACTACCTACCTATCTATATACTACCTACCTATCTATATACTACCTACCTACCTATCTATATACTACTTACCTACCTATCTATATACTACCTACCTACCTATCTATATACAACCTACCTATCTATATACTACCTACCTATCTGTATACTACCTACCTATCTGTATACTACCTACCTATCTATATACTACCTACCTATCTATATACTACCTACCTATCTATATACTACCTACCTATCTATATACTACCTACCTATCTATATACTACCTACCTACCTATCTATATACTACCTACCTACCTATCTATATACTACCTACCTATCTATATACGCTACCTACCTATCTATATTCTACCTAACTACCTATATACTACCTAACTACCTATATACTACCTACCTATCTATATACTACCTACCTATCTATATACTACCTACCTATCTATATACTACCTACCTATCTATATACTACCTACCTATCTATATACTACCTACCTATCTATATACTACCTACCTATCTATATACTACCTACCTACCTACCTATCTATATACTACCTACCTATATATATACTACCTACCTACCTATCTATATACTACCTACCTACCTATCTATATACTACCTACCTACCTATCTATATACTACCTACCTATCTGTATACTACCTACCTATGTGTATACTACCTACCTATCTGTATACTACCTACCTATCTATATACTACCTACGTACCTATCTATATACTACCTACGTACCTATCTATATACTATCTACCTATCTATATACTGCCTACCTATCATTATACTACCTATTTATCTATATACTACCTACCTACCTATCTATGTTCTACCTACCTATCTATATACTACCTACCAATCTATATACTACCTACCTACCTATCTATATACTACCTACCTACCTACCTATCTATATACTACCTACCTATCTATATACTACCTACCAATCTATATACTACCTACCAATCTATATACTACCTACCTATCTATATTCTACCTACCTACCTATATACTACCTTCCTATCTGTATACTACCTACCTATCTGTATACTACCTACCTATCTATATACTACCTACCTATCTATATACTACCTACCTATCTATATTCTACCTACCTACCTACCTACCTACCTACCTACCTACCTACCTACCTACCTACCTATATACTACCTACCTACCTATATACTACCTACCTATCTATATACTACCTACCTATCTATATACTACCAACCTACCTATCTATATTCTACCTACCTATCTATATTCTACCTACCTATCTATATTCTACCTACCTACCTATATACTACCTACCTATCTGTATACTACCTACCTATCTGTATACTACCTACCTATCTATATACTACCTACCTATCTATATACTACCTACCTATCTATATACTACCTACCAATCTATATACTACCTACCAATCTATATACTACCTACCTATCTATATACTACCTATCTATATACTACCTATCTATATACTACCTACCTATCTATCTATATACTACCTACCTATCTATCTATATACTACCTAGCTATCTATCTATATACTACCTACCTATCTATCTATATACTACCTACCTATCTATCTATATACTACCTACCTATCTATCTATATACTACCTACCTATCTATCTATATACTACCTACCTATCTATCTATATACTACCTACCTATCTATCTATATACTACCTACCTATCTATATACTACCTACCTACCTATCTATATACTACCTACCTACCTATCTATATACTACCTACCTACCTATCTATATACACTACCTACCTACCTATCTATATACTACCTACCTACCTATCTATATACACTACCTACCTATCTATATTCTACCTACCTATCTATATACTACCTACCTATCTATATACTACCTACCTATCTGTATACTACCTACCTATGTGTATACTACCTACCTATCTATATACTACCTACCGATCTGTATACTACCTACCTATGTGTATACTACCTACCTATCTATATACTACCTACCGATCTATATACTACCTACCTATCTATATTCTACCTACCTACCTACCTACCTACCTACCTACCTACCTACCTACCTACCTACCTACCTACCTACCTACCTACCTACCTACCTATATACTTCCTACCTACCTACCTACCTATATACTTCCTACCTACCTATCTATATACTACCTACCTACCTATCTATATACACTACCTACCTATCTATATTCTACCTACCTATCTATATACTACCTACCTATCTATATACTACCTACCAATCTATATTCTACCTACCTATCTATATTCTACCTACCTACCTATATACTACCTACCTATCTGTATACTACCTACCTATCTGTATACTACCTACCTATCTATATACTACCTACCTATCTATATACTACCTACCTATCTATATACTACCTACCAATCTATATACTACCTACCAATCTATATACTACCTACCTATCTATATACTACCTATCTATATACTACCTATCTATATACTACCTACCTATCTATCTATATACTACCTACCTATCTATCTATATACTACCTACCTATCTATCTATATACTACCTAGCTATCTATCTATATACTACCTACCTATCTATCTATATACTACCTACCTATCTATCTATATACTACCTACCTATCTATCTATATACTACCTACCTATCTATCTATATACTACCTACCTATCTATATACTACCTACCTACCTATCTATATACTACCTACCTACCTATCTATATACACTACCTACCTATCTATATTCTACCTACCTATCTATATACTACCTACCTATCTATATACTACCTACCTATCTGTATACTACCTACCTATGTGTATACTACCTACCTATCTATATACTACCTACCGATCTGTATACTACCTACCTATGTGTATACTACCTACCTATCTATATACTACCTACCTATCTGTATACTACCTACCTATCTATATTCTACCTACGTACCTATCTATATACTACCTACCTATCTATATTCTACCTACCTATCAGTATACTACCTACCTATCAGTATACTACCTACCTATCTATATACTACCTACCTATCTATATACTACCTACCTACCTATCTATATACTACTTACCTACCTATCTATATACTACCTACCTACCTATCTATATACAACCTACCTATCTATATACTACCTACCTATCTGTATACTACCTACCTATCTGTATACTACCTACCTATCTATATACTACCTACCTATCTATATACTACCTACCTATCTATATACTACCTACCTATCTATATACTACCTACCTACCTATCTATATACTACCTACCTACCTATCTATATACTACCTACCTATCTATATACGCTACCTACCTATCTATATTCTACCTAACTACCTATATACTACCTAACTACCTATATACTACCTACCTATCTATATACTACCTACCTATCTATATACTACCTACCTATCTATATACTACCTACCTATCTATATACTACCTACCTATCTATATACTACCTACCTATCTATATACTACCTACCTATCTATATACTACCTACCTACCTACCTATCTATATACTACCTACCTATATATATACTACCTACCTACCTATCTATATACTACCTACCTACCTATCTATATACTACCTACCTACCTATCTATATACTACCTACCTATCTGTATACTACCTACCTATGTGTATACTACCTACCTATCTGTATACTACCTACCTATCTATATACTACCTACGTACCTATCTATATACTACCTACGTACCTATCTATATACTATCTACCTATCTATATACTGCCTACCTATCATTATACTACCTATTTATCTATATACTACCTACCTACCTATCTATGTTCTACCTACCTATCTATATACTACCTACCAATCTATATACTACCTACCTACCTATCTATATACTACCTACCTACCTACCTATCTATATACTACCTACCTATCTATATACTACCTACCAATCTATATACTACCTACCAATCTATATACTACCTACCTATCTATATTCTACCTACCTACCTATATACTACCTTCCTATCTGTATACTACCTACCTATCTGTATACTACCTACCTATCTATATACTACCTACCTATCTATATACTACCTACCTATCTATATTCTACCTACCTACCTACCTACCTACCTACCTACCTACCTACCTACCTACCTACCTACCTACCTACCTACCTACCTACCTATATACTACCTACCTACCTATATACTACCTACCTATCTATATACTACCTACCTATCTATATACTACCAACCTACCTATCTATATTCTACCTACCTATCTATATTCTACCTACCTATCTATATTCTACCTACCTACCTATATACTACCTACCTATCTGTATACTACCTACCTATCTGTATACTACCTACCTATCTATATACTACCTACCTATCTATATACTACCTACCTATCTATATACTACCTACCAATCTATATACTACCTACCAATCTATATACTACCTACCTATCTATATACTACCTATCTATATACTACCTATCTATATACTACCTACCTATCTATCTATATACTACCTACCTATCTATCTATATACTACCTAGCTATCTATCTATATACTACCTACCTATCTATCTATATACTACCTACCTATCTATCTATATACTACCTACCTATCTATCTATATACTACCTACCTATCTATCTATATACTACCTACCTATCTATCTATATACTACCTACCTATCTATCTATATACTACTTACCTATCTATATACTACCTACCTACCTATCTATATACTACCTACCTACCTATCTATATACTACCTACCTACCTATCTATATACACTACCTACCTACCTATCTATATACTACCTACCTACCTATCTATATACACTACCTACCTATCTATATTCTACCTACCTATCTATATACTACCTACCTATCTATATACTACCTACCTATCTGTATACTACCTACCTATGTGTATACTACCTACCTATCTATATACTACCTACCGATCTGTATACTACCTACCTATGTGTATACTACCTACCTATCTATATACTACCTACCGATCTATATACTACCTACCTATCTATATTCTACCTACCTACCTACCTACCTACCTACCTACCTACCTACCTACCTACCTACCTACCTACCTACCTACCTACCTACCTACCTACCTACCTACCTACCTACCTACCTATATACTTCCTACCTACCTACCTACCTACCTACCTATATACTTCCTACCTACCTATCTATATACTACCTACCTACCTATCTATATACACTACCTACCTATCTATATTCTACCTACCTATCTATATACTACCTACCTATCTATATACTACCTACCTATCTATCTACTACCTACCTATCTATCTATATACTACCTACCTATCTATCTATATACTACCTACCTATCTATCTATATACTACCTATAAGATGGTGCCGGAGAAGAATGCTAACATTTTACGTGTCCCCAACCAATTGTGTTTTTTGTTCGTTTCTTTGTGTTTTTTTACTTATTTTGTGCATAATGTTGCCGCTACCGTCTCTTATGACAGAAAATAACTTCTGGACATCAGGACTGTGATTACTCACCACGGACTGGAAGAATCCTTTTTTTCCTTTAACGAGTCCGACAAGCCTGACGTGAATGATATACTGCTCTCCCGGGAACAGGTCCAGATCCCCGTGATTTGCGTGAAGAGAAGGCGGAGAAAAAGGGGCCAAAGGGCAGGCTGCCTTCTGAGAATTCGTAGGCGATCGAATAAACCTCCACTTCCTTACATTCTGCTAGCAAACGTGAAATCTTTGGAGAATAAAACCGAGGACCTACGTGGAAGATTAAACTACCAACAGGACATTCAAAACTGTAATATCTTATGCTTCACGGAGTCGTGGCTGAACGACGACATTATCAACATACAGCTGGCTGGTTATACGATGTACGGCAGGATAGAACAGCGGCGTCTGGTAAGACAAGGGGCGGCGGACTATGTATTTTTGTAAATAACAGCTGGTGCACGATATCTAAGGAAGTCTCGAGCTATTGCTCGCCTGAGGTAGAGTATCTACATTTACATTATCTCATGATAAGCTGTAGACCACACTATCTACTTAGAGAGTTTTCATCTGTATTTTTTGTAGCTGTCTACATACCACCACAGACTGAGGCTGGCACTAAGACCGCATTGAATGAGCTGTATTCCGCTTTAAGCATACAAGAAAACGCTCACCCAGAGGTGATGCTCCTAGTAGCCGGGGATTTTAATGCAGGGAAACTTAAATCAGTTTTACCAAATTTCTATCAGCATGTTAAATGTGCAACCAGAGGGGAAAAAAACTCGGGACCACCTTTACTCCACACACAGAGACGCATACAAAGCTTTCCCTTGCCTTCCATTTGGCAAATCTTACCATAATTCTATCCTTCTGATTCCTGCTTACAGGAAATAATTCAAGCAGGAAGAACCAGTGACTCGATCATTAAAAAAAGTGGTCAGATGAAGCAGATGCTAGGCTACAGGACTGTTTTGCTAGCACAGACTGGAATATGTTCTGGGATTCCTCCGATGGCATTGAGGACTACACCACATCAGTCATTGGCTTCATCAATAAGTGCATCGATGACGTCATCCCCACAGTGACAGTACATACATACCCCAACCAGAAGCCATGGTTTACAGGCAACATCCGCAATGAGCTAACGGCTAGAGCTCCCGCTTTCAAGGAGTGGGACTCTAACCTGGAAGCTTATAAGAAATCCGACGAACCATCAAACCGTCAATACAGGACTAAGATCAAATCGTACTACATTGGCTCTGACACTTGTCGGGTGTGGCAGGGCTTGCAAACCATTACAGACTACAAAGGGAAGCACAGCCGAGAGCTGCCCAGTGACACGAGCCTACCAGACGAGCTAAACTACTTTTATGCTCGCTTTGAGGCAATAACACTGAAACATGCATGAGAGCACCAGCTGTTCTGGAAGACTGTGTGATCATGCTCTCTGCAGCTGATGTGAGTAAGACCTTTAAACAGGTCAACATTCACTTACGGATTACCAGGACGTGTACTGCGAGCATGCGATGACCAACTGGCAAGTGTCTTCACTGACATTTTCAACCTCTCCCTGTCCGAGTCTGTAATACCAACATATTTTAAGCAGACCACCATAGTCCCTATGCCCAAGAACACTAAGGTAACCTGCCTAAATGACTACAGACCCGTAGCACTCACGTCTGTAGCCATGAAGTGCTTTGAAAGGCTGGTCATGGCTCACATCAACACCATTATCCCAGAAACTCTAGACCCACTCCAAATTACATACTGCACCAACAGATCCACAGATGATGCAATCTCTATTGCACTCCACACTGCCCTTTCCCACCTGGACAAAAGGAACATCTATGTGAGAATGCTATTCATTGACTACAGCCCAGCGTTCAACACCATAGTGCCCTCAAAGCTCGTCAGTAAGCTAAGGACCCTGGGACTAAACACCTCTCTCTGCAACTGGATCCTGGACTTCCTGACGGGCCGCCCCCAGGTGGTAAGGGTAGGTAACAACACATCCGCCACGCTGATCCTCAATACGGGGGCCCCTCAGCGGTGCGTGCTCAGTCCCCTCCTGTACTCCCTGTTTACTCATGACTGCATGGCCAGGCACGACTCCAACACCATCATCAAGTTTGCTGATGACACAACAGTGGTAGTCCTGATCACCGACAACGATGAGACAGCCTATAGGGTGGAGGTCAGAGACCTGGCCGTGTAGTGCCAGGACAAAAACCTCTCCCTCAACGTGATCAAGACAAAGGAGATGATTGTGGACTACAGGAAAAAGAGGACCGAGCACGCCCCCATTCTCATCGATGGGGCTGTGGTGGAGCAGGTTGAGAGCTTCAAGTTCCTTGGTGTCCACATCACCAACAAACTAACATGGTCCAACCACACCAAGACAGTTGTGAAGAGGGCACGACAAAACCTATTCCCCCTCAGGAGACTGAAAAGATTTGGCATGGGTACAAAAAGTTCTACAGCTGCAACATCGAGAGCATCCTGACTGGTTGCATCACTGCCTGGTATGGCAAGGCACTACAGAGGGTAGTGCGAATGGCCCAGTACATCACTGGGGCCAAGCTTCCTGCCATCCAGGACCTCTATACCAGGCGGTGTCAGAGGAAGGCCTTAAAATTTATCAAACACTCCAGCCACCATTGTCATTGACTGTTCTCTCTGCAACCGCACGGCAAGCGATACTGGAGCGTCAAGTCTAGGTCCAAGGGGCTTCTAAACAGCTTCTACCCCCAAGCCATAACACTCCTTAGCATCTAATCAAATAACCAGAATATTTGCATTGCCCCCCCCTTCCCCCTCTTTTACACTGTTGCTACTCTGTTGTTATTATCTATGCATAGTCACTTTAATAACTCTACCTACATGTACATATTACCTCAACTAACCGGTGCCTCCGCACATTGACTGTGTACCTGTACCCCCCTGTATATAGTCTCGCTATTGTTATTTTACTGCTGCTCTTTAATTACTTGTTACTTTTATTTCTTATTCTTATCCATATTTTTTTTTTAACTGCATTGTTGGTTAGGGCCTCATAAGTAAGCATTTCACTGTAAGGTCTACACCTGTTGTATAATATTTGATTTGATTTAACCTATATACTATGTACAGTTGAAGTCGGAAGTTTACATACACTTAGGTTGGGGTCATTAAAACCAGTTTTTCAACCACTCCACAAATTTTTGGTTAACAAACTATATTTTTGGCACGTCGGTTAGGACATCTACTTTGTGCAAAACACAAGTAATTTTTCCAACAATTGTTTACAGACAGATTATTTCACTGTATCACAATTCCAGTGGGTCAGAAGTTTACATACACTAAATTGACTGTGCCTTTAAACAGCTTGGAAAATTCCAGAAAATGATGTCATGGCTTTAGAAGCTTCTGATAGGCTAATTGACATCATTTGAGTCAATTGGAGGTGTACCTGTGAATGTATTTCAAGGCCTACCTTCAAACTCAGTGCTTCTTTGCTTGACATCATGGGAATATCAAAAGAAATCTGCCAAGACCTCAGATTTTTTTTTTTAGACCTCCACAAATCTGGTTCATTCTTGGGAGAAATGTCCAAATGCCTGAAGGTACCACGTTAATCTGTACAAACAATAGTACACAAGTATAAACACCACACAGCCATCATACCGCTCAGGAAGGAGACGCGTTCTGTCTCCTAGAGATTAATGTACTTTGGTGCGAAAAGTGCAAATCAATCCCAGAACAACAGCAAAGGACCTTGTGAAGATGCTGGAGGAAACAGGTACAAAAGTATCTATATTCACAGTAAAACGAGTCATATATCGACAGAACCTGAACGGCCGCTCAGCAAGGAAGAAGCCACTGCTCCAAAACCACCATAAAAAAGCCAGACTACGGTTTGCATCTGCACATGTGGACAAAGATTGTACTTTTTGGAGAAATGTCCTCTGGTCTGATGAAACAAAAATAGAACTGTTTGGCCATAATAACCATCGTTATGTTTGGAGGAAAAAGGGGGATGCTTGCAAGCCGAAGAACACCATCCCAACCGTGAAGCACTGGGGTGGCAGCATCATGCTGTGGGGGTGCTTTGCTGCAGGAGGGACTGGTGCACTTCACAAAATAGATGGCGACATGAGGAAGCAAAATGATGTGGTTATATTGAAGCAACATCTCAAGACATCAGTCAGGAAGTTAATGGGTCTTCCAAATGGACAATGACCCCAAGCATACTTCCACAGTTGTGGCAAAATGGCTTAAGGACAACAAAGTCAAGGTATTGGAGTGGCCATCACAAAGCCCTGACCTCAATCCTATAGAACATTTGTGGGCAGAACTGAAAAATCGTCTGCGAGCAAGGAGGCCAACAAACCTGACTCAGTTACACCAGCTCTGTCAGGAGGAATGGGCCAAAATTCACCCAACTTATTGTGGGAAGCTTGTGGAAGGCTACTCAAAATGTTTGACTCAAGTTAAACAATTTAAAGGCAATGCTACCAAATACTAATTGAGTGTATGTAAACTTCTGACCCACTGGGAATGTGATGAAACAAATTAAAGCTGAAATAAATCATTCTCTCTACGATTATTCTGACATTTCACATTCTTAAAATAAAGTGGTGATCCTAACTGACCTAAGACAATAATTTTTCCTTGGATTAAATGTCAGGAACTGTGAAAAACTGAGTTTAAATGTATTTGGCTAAGGTGTATGTAAACTTCAGACTTGAACTGTATGTGGCAGGGTCTATAGACAATCAAGGAATACAAAAGGAAAACCAGCCCCGTCGCGTACACCGACGTCTTGCTTCCAGACAAACTTAACACCTTCTTTGCCCACTTTGAGGATAATAGTGTCACTGACGCGGCCCGCTACCAAGGACTGTGGCCTCTCCTTCTCTGTGGCCGATGTGAGTAAGATATTTAAACGTGTTAACCCTCGCATGGCTGCCGGACCAGACGGCATCCCTAGCCGTGTCCTCAGAGCATGCGCAGACCAGCTGACTGGTGTGTCTACAGACATATTAAATCAATCCCTATCCCAGTCTGCTGTCCCACATGCTTCAAGATGGCCACCATTGTTCCTGTACCCAAGAATGCAAAGGTAACTGAACTAAATGACAATCGCCCCGTAGCGCTCACTTCTGTCGTATTGAAGTGCTTGAGAGCCTAGTCAAGGATCATATCACCTTCACCTTACCTGTCACCCTAGACCCACTTCAATCTGCTTACTGCCCCAGTTGGTCCACAGACAATGCAATCGCCATCACACTGCACACTGCCCTGTCCCATCTTGACAAGAGGAATACCTATGTAAGAATGCTGTTCATTGACTATAGCTCAGCATTCAACACCAAAGTACCCTCCATGCTCATCATGAAGCTTGAGGCCCTGGGTCTCAACCCTGCCCTGTGCAATTGGGTCCTGGACTTCCTGATGTGCTGCCCCCAGTTGGTGAAGGTAGGAAACAACATCTCCACTTCGCTGATCCTCAACACTGGTGTCAGGAAAATAACCTCTCACTCAATGTCAACGAAACAAAGGAGATGATCATGGACTCCAGGAAACAGCAGAGGGAGCACCCCCCTATCCACATCGACGGGACTGCAGTGGAGAAGCTGGAAAGTTTCAAGTTCCTCAGCGTACACATCACGGACAAACTGAAATGGTCCACCCACACAGACAGTGTGGTGAAGAAGGCGCAGTAGCGCCTCTTCAACCTCAGGAGGCTGAAGAAATGTGTCTTGTCACCTAAAACCCTGACAAACTTTTACAAATGCACAATTGAGAGCATCCGGTCGGGCTGTATCACCGCCTGGTACGGCAAATGCACTGCCCACAACCGCAGGGCTCTCCAGAGGGTGGTGCGGTCTGCACAACGCATCACTGGGGGCAAACTACCTGCCCTTCAAGACACCTACAGCACCCGATGTCACAGGAAGGTCAAAAAGATCATCAAGGACAACAACCACCTGAGCCACTGCCTGTTTATCCCGCTGTCATCCAGAAGGCGAGGTCAGTACAGGTGCATCAAAGCTGGGACCGAGAGACTGAAAAACAGCTTCTATCTCAAGGCCATCAGACTGCTAAACAGCCATCACTAATTCAGAGAGGCTGCTGCCTACATACAGAATTGAAATCATTAGCCACTTTAATAAATGGATCACTAGTCACTTTAATAATGTTAACATATCTTACATTACTCATCTCATATGTATATACTGTACTCTATACTATATATTGCCTATGCCGCGCTGACATTGCTTATATGTATATATTCTTATTCCATTCATTTTACTTAGATTTGTGTGTATTAGGTATTTGTTGTGGAATTGTTAGATATTACTTGTTATGTATTGCTGAACTGTCGGAACTAGAAGCATAAGCATTTCGCTACACCCGCAATAACACCTGGTAACCATGTGTATGTGACCAATACAATTTAATTTGAATCTACTACCTACCTACCTACCTACCTACCTACCTACCTACCTACCTACCTACCTACCTACCTACCTACCTACCTACCTACCTACCTACCTACCTACCTACCTACCTACCTACCTACCTACCTACCTACCTACCTACCTACCTACCTACCTACCTACCTACCCAGCTTTATTCTGAACGTGCTGTGCAGAGTGTTCTCTGTCTCTGCATGAGTGTATTTCTTTGAAGTACCCACTCTCTCTCTCATTCCTCTCCCCCTCTCCCAGACGTCTCAGGGGGTGCAGCCTAAGCGGTTTAAGAGCCTCCCAGAGCTGGTCCTGTTGTACCTCCAGCCCAGCCAGGGACTGGTCAGCACTCTACTGTACCCCGTAGACAGAGAGGAGAGCATCCCAGAGGACAGGGACTACTCAGGTATACTCTCTTTTCATCTCTCTCCATCTCTCTCCGTCTGTCTGTCTCTGTCTTTCTCGCTCCATCTCTCTCTTTATTTGTCTTTCTGTCTCTCTGATTGGTCAGATGGGGAAGATGAGAAGCCACCACTTCCTCCTCGTTCCGCCTCCACACCACCTACAGGCTCCTCCCCAGAGACACCCACCGACAGGTACAGCACATACATACACACACACACACACACACACACACACACACACACACATGGGTACACACACACACACATGGGTACACACACACACACACATGGGTACACACACACACACACACACACACACACACACACACACACACACACACACACACACACACACACACACACATACAGACACATGGGTACACACACACACATACGTACACACACACACATATACACACACATACACACATACACACAAACACAATTTTGCGTGACCTAGTAAAAACTGGGCCTGGTAAAGGGTGGATCTACCTGTTAAATTAGATCAAGTGATCCTGGTTGTAGACCGACCCTGAAGAACCCTCCCCTCTCTTCTCTCTTCTCCTCCTTTTCCCTCCTGAGATCAGATGGGGGGTGGGGGTTTGTCTTGACAGTGAGTCAGCAGCAGAGTCAGCAGCAGTCTGATCCTGAGGAAGTCTGTGACATTGGAAAGTTGTTGTTGTCATGTCTTCTTCAGTGTTCTGCATCCCATGGTCTCTGTGGCAAATCCAGAGGATGCAAGACCCATGTCTGTTCTATTGACACGGATTGGATGTTGTTCTGTCCTACCTTAGCGCCCCTGCTGCTAACGGCCTGAGCACCATTTCCCATGAGTATCTGAAGGGAAGCTACGCTCTGGACCTGGAGGCTGTCAAACAGGGAGCCAGCTCCCTGCCCCACCTCAACAAGACACTGGTGTCCTCCTGCAAACGCCTCAACGGGTGAGACACACACACACAACTCTCAACTTCTCTTGGTGACACATGCACGCATGCACACACACTCAAAAACGTGTGTGTGTGTGTGTGTGTGTGTGTGTGTGTGTGTGTGTGTGTGTGTGTGTGTGTGTGTGTGTGTGTGTGTAGGGAGGTGGATAAGGTTCTGTCTGGGCTGGAGATCCTGTCCAAGGTGTTTGACCAACAGAGTGCCTTCATAGTGTCCAAGATGATACAGCAGGTACTCTACATTTCTATCTTGTTTTTTCATGTGTGTGTGGTGGGGTAAAATGTATGACTCTGGGAAGCACAGGAAGTTTAGACATGCCACACCTTGGTTTCCTCCTGAACACACACACACACACACACAATACTCCTGAGTGCACTGGGGGTCATGAGGAAAGAGATATTTGTCTCCCAGAGAGAAACAACTAGAGTTCCTGGAGACAGCTGTGTTGAGAGAGTCACACACACACACACACACACACACACACACACACACACACAGTCTTAAAGGACCAGACCTCCTTTACCCTCATACTTTCCTCATGTGATGTAACATGTCTACATAGCATCTAGTGTGTGTGTGTCTGTCGTAACTGTCTGTCGTAACTGTCTGTCTGTCTGTCGTAACTGTCTGTCGTACCTGTCTGTCTGTCTGTCTGTCGTGTCTGTCTGTCTGTCTAAACTGTCTGTTTTCCTCTGTAGTCGGTGAACCAGGGTGGAGATCAGGAGTTGGAGAATCTGGTCACTAAACTGGCTATCCTCAAAGACCTACTATCTTCTATAGAGAAGAAGGTAAGCCTGCACACACACAGGCACGAGCATACAAACACACACACGCAGCTGTTAGTGAGTGTGTTTAGTTAACCTCCTGCCTCTGATGGATAGTCTGCCATGACGGGCGGTGGGTGGTGGCTGTAGCCCAGCGGGTGTGCTCTGAGCTGGGGTAAAGAGAGCGAGGACCCCCCCACCCTCCATAGAAATATTCTATTTCTATGTCCCCTCTCCCCTCTGTCTGGGCCCCAGAGCTCAGGCTACACATGGAGGGAGAAGATGAGAGAGGAGGGAGAGGGAGAAGATGGGAGCAGGAGGGAGAAGACAGAGAGGGAGGGGGAGGGAGATGATTGAAGGAAGGAGATGGAGGGAGGGAAAATATGGGAGAGGGATGGTAGAGCAAAGATGGGAGAGGGAAGAGGAAGAGGGAGACGATGGGAGGGGGAGGGAGAAGATGGAAGGGGGAGGTAGAAGATGGGAGGGGGAGGTAGAAGATGGGAGGGGGAGGTAGAAGATGGGAGGGGGAGGGAGAAGATGGAAGGGGGAGGTAGAAGATGGGAGGGGGAGGCAGAAGATGGGAGGGGGAGGCAGAAGATGGGAGGGGGAGAGGGAAGATGGGAGGGGGAGAGGGAAGATGGGAGGGGGAGGGAGAAGATGGGAGGGGAGGGAGAAGATGGGAGGGGAGGGAGAAGATGGGAGGGGGAGGGAGAAGATGGAAGGGGGAGGGAGAAGATGGGAGGGGGAGGGAGAAGATGGAAGGGGGAGGTAGAAGGATTGGTTGTTCAGGTTTGTAATTACATACCTTACACTGGTTGTTCAGGTTTGTAATTACATACCTTACACTGGTTGTTCAGGTTTGTAATTACATACCTTACACTGGTTGTTCAGGTTTGTAATTACATACCTTACACTGGTTGTTCAGGTTTCTAATTACATACCTTACACTGGTTGTTCAGGTTTGTAATTACATACCTTACACTGGTTGTTCAGGTTTCTAATTACATACCTTACACTGGTTGTTCAGGTTTGTAATTACATACCTTACACTGGTTGTTCAGGTTTGTAATTACATACCTTACACTGGTTGTTCAGGTTTCTAATTACATACCTTACACTGGTTGTTCAGGTTTGTAATTACATACCTTACACTGGTTGTTCAGGTTTGTAATTACATACCTTACACTGGTTGTTCAGGTTTCTAATTACATACCTTACACTGGTTGTTCAGGTTTGTAATTACATACCTTACACTGGTTGTTCAGGTTTCTAATTACATACCTTACACTGGTTGTTCAGGTTTGTAATTACATACCTTACACTGGTTGTTCAGGTTTGTAATTACATACCTTACACTGGTTGTTCAGGTTTCTAATTACATACCTTACACTGGTTGTTCAGGTTTCTAATTACATACCTTACACTGGTTGTTCAGGTTTCTAATTACATACCTTACACTGGTTGTTCAGGTTTCTAATTACATACCTTACACTGGTTGTTCAGGTTTCTAATTACATACCTTACACTGGTTGTTCAGGTTTGTAATTACATACCTTACACTGGTTGTTCAGGTTTGTAATTACATACCTTACACTGGTTGTTCAGGTTTGTAATTACATACCTTACACTGGTTGTTCAGGTTTGTAATTACATACCTTACACTGGTTGTTCAGGTTTCTAATTACATACCTTACACTGGTTGTTCAGGTTTGTAATTACATACCTTACACTGGTTGTTCAGGTTTCTAATTACATACCTTACACTGGTTGTTCAGGTTTGTAATTACATACCTTACACTGGTTGTTCAGGTTTCTAATTACATACCTTACACTGGTTGTTCAGGTTTGTAATTACATACCTTACACTGGTTGTTCAGGTTTCTAATTACATACCTTACGCTGGTTGTTCAGGTTTCTAATTACATACCTTACACTGGTTGTTCAGGTTTGTAATTACATACCTTACGCTGGTTGTTCAGGTTTCTAATTACATACCTTACACTGGTTGTTCAGGTTTGTAATTACATACCTTACGCTGGTTGTTCAGGTTTCTAATTACATACCTTACACTGGTTGTTCAGGTTTGTAATTACATACCTTACACTGGTTGTTCAGGTTTCTAATTACATACCTTACACTGGTTGTTCAGGTTTGTAATTACATACCTTACACTGGTTGTTCAGGTTTGTAATTACATACCTTACACTGGTTGTTCAGGTTTGTAATTACATACCTTACACTGGTTGTTCAGGTTTGTAATTACATACCTTACACTGGTTGTTCAGGTTTCTAATTACATACCTTACACTGGTTGTTCAGGTTTGTAATTACATACCTTACACTGGTTGTTCAGGTTTGTAATTACATACCTTACACTGGTTGTTCAGGTTTGTAATTACATACCTTACACTGGTTGTTCAGGTTTGTAATTACATACCTTACACTGGTTGTTCAGGTTTGTAATTACATACCTTACACTGGTTGTTCAGGTTTGTAATTACATACCTTACACTGGTTGTTCAGGTTTCTAATTACATACCTTACACTGGTTGTTCAGGTTTCTAATTACATACCTTACACTGGTTGTTCAGGTTTCTAATTACATACCTTACACTGGTTGTTCAGGTTTGTAATTACATACCTTACACTGGTTGTTCAGGTTTCTAATTACATACCTTACACTGGTTGTTCAGGTTTGTAATTACATACCTTACACTGGTTGTTCAGGTTTGTAATTACATACCTTACACTGGTTGTTCAGGTTTGTAATTACATACCTTACACTGGTTGTTCAGGTTTCTAATTACATACCTTACACTGGTTGTTCAGGTTTGTAATTACATACCTTACACTGGTTGTTCAGGTTTGTAATTACATACCTTACACTGGTTGTTCAGGTTTCTAATTACATACCTTACACTGGTTGTTCAGGTTTGTAATCACATACCTTACACTGGTTGTTCAGGTTTGTAATCACATACCTTACACTGGTTGTTCAGGTTTGTAATTACATACCTTACACTGGTTGTTCAGGTTTGTAATTACATACCTTACACTGGTTGTTCAGGTTTGTAATTACATACCTTACACTGGTTGTTCAGGTTTCTAATTACATACCTTACACTGGTTGTTCAGGTTTCTAATTACATACCTTACACTGGTTGTTCAGGTTTGTAATTACATACCTTACACTGGTTGTTCAGGTTTCTAATTACATACCTTACACTGGTTGTTCAGGTTTGTAATTACATACCTTACACTGGTTGTTCAGGTTTGTAATTACATACCTTACACTGGTTGTTCAGGTTTCTAATTACATACCTTACACTGGTTGTTCAGGTTTGTAATTACATACCTTACACTGGTTGTTCAGGTTTGTAATTACATACCTTACACTGGTTGTTCAGGTTTGTAATTACATACCTTACACTGGTTGTTCAGGTTTGTAATTACATACCTTACACTGGTTGTTCAGGTTTCTAATTACATACCTTACACTGGTTGTTCAGGTTTCTAATTACATACCTTACACTGGTTGTTCAGGTTTGTAATTACATACCTTACACTGGTTGTTCAGGTTTGTAATTACATACCTTACACTGGTTGTTCAGGTTTGTAATTACATACCTTACACTGGTTGTTCAGGTTTGTAATTACATACCTTACACTGGTTGTTCAGGTTTGTAATTACATACCTTACACTGTTTGTTCAGGTTTGTAATTACATACCTTACACTGGTTGTTCAGGTTTGTAATTACATACCTTACACTGGTTGTTCAGGTTTGTAATTACATACCTTACACTGGTTGTTCAGGTTTGTAATTACATACCTTACACTGGTTGTTCAGGTTTGTAATTACATACCTTACACTGGTTGTTCAGGTTTGTAATTACATACCTTACACTGGTTGTTCAGGTTTCTTAACCCTGTAGCTAATGTTATTCCCCCCTTCTCTCTCCCTCTCTCTTTCCCTCTCTCTGTCCTTTTCCCTCTCTAGGCTCTGAAGGCTTTGCAAGATATGAGTTTGTCCACTCTCTCCTCTCCTCCTCCTCTCACGCGCCACAGCAAAACCATCCCTGTACAGGCCTTTGAGGTACATACACACACACACACACTTTGAGATATACCCCACCCCCTCCCCTGTCCCATTGGTCCACAGGCTGACCAATCAGTGGGTGTGGCTCGGAATTCCTAGATTCTCCAGGAAGTGTTTTTCTGCCCTGGGAGCCAGTCAGATAAAAGAACAGTTTTGTCTGTTCTGTGACTTCATCATGGATGTCATGGCTGTGGTCCGACCTCCCTCTCTCTCTCTCTCTCTCTCTCTCTCTCTCAAGATGTGATAGTTAAATGACTGATGTGACCAGAGTGTAGAGACTAGAGCCCTCTATCAGCTGTGCTGATAACTACAGAGTGGGTGTGATGGAGGGATAACCACTATCAGTAACCAGGAAGTGGACGCCTCAGCTAGCTAGCACTCTAGAGATGTAAACACCATGGCTGCCTGGGGTCATGGTCCGTTTCTATTCACCATGTTCAGGACATAGGCATTTGAATTCTATTTCATGAATTTAAAATGAAACCTTCCGTAATTAACTGAATTTAAATGGAACTACTTTAACTCGGTGTAAGCACACTCCAGCTGAGTTGAGTAATGAGCTTGCTGAACGTGATCCAAATTCAATAGGTTCCCATGTCTAATCACTCTACACCCAGATTAACACCACTGGATCTGTTCCGTGTTTATGACGTTAGAAACAGCTGGATTTGAGGAGCTGAACGTCCATTGGTCAGAGCTCATGGAGCTGAACATTGATTGACTCATTGGTTGGTTTTCCACTCCCAGCCATGAAATCCCTCTGAGAGACAGTGGCGTGTTCCAGAGCATCAAATCCATGATGCGTTATGGGTAAATTGGGATTTACTGACTGATCTATAAACGATAATGAGTAGTTATTTATGATAATACGTCATTTGTAGATCAGTCAGTCTGCAGTCGCCTGCACTGTCTGTTGCTGAACAAGCCCAATAGCTGTGTCTTTCTGACTACACTAGACTGGGGAGTCAGCAGACAAGGATTAACAGTCAGCCATCTCCACTCCCCTGTGTGATTTATACAGCGGTTCAGGAGCTACGTCAGAATGTTTCACATCCACCGAAGACGTGTGTGTGTGTGTGTGTGTGTGTGTGTGTGTGTGTGTGTGTGTGTGTGTGTGTGTGTGTGTGTGTGTGTGTGTGTGTGTGTGTGTGTGTGTGTGTGTGTGTTTGATGACCTCCTTTCTAGCCACTTCCTGATTGCAGGGGAAGAAGTGTGTTGCTCTGATGGGTGAGATATGAGAGTGGGGGGGGATTCCTCATAAAACCACCATGTCAGATTCACCACAGACAGAGCTATACTGTATTAACACTTCCATCCAGACAGAGCTATACTGTATTAACACTTCCATCCAGACAGAGCTATACTGTATTAACACTTCCATCCAGACAGAGAAACGGCTGTATTAAAACTTCCATCCAGACAGAGCTATACTGTATTAACACTTCCATCCAGACAGAGAAACGGCTGTATTAAAACTTCCATCCAGACAGAGCTATACTGTATTAACACTTCCATCCAGACAGAGCAACGGCTGTATTAAAACTTCCATCCAGACAGAGAAACGGCTGTATTAAAACTTCCATCCAGACAGAGCAACGGCTGTATTAACACTTCCATGCAGACAGAGCAACGGCTGTATTAACACTTCCATCCAGACAGAGCAACGGCTGTATTAAAACTTCCATCCAGACAGAGCTATACTGTATTAACACTTCCATCCAGACAGAGCAACGGCTGTATTAAAACTTCCATCCAGACAGAGCAACGGCTGTATTAACACTTCCATCCAGACAGAGCAACGGCTGTATTAAAACTTCCATCCAGACAGAGCAACGGCTGTATTAACACTTCCATCCAGACAGAGCAACGGCTGTATTAACACTTCCATCCAGACAGAGCAACGGCTGTATTAACACTTCCATCCAGACAGAGCAACGGCTGTATTAAAACTTCCATCCAGACAGAGAAACGGCTGTATTAACACTTCCATCCAGACAGAGAAACGGCTGTATTAACACTTCCATCGAGACAGAGCAACAGCTGTATTAATACTTCCATCCAGACAGAGCTATACTGTATTAACACTTCCATCCAGACAGAGCTATACTGTATTAACACTTCCATCCAGACAGAGAAACGGCTGTATTAACACTTCCATCCAGACAGAGCTATACTGTATTAACACTTCCATCCAGACAGAGCTATACTGTATTAACACTTCCATCCAGACAGAGCTATACTGTATTAACACTTCCATCCAGACAGAGCAACGGCTGTATTCATACTTCCATCCAGACAGAGCTATACTGTATTAATACTTCCATCCAGACAGAGCTATACTGTATTAATACTTCCATCCAGACAGAGCTATACTGTATTAAAACTTCCATCCAGACAGAGCTATACTGTATTAATACTTCCATCCAGACAGAGCTATACTGTATTAAAACTTCTATCCAGACAGAGCTATACTGTATTAATACTTCCATCCAGACAGAGCTATACTGTAACTGTACTGAGCTCTGTGACGTTGATGTATTTTATTGTTATATTTATTGTTTTATTGATACTAAAAGATCTAGGATACATTCTGATCTAGGATCCACTGAGAACCCACATGATACTGTATTCATACAATGCTTGGTCCCAACATGGAGGACAGTTCACTGAACTGACTGTGCATGGATACACTGACTCCCCCCAGTGGTGACACCAGCAGTATTACAGCTGTCTCCATTTCACACTGAATAAAGAATTCTGGTTTTGTCCTGTCTGTCTCTGTGTCTGTCTGTTTGTAACCCGTCTGTCTGTGTAACCCCTCTGTGCCTCCAGGTGAAGTTGGATGTGTACCTGGCAGACCTGACTAAGATAGGGAAGAGTCAGAAGCACAGTCTGTCTGTGGACGTGGAGGGAGGGAAGCTAGTGGTGATGAAGAAGATGAAGGACAACCAGGAGGACTGGAACACCTTCACACACCACAAGAGTGAGGACACACACACACACACACACACGGCGAAAGTGAGAAGACACTCACACTCTTTGTTTCTCTCCGTGTTTCTCTCCCTCAGTCCGTCAGCTGATCAAGTCTCAGCGTGTTCAGAACAAGCTGGGTATCATGTTTGAGAAAGACAAGGAGAAGAGCCAGAGGAAAGACTTCATCTTCACCAGCGCTAAGGTACACACACACACACACACACACACACACACACACACACACACACACACACACACACACACACACACACACACACACACACACACACACACACACACACACACACACACAAGGAAGCATCTTGGGGCATGCATATCTACTGTATATTCTAGAAAATGTTTGTTTTCAGATTCACACTATGGTTTATCTTTCTCTCACACACACATACACACATTGTACAAAAGGCTGTGAATAAAAAAAGACTTTGGTTAACACTCAAAGCTGTAAATCAAGCTCTTACTAGTGCCATGAGGCATCATACACAGAGCTGTGCTGTGCCTTGGACTGTTTGAATCCTCATCTTCATCAAACCACCAATCATTAGTTCAAACAATAACAAAGTGTACTATTTTATTTAAAAAAATGTAACCTTTATTTAACTAGGCAAGTCAGTTAAGAACAAATTCTTATTTACAATGACGGCCTACCCCGGCCAAACCCTAACCCGGGAGACCCTGGGCCAATTGTGCGCCGCCCTATGGGACTACCGATCACGGCCGGTTGTGACACACCCCGGGATCGAACCTCATGCTGTAGTAACGCTGTAACACTGCGATGCATTGCCTTAGACCCAGAATTACAGTTCTAACCATGTTCTGAGGCTGTACTGTATTTGTTTACATTTACTTTGTTTCCAAACGTTGGAGTAAAACAGGCTTATATTTGGGGTTCTGATGGGGTACGACAGTTGAACTAAGCTGCTGAGGAAAGTTATATTCTTCAAGAAACAATGGATAAATATCATTAGTTTAGTCCAAACATTAACCCTTCAAACCCAAACTCAACTGTAGTCCACCTGTCTGTCATCTGTACCTTGATCAGCACCTGGGAGCAAACACAATCAGTAATAGTTAAACAAAGCATTCAACTCTGTGCACAAGGACTACATTTAACAATGTCCATAGAAAAAGCAAAGCATTTGTTGAAGAATGGTGCAGATGCTACGTTTGGTAACAGAACGGGTTGTGCTGTCGGTGCCGTCATGCTTTTCATCTGCACTGTTTTTCAAGTAAATGTGTTTTCAGCATCACTCTGTTATCGTGGAATCGCCCTGTACCAAACCTAAGAAAAAACAGTCTACCAAGTCCTCCATTACACACTCACACTGACTGTACACTGACTGTACACTGACTGTACACTGACACTGACTGTACACTGACTGTACACTGACACTGACTGTACACTGACTGTACACTGACACTGACTGTACACTGACTGTACACTGACACTGACTGTACACTGACACTGACTGTACACTGACTGTACACTGACACTGACTGTACACTGACTGGACACTGACTGTACACTGACACTGACTGTACACTGACACTGACTGTACACTGACACTGACTGTACACTGACTGTACACTGACACTGACTGTACACTGACTGTACACTGACACTGACTGTACACTGACTGTACACTGACACTGACTGTACACTGACTGTACACTGACACTGACTGTACACTGACTGTACACTGACTGTACACTGACACTGACTGTACACTGACTGTACACTGACACTGACTGTACACTGACTGTACACTGACACTGACTGTACACTGACTGTACACTGACACTGACTGTACACTGACACTGACTGTACACTGACTGTACACTGACACTGACTGTACACTGACTGAACACTGACTGTACACTGACACTGACTGTACACTGACACTGACTGTACACTGACTGTACACTGACTGTACACTGACACTGACTGTACACTGACTGGACACTGACTGTACACTGACTGTACACTGACACTGACTGTACACTGACACTGACTGTACACTGACTGTACACTGACACTGACTGTACACTGACTGGACACTGACTGTACACTGACACTGACTGTACACTGACTGGACACTGACTGTACACTGACACTGACTGTACACTGACACTGACTGTACACTGACTGTACACTGACTGTACACTGACTGGACACTGACTGTACACTGACTGTACACTGACACTGACTGTACACTGACTGTACACTGACTGTACACTGACACTGACTGTACACTGACTGTACACTGACTGTACACTGACACTGACTGTACACTGACTGTACACTGACTGTACACTGACACTGACTGTACACTGACTGTACATTGACTGTACACTGACTGTACACTCACACTGACTGTACACTGACTGTACACTGACTGGACACTGACTGTACACTGACTGGACACTGACTGTACACTGACTGTACACTGACTGGACACTGACTGGACACTGACTGGACACTGACTGGACACTGACTGTACACTGACTGGACACTGACTGTACACTGTGTGTGTTGTCAGAAGCGGGAGGCTTTTTGTCAGCTGCTGCAGCTGATGAAGAACAAACATTCCAACCAGGACGAACCAGACATGATCTCCATCTACATAGGGACCTGGAACATGGGTGAGCTCACACACACACACACACACACACACACACACTACATGCTACAGATAACCGTCAAACCTCCTAAAATGAAGAGAATATTCCATTAGGACTAGAACTCATCTCAACATTAGAACAATTTTGATGTCTGGAAAACTGACAAATGTTGATTGTGTGTGTGTGTGTGTGTGTGTGTGTGTGTGTGTGTGTGTGTGTGTGTGTGTGTGTGTGTGTGTGTGTAGGTTCTGTGCCCTCCCCCAAGGCGGTGGGTTCCTGGCTGTTGTGTCGTGGGCTGGGGAAGACGCTGGATGAGATGACCGTCACTATTCCTCATGACCTCTACGTGTTCGGAACGCAGGAGAACTCTGTGTGTGACCGTGAGTGGGTCGACTCACTCCGCACCGCACTCAAAGAACACACAGAGCTGGATTACAAACCGGTGAGAGAGAGAGGGAGGCAGAATGGGGCTCTGGTCAATAGTAGTCCACTACATGGAGAATAAGGTGTTGTTAGGGATTGTCCCATTGGGGAATAAGGTGTTGTTAGGGATTGTCCCATTGGGGAATAAGGTGTTGTTAGGGATTGTCCCATTGGGGAATAAGGTGTTGTTAGGGACTGTCCCATTGGGGAATAAGGTGTTGTTAGGGGCTGTCC
>NC_138310.1:81487483-81497483 GCF_965601325.2 Salmo salar
GATTTTAATGTTCCTTTTAATGGCATAGAATGCTCTTGTTGCTTTGTCTCTCAGCTTGTTTAAAGCCATGTGAAAGCTACCTGTTTTGCTGATATTTAGTCCTAGATACGTGTAGTTTTTGGTGTGTTCTAATAGAACTGTGTCCAAGTAAAATGTATATTTGTCATTCTGATTTCCTGACCTTTTTTGGAATATCATTATATTCAGGTTTTTTAGGTTAACTGTGAGAGCCCTGTCTGACAGAACCTGTGCAGATGATCTAGGTGCTGCTGTAACCCCTCCTTAGTGGGAGACAGGAGCACCAGGTCATCTGCGTACAGCAGACCCTCCTTAGTGGGAGACAGGAGCACCAGGTCATCTGTCTACAGCAGACCCTCCTTAGTGGGAGACAGTAGCACCAGGTCATCTGCGTACAGCAGACCCTCCTTAGTGGGAGACAGGAGCACCAGGTCATCTGTCTACAGCAGACCCTCCTTAGTGGGAGACAGGAGCACCAGGTCATCTGTCTACAGCAGACCCTCCTTAGTGGGAGACAGGAGCACCAGGTCATCTGTCTACAGCAGACCCTCCTTAGTGGGAGACAGCAGCTCCAGGTCATCTGTCTACAGCAGACCCTCCTTAGTGGGAGACAGCAGCACCAGGTCATCTGTCTACAGCAGACCCTCCTTAGTGGGAGACAGGAGCACCAGGTCATCTGTCTACAGCAGACCCTCCTTAGTGGGAGACAGCAGCACCAGGTCATCTGTCTACAGCAGACCCTCCTTAGTGGGAGACAGTAGCACCAGGTCATCTGTCTACAGCAGACCCTCCTTAGTGGGAGACAGGAGCACCAGGTCATCTGCGTACAGCAGACACTTGATTTCAGTGTTGTGTAGGGTGAGACCAGGTGCTGCCAATTCATTAATGTAGATGTTAAATAGTGTTGGACTTATTGGGCAGCCCTGTTTCACTCCCCGTCCCTGAGAGAAGAAGTCTGTTTGCTTGTTGCCAATTTTAACCGCACATTTGTTTTTAGTGTACATTGATTTAATAACATCATATGTTTTCCCTCCAATACCACTTTCTATTAGTTTATAAAAAATACCTTAGTGACAAATTGAATCAAATGCTTTCTTGAAATCTACAAAACATGAGTAGATTTTGCCTTTGTTTTGGTTTACTTGTTTGTCAATTAGTGTGGAGGGTGTAAATGTGGGCTGTTGTACGATAATTCTTTAGAAATCCAATCTGGCTTCTGCTCAGGACGTTGTGTTCGTCAAGGAAATGGTGTAGTCTGCTATTTATAATACTGCAGAGAATTTTCCCCAAGTTGCTGTTAACGCAAATTCCTCTGTAATTATTTGGGTCAAATTTGTCTCCATTTTTATAGATTGGCGTGATCAATCCCTGGTGCCAAATATCGGGGAAAATACCTGCAGTGAGGATAATGTTGAAGAGTTTGAGTATAGCCAATTTGAATTTGTGGTCTGTATATTTGATCATTTCATTTAAAATACCATCAGCACCACAGGCCTTGTTGGGTTGGAGAGTACATCGTTTTTCCAATAATTCTTCTTCTGTAGTTGGGGTATCCACAGGATTCTGATAGTCTCTGACTGCTGATTCACGGATTTGTAATTTTTCTTGTATATTTTTTTGTTCTGGGCTCTTTGTTATATTGCTGTAGAGGTTTGCAAAGTGATTTCTCCACATATCCCCATTTTGGATGCCAATTCCTCCTGATGAGGTTTGTTTAATTTATTCCAATTCTCCCAGAAGTGGTTTGATTCTATGGATTCCTCAATTACATCCAGCTGTTTTCTAATGTGCTTTTCCTTTTTTGTTCTTAGGGTGTGTTTGTATTGCTTCTGTTACGTCCGTTGTTGGAATGAGACCAAGGTGCAGCGTGGTAGGCGTACATTTTCTTTTATTAACAATGACACCGGGAAAAACAACAAAATACGAAAACGAACGTAAAGCTACATGCAGTGCAGAAAGCAACTACACACAAACAAGATCCCACCATCACAGGTGGGAAAAAGGGCTGCCTAAGTATGATCCCCAATCAGAGACAGCGATAAACAGCTGCCTCTGATTGGGAACCACACTAGGCCAACAAAGAAATAGAAACATAGATTTGCCCACCCAAGTCACACCCTGACCTAACAAAATAGAGAATAAAAAAGGCTCTTTAAGGTCACGGCGTGACAGCTTCAGTGTTTCCCCATATTGAAGGTGTATATTTTTGTTGTCTGGTTCTTTGTGTTTTTCATTAGATACATTTCTCAATGACATTCTTAGATTTTTGCAATCATTATCAAACCATTTTTCATTTTCTGTTATTTCTGGTTTGCTCTTATGCTTCTTTAGATTAGCCAAGGAGGCTAATTTGTCAAATATAAAGTTCATGTTCCAAACAGCCAAAATTACACCTTCATTGCTGAAGGAGAATGTTAAGGCAAAAAAGTTGTCCAGGAGAGATTGTATTTGTTGGCTACTAATTGCTTTTTGGTAGATGGCTGTACTGTTTGCACTCCATCTATAGGCCTGTTTAGTACCATGTCATTTACTGGGCCGTGATGCTTCATGGTTGGGTTCCGCTCTTCTCAGATACACTGTGATTTTACTGTGGTCTGAGAGAGGTGTTAGTGGGCTGACTGTGAAGGCTCTGAGAGACTCTGGGTCGAGGTCGGTGAGGAAGTAGTCTACAGTGCTGCTGCCAAGAGATGAGCTGTAGGTGTACCTACCAAAAGAGTCCCCTCTCAGCCTACCATTGACTATGTACAGACCCAGTGTTCGACAGAGCTTCACGAGCTGTACTCCATTTTTGTGTTTTACTTTGTCCTAGTTGTTTCTGTGGGGGTTTGTGGGGAGGGAAAGGTTGTTGCTTCCTGGTAGGTGTTTATCCCCAGGACTGTTAATAGTGTCTTGTTCTTCTGCTGTTCTAGCATTCAGGTCTCCACAGACCAGGACGTTGCCTTGGGCCTGAAAGTGACTCATCTCCCCCTCTAGAATGGAGAAACTCTCTTCATTGAAGTAGGGTGACTCTGAGGGGGGAATGTATGTGGCACAGAGGAAGACGTTTTTATCTGTCAAGACAGCCTCCTTGTTGATTTTTAACCAGATAAAGAATTCTCCTGTTTTGATCAATTAGATTAAATGAATTACTTCAGATTTATACCATATTAGCATTCCCCCTGAGTCTCTGCCCTGTCCTGAGTCTCTGCCCTGTCCTGAGTCTCTGCCCTGTCCTGAGTCTCTGCCCTGTCCTGAGTCTCTGCCCTGTCCTGAGCCTCTGCCCTGTCCTGAGCCTCTGCCCTGTCCTGAGCCTCTGCCCTGTCCTGAGTCTCTGCCCTGTCCTGAGTCTCTGCCCTGTCCTGAGTCTCTGCCCTGTCTGATTCCTTTTAATTTAGTGGATGGTAGGATTATTGCGTGTGGCTCAGTTGGTAGAGCATGGTGTTTGCAACGCCAGGGTTGTGGGTTCAATTCCCACAGGGGACCAGTACGGAAAGAAAAATGTATGAAATGTATGCATTCATTACTGTAAGTCGCTCTGGATAAGATGACTAAATGACTAAAATGTTTAAAAAAAAGTTAAATGATCTCCCTATAACCTAGTGGACAGCCAGTGGAAACATCACCTCTGCACCATGTTTCCTGTAGTACTACAATATCAACATCAGCAATTTCTTTCAGGAAGTCTGGGTTTCTGCTCTTTAGCCCAAAAGCAGAGGACTTAATCCTTGTAAATTCCAACACGCAACGTAAAAAGATTTCTTTTTTTTCTTCTTTACCTTCAAAATGAGACAAACACTCACAATCCAACAAGAACTATTAAAATAGGATTTTTCAATTAAAGTAAACTCTTATTATGCAAATGTGATGTGTTTATCATTTAGGATAGCATTTGTGTCATGCCACTTGGGTGGATGTAGTGTGAGGATGGTGGAGTTGTTGTGCTCATCTTACCATGACCCTCGGCCTATCACATGTGAGCATCCATGACCCTCGGCCTATCACATGTGAGCATCCATGACCCTCGGCCTATCACATGTGAGCATCCATGACCCTCGGCCTATCACATGTGAGCATCCATGACCCTCGGCCTATCACATGTGAGCATCCATGACCCTCGGCCTATCACATGTGAGCATAGTAAACTCAGCATTTGTTTAATGTCACTCATTTGGTTGGTGGGGGCTGGGCCAGTTGTTCCTCTCACAGCCTGTGTGTAGCTCTGCCTGCTGGGCTGTGGCTCCTCCATGTGTGGGTCTGCGGTGGGAGGCCTCGTCTGGGTGGCTCTGAAGCTGGGCTGGGGTGGTCTGTGCTGCGCTGGCTGTGGTGGGCATTGAGGTTGGTGGTGCTGTGGTCGTGGCTGGGGGGTTCAGGGTGCTGGTCCGGGGTGTTGTCTCGGTGATCTCGGCAGGGTGGAGATTGCTCCGCTGTTCCTGGGTGGAGAGGTCGGGCTGCAGTTTAAAGCGACGTCCTTGAGAGTCTTGACAAAGATGGGGACTGTCTTCCTGTACAGGTGAACATGGTCATAGGGACAGTCCAGATGGAGGGTGGGATGGTGGGCCAGGTGTACATTGGGTCGCAGGGCACAGTCCCGGGAGAGGCTAGCGTTTATTCTTTGGATTGTGGCAGGGTGGAAGTCCTTCCTCTGTAGAAGGGTTGACACCATGATTCTTGAGTTGGGGAAGATTGCGGAGGCCTTCTCAATCACTCCCCGTAGTGAAGTGGCCACCCTCTCCTGCTGAGCATGCAGGTCGTTGCTTCCGGTGTGTATGACTGTGGCTTGGTGACCCGAGATGGGCCTTATCAAGCAGCTCCATGGCACTCTGCGTTGTTGGGCACCACACGTTTCTCCTTTTGTGTCTAGGGAAAAGTTTATTCTCCTGAACAAACTTCCCATTTGAGTCCATCAACAGGACGATGTCAGCCAGTGCTGTCAGGCTCGTCTGTCTCTTTGATTTTCAGCCTCCACCCATTACAGATTCCCTCTGTCTTTATGGATGGTAGTGACAGCAGACTGCTGAGCACCAAGCATTTGGCTGGTCAGTGAGGAAGATGAGATGGATGGGTAGTGACAGCAGACTGCTGAGCGCCAAGCATTTGGCTGGTCAGTGAGGAAGATGAGATGGATGGGTAGTGACAGCAGACTGCTGAGCACCAAGCATTTGGCTGGTCAGTGAGGAAGATGAGATGGATGGGTAGTGAGAGCAGACTGCTGAGCGCCATGCATTTGGCTGGTCAGTGAGGAAGATGAGATGGATGGGTAGTGAGAGCAGACTGTTGAGCACCAAGCATTTGGCTGGTCAGTGAGGAAGATGAGATGGATGGGTAGTGAGAGCAGACTGCTGAGCACCAAGCATTTGGCTGGTCAGTGAGGAAGATGAGATGGATGGGTAGTGAGAGCAGACTGCTGAGCACCAAGCATTTGGCTGGTCAGTGAGGAAGATGAGATGGATGGTAGTGACAGCAGACTGCTGAGCACCAAGCATTTGGCTGGTCAGTGAGGAAGATGAGATGGATGGGTAGTGACAGCAGACTGCTGAGCGCCAAGCATTTGGCTGGTCAGTGAGGAAGATGAGATGGATGGGTAGTGACAGCAGACTGCTGAGCACCAAGCATTTGGCTGGTCAGTGAGGAAGATGAGATGGATGGGTAGTGAGAGCAGACTGCTGAGCACCAAGCATTTGGCTGGTCAGTGAGGAAGATGAGATGGATGGGTAGTGAGAGCAGACTGCTGAGCGCCAAGCATTTGGCTGGTCAGTGAGGAAGATGAGATGGATGGGTAGTGAGAGCAGACTGCTGAGCGCCAAGCATTTGGCTGGTCAGTGAGGAAGATGAGATGGATGGGTAGTGAGAGCAGACTGCTGAGCGCCAAGCATTTGGCTGGTCAGTGAGGAAGATGAGATGGATGGGTAGTGACAGCAGACTGCTGAGCACCAAGCATTTGGCTGGTCAGTGAGGAAGATGAGATGGATGGGTAGTGAGAGCAGACTGCTGAGCACCAAGCATTTGGCTGGTCAGTGAGGAAGATGAGATTACTCACATCAGCATTTTTGTAGAGGTCTGCAAAAAGGGTTTCTGGCCTCCCCTTTAGTAGTGTCTGTTTAAAAGCTATCCTCGTTGTGTCATTTTTGTCCTCTGGGGGGTAGAGAATGGATTCAGCGCTGAGGGGGAGTGGGGACATGGTGCCTGTGGGCTCTGCTGCTGCTGCTGCTCTGTCCTGCTGCCCCCGTTGCTATAGCAACCGGTTTGTTTGTCTGCTGCTGTTGCTGGCTAGCGCTAATTTAGTTCAAAAACCAGCAAAAAGACTGACAAATCTTCACACAAAAAAACAGAAGATATGTTTAAAGTTAGTCCGTGCTCCTTTTAGGTTTACTCACTCAGTTTGGTCGTTTGATGTAGTTGTATTACCTCCCCTTGCTAGGTTTGTTCTCGCTCGTTTCTTCTGGCTAGCTTGTTAGTCTGCTGGCTTGGTCTTTGTTGTGTAGCTAGCTAGCTAGAGTCAAAACCTCTTAACTTGGGGCGCAAAGTTACTTTTTTTCTATTCTGAATGAATAGAGTTGTTGTTCATCACTTCTTGTCTGGAATTCTTTTTTCCATTAGAGTGTTTATCTCATCCTAAAAACCAAAAAATATGAATATATCAGGAGCTCATGTTGAGCATGACTCTCTCTCTCTCTCTCTCTCCTCTCTCTTCCTCTCTCTCTCTCTCTCTTCCTCTCTCTCTCTCTCTTCCTCTCTCTCTCTCTCTTCCTCTCTCTCTCTCTCTTCCTCTCTCTCTCTTGCTCTCGCTGTCTTTCTCTCTCTCTTCCTCTCTCTCTCTTCCTCTCTCCCTCTCTCTCTTCCTCTCTCCCTCTCTCTCTCCTCTCTCTCCTATTTCTCTCTCTCTCTCTCTCTCTCTCTCTCTCTCTCTCTCTCTGTCTCTCTCTCTCTCTCAGGAGATCCTGAACTACATCAATAGGAAAGAGTTTGATCCTCTGCTGAAGGTGGACCAGCTCAACCTGGAGAGAGAGAAGAACAAGGTGTTCCTGCGCTTCGGTCAGTCACACACACACACACACACACACACACACACACACACACACACACACACACACACTCCTTCCCGTCATTCGCTATGTGCTCTGCTGTATTTTGTTGTAATGTGTGTTTGTGTATCCTCTGGTACAGCGGAGGAGGAGATATTCTACCCACCCACCTATCGTTATGAGCGCGGGTCTAGGGATACATATGTGTGGCAGAAACAGAAGGCCACAGGGGTATGTACACACTGACTCACTTTTTGAGGAGTAAACATTTATTCCCATACCAAATCGTATTTTCCCTAAACCTAACCCTAACTCCTTAAAGTGGCAGTCAGCAGTAGAAACCATAAAGCCTACTCCTCTGTTTTGGTAAAAGGCTGAGGGATAGGACTGGAGAAATGTAACCACTCTCAAATTCATAGACAAAGCTATGGATGCAAGGACTGACCATCCATGATATCAACGTTAAAGTTGTAACCGTGTTAACATTGTTTACAAACGTTGGAGTAAAACAAGTTTCTATTTTGGGTTCTGATGGGGTACGACAGTTGAAATAAGCTCATGAGGCATTTCTAAGTTATTTTTCAAGAATCCAAAAGTACAAAAATGGATGTAGCAACTTCGGATTGCCCCTTTAAGCCTAAAATAGCATTTTAACAAATTCAGGACATAGAAAAGTCCTGACTTTTCCAAAATTCTCTTTTTTTTCCCACCTTATCAGGACACGGTGGTGACTTATCTTATTACCTGTGACTCAGTTGGTAGAGCATGGTGTTTGCAACGCCAGCATGGTGTGTGCAACGCCAGGGTTGTGGGTTCGATTCCCACGGGGGGCCAGTACAAAAAAAATACAAATAATAATAATAAATGTATGAAATGTATGCATTCACTACTAGTAAGTCGCTCTGTATAAGAGCGTCTGTTAAATTACTAAAATGTAAATGTAAAATGATTGTGGGGACTTATCAGGACATTGTGGGTACTTATCAGGACATTGTGGGTACTTATCAGGACACCGTGGGGACTTATCAGGACATTGTGGGGACTTATCAGGACATTGTGGGGACTTATCAGGACATTGTGGGGACTTATCAGGACACCGTGGGGACTTATCAGGACATTGTGGGTACTTACCAGGACATTGTGGGGACTTATCAGGACATTGTGGGGACTTATCAGGACATTGTGGGGACTTATCAGGACATTATGGGGACACTGTGGTCCTGATAAGGTAGGAAAACACTCACAAATACATTCCGGCACAGATGGAGAGATCTCTGTTCACTCACATATCCCCTTCTCTTCTTCCTCCCTCTCTCCCTCCCTCTCTCACCCTCCCTCTCAGATGAGGACTAACGTCCCGTCTTGGTGTGACAGGATCCTATGGAAGTCTTACCCTGAGACTCACATTGTCTGTAACTCCTATGGTGAGACCCTGCATCTTCAACAACTCTGTACATCTATTTACTGTATAAACAGGGTTTTCCAAACTCAGTCCTGTGGTCCTCAAGAGGTACAACTTTTATTTTTTACCCTAACACTACAAAACTGATTCAAATGATATACCAATCATTAAGCTTTGATCGTTTGAATCAGCTGTGTAGTGTTAGGGTAAAAAATAAAAGTTGTACCTCTTGAGGGCCACAGGACTGAGTTTGGAAAACCCTGTTCCGTTTCAGTTGCCTTATACTCCTAGTGCTGGCGTTTAGCACATCATGTGATGAAATCATGTTTCCCTCTCAGGCTGTACAGATGACATTGTGACCAGTGACCACTCCCCAGTGTTTGGTACGTTTGAGGTGGGGGTCACCTCGCAGTTCGTCTCCAAGAAAGGTACGGCCACTCGCTATGACAACCACATAGTTATTTGTTTCATCAGCTCACTATAAGCCGAGGGTTTTTAACGTTGCACCTCTACCCGACCCCCTCTCCCTGTCTCTCTCTCCAGGTCTGCCTAAGTCCTCTGAACAGGCCTATATAGAGTTTGAGAATATTGAGGCCATTGTGAAGACGGCCAGCAGAACCAAGTTCTTCATCGAGTTCTACTCTACCTGCCTGGAGGGTGAGACACACACACACACACACACACACACACACACACACACACACACACACACACACACACACACACACACACACACACACACACACACACACACCTACACACCCATACCTACACACACACACACACACCTACACACGCACACACCTACACACACACACACACCTACACATACAAACACCTACAGCTACACATACACGCACACACCTACACACTAGAGGTCGACCGATTATGATTTTTCAACGCCGATGCCAATTATTGGAGGCCCAAAAAAGCCGATACCGATTAATCGCCCGATTTATTTATATATATATATATATATATATATATATATATATATATATATATATATATATATATTTTTTTTTAATAATGACAATTACAACAATACTGAATTAACACTTTTATTTTCACTTAATATAATACCTCAATAAACTCAATTTCGTCTCAAATAAATAAAGAAACATGTTCAATTTGGTTTAAATAATGCAAAAACAGTGTTGGAGAAGAAAGTAAAAGTGCAATATGTGCCATGTAAAAAAGCTAACATTTAAGTTCCTTGCTCAGAACATGAGAACATATGAAAGCTGGTGGTTCCTTTTAACATGAGTCTTCAATATTCCCAGTTAAGAAGTTTTAGGTTGTAGTTATTATAGGAATTATAGTACTATTTCTCTCTATACCATTTGTATTTCATATACCTTTGACTATTGGATGTTCTAATAGGTACTTTAGTATTTCCAGCCTAATCTCGGGAGTTGATAGGCTTGAAGTCATAAACAGCCCTGTGCTTCAAGCATTGCGAAGAGCTGCTGGCAAATGCAGGAAAGTGCTGTTTGAATGAATGCTTACGAGCCTGCTGCTGCCTACCACCGCTCAGTCAGACTGCTCTATCAAATATCAAATCATAGACTTAATTATA
>NC_138310.1:81502483-81619983 GCF_965601325.2 Salmo salar
GTGTTCTGTCTCCAAGTGTGTGTGTTCTGTCTCCAAGTGTCTGTGTTCTGTCTCCAAGTGTGTGTGTTCTGTCTCCAAGTGTGTGTGTTCTGTCTCCAAGTGTGTGTGTTCTGTCTCCAAGTGTGTGTGTTCTGTCTCCAAGTGTCTGTGTTCTGTCTCCAAGTGTGTGTGTTCTGTCTCCAAGTGTGTGTGTTCTGTCTCCAAGTGTGTGTGTTCTGTCTCCAAGTGTGTGTGTTTTGTCTCCAAGTGTGTGTGTTCTGTCTCCAAGTGTGTGTGTTCTGTCTCCAAGTGTGTGTGTTCTGTCTCCAAGTGTGTGTGTTCTGTCTCCAAGTGTGTGTGTTTTGTCTCCAAGTGTGTGTGTTCTGTCTCCAAGTGTGTGTGTTCTGTCTCCAAGTGTGTGTGTTCTGTCTCCAAGTGTGTGTGTTCTGTCTCCAAGTGTGTGTGTTCTGTCTCCAAGTGTGTGTGTGTTCTGTCTCCAAGTGTGTGTGTTCTGTCTCCAAGTGTGTGTGTTCTGTCTCCAAGTGTGTGTGTTTTGTCTCCAAGTGTGTGTGTGTGTGTGTGTGTGTGTGTGTGTGTGTGTGTGTGTGTGTGTGTGTGTGTGTGTGTGTGTGTGTGTGTGTGTGTGTGTGTGTGTGTGTGTGTGTGTGTTCTGTCTCCAAGTGTGTGTGTTCTGTCTCCAAGTGTGTGTGTTCTGTCTCCAAGTGTGTGTGTTCTGTCTCCAAGTGTGTGTGTTCTGTCTCCAAGTGTGTGTGTTCTGTCTCCAAGTGTGTGTGTGTTTTATCTCCAAGTGTGTGTGTGTTTTATCTCCAAGTGTGTGTGTTTTGTCTCCAAGTGTGTGTGTTCTGTCTCCAAGTGTGTGTGTTCTGTCTCCAAGTGTGTGTGTTTTGTCTCCAAGTGTGTGTGTTCTGTCTCCAAGTGTGTGTGTGTTTTATCTCCAAGTGTGTGTGTTCTGTCTCCAAGTGTGTGTGTTCTGTCTCCAAGTGTGTGTGTTCTGTCTCCAAGTGTGTGTGTTCTGTCTCCAAGTGTGTGTGTTCTGTCTCCAAGTGTGTGTGTTCTGTCTCCAAGTGTGTGTGTTCTGTCTCCAAGTGTGTGTGTTCTGTCTCCAAGTGTGTGTGTTTTGTCTCCAAGTGTGTGTGTTCTGTCTCCAAGTGTGTGTGTTCTGTCTCCAAGTGTGTGTGTTCTGTCTCCAAGTGTGTGTGTTCTGTCTCCAAGTGTGTGTGTTCTGTCTCCAAGTGTGTGTGTTTTGTCTCCAAGTGTGTGTGTTCTGTCTCCAAGTGTGTGTGTTTTGTCTCCAAGTGTGTGTGTTCTGTCTCCAAGTGTGTGTGTGTTCTGTCTCCAAGTGTGTGTGTTCTGTCTCCAAGTGTGTGTGTTCTGTCTCCAAGTGTGTGTTCTGTCTCCAAGTGTGTGTGTTCTGTCTCCAAGTGTGTGTGTTTTGTCTCCAAGTGTGTGTGTTCTGTCTCCAAGTGTGTGTGTGTTCTGTCTCCAAGTGTGTGTGTTCTGTCTCCAAGTGTGTGTGTTCTGTCTCCAAGTGTGTGTGTTCTGTCTCCAAGTGTGTGTGTGTGTGTGTGTGTGTGTGTGTGTGTGTGTGTGTGTGTGTGTGTGTGTGTGTGTGTGTGTGTGTGTGTGTGTGTGTGTGTGTGTTCTGTCTCCAAGTGTGTGTGTTCTGTCTCCAAGTGTGTGTGTGTGTGTGTGTGTGTGTGTGTGTGTGTGTGTGTGTGTGTGTGTGTGTGTGTGTGTGTGTGTGTGTGTGTGTGTGCTGTCTCCAAGTGTGTGTGTGTGTGTGTGTGTGTTACAGGTTTTCCGTTAGGAAATGTGGTGCTGTACATTTGACCTGCAGCATTATAATGTACAGGACCCATATGCATTGGGTGTGTAACCTGATTAGGGCATCCACCCACGGTGCTCAGAATCACACAAATCACATTTACTACATATTATGCTAATTCATATTAACAGAACATGCAAGTGGAGGATGCAACGCGTGGGTCCTTCTTACCTAATTCAAACACACTTTAAAGATGCTAGAAAAAGTGTCCACATTTACTTTTCCTCAGCCAACAAGACGATTAACCAACAGCAAAATCACTTGACTATGTCAATCTACTATCCCCCATAGTATAAAAGTTGACCGATTCAATTGGTCAGCTTGTCGTTCTGTTGGAGAAAGGAGTAGCCTATTCCAAACTGACTCTGGGACAGTTATGGGAGGATAGATCCCAGACTCAGACAACCAGTAAACCTAGGCTATATCATGATTTAGTTTTTTTACAGATCAGCACATTTAGCTTGATAAATGATTTATTCACCTCATAGCAGCAATGCTGACATTACTCAAAATATTGAGTAATTGAAACTGAAACGGTGCATCCTGAATGGGTGGTGGCAGCAAACAATGTACCAGGCCAGCTGTAAATACAACCTGATAGCAATGTTTGTTGGACTACCAAGACATGTATTGGTGAATTATATTAATCATGATTTTGACAACAATTCTTTACTGTTTTTTAAAAAATAGAACCTGTTTTTAGTACCTTATGAAGTTGGTTTTGAAGAATAAACTGGGAGCCATATAGTTTTGACTGATTATGCTTGTCTGTTTGTTTTATATCTGCAAAGTACTTCAATTGCCTTCTGTTCCACTTTAAGTAAAAGTACTGTTACTTAGGTTGTAATTTAAATAAGAGTCATAACAACTAACAAAAATACACACGTGCAAATTAAATTATCCTATAGACCAATCAGCACCAGTAATGTATTTCTATTGACTGTAATTATTTAACTAGGAAAGTCCGTTAAGAACAAATTCTTATTTAACCCGGCCAAACACTAACCTGGACAACGCTGGGCCGCCCTATGGGACTCCCAATCGTGGTCGGTTGTGATACAGCCTGGAATCGAACCAGGATCTGTAGTGACGCTTCTAGCACTGAGATGGAGTGCCTTAGACCGCTGCGCCCCTCAGGAGCCCTATTTCATCAATGAATAGACAAAAATATATATATTTTGCAATGGGATTTTTTTATTTTCCTGACAATTGGCCAGTGCCAATATTATTTATCGGCTTTTCATTTATTTATTTTTGTTAAAAGCCGTCTAGTTTCGGCTAACGAAACCCTGGTGTGTTATACTAATCGTGTGTGTGTGTTTCTTCCCCTCAGGAGAGTGTGTGTTGGCTCTGAAGTCGATGATAGGCAGTACAGCACAACAGTTCCATACTTACCTGTCCCACAGAGGGGAGGAGACGGGCAACATCAGAGGGTCTATGAGGGTCCGTGTGCCAGCAGAGAGGATGGGCACCAGGGAGAGGCTCTATGGTAACACACTATGTGTGTGTCTCTGTGTGTGTCTCTGTCTGTCTGTGTGTGTCTCTGTGTGTGTCTCTGTGTGTGTCTCTGTCTGTGTGTCTCTGTGTGTCTCTGTCTGTCTCTGTGTGTCTGTGTGTCTCTGTCTGTCTCTGTGTGTCTGTGTGTCTCTGTCTGTCTCTGTCTGTCTCTGTGTGTCTGTCTGTCTCTGTGTGTCTCTGTGTGTCTCTGTCTGTCTCTGTGTGTCTGTGTGTCTCTGTCTGTCTCTGTCTGTCTCTGTGTGTCTGTCTGTCTCTGTGTGTCTCTGTGTGTCTTAGTGTGTCTGTCTGTCTCTGTCTGTCTCTGTGTGTCTGTGTGTCTCTGTCTGTCTCTGTCTGTCTCTGTGTGTCTGTCTGTCTCTGTGTGTCTCTGTGTCTCTGTCTGTCTCTGTGTGTCTGTGTGTCTCTGTCTGTCTCTGTGTGTCTGTCTGTCTCTGTGTGTCTCTGTGTGTCTCTGTGTGTCTTAGTGTGTCTGTCTGTCTCTGTCTGTCTCTGTGTGTCTCTGTGTGTCTCTGTGTGTCTTAGTGTGTCTGTCTGTCTCTGTCTGTCTCTCTGTGTCTCTCTGTGTCTCTGTGTGTCTCTGTGTGTCTCTGTGTGTCTCTCTGTGTCTCTGTGTGTCTCTGTGTGTCTCTGTCTGTCTGTGTGTGTCTCTGTGTGCGTCTCGGTGTGTCTCAGTCTGTCTATGTCTGTCTCTGTGTGTCTGTCTGTCTCTCTGTGTGTCTGTGTGTCTCTGTGTGTCTCTGTGTGTCTTAGTGTGTCACTGTGTGATTGGTTGATTAATGTCCTGTAGAGTGGATCAGTGTGGATAAAGATGAGACGGGAGGACCCAAAGGCAGATCCACTCTGCCCCCCCGATCAGGACACGACTACGTCAAGTGAGTAACCCACCCCCCTCCTCCCATTCCTAACCACACTGTGGAGTGAAACCATGAACTCATTCCTAACCCCACTGTGTAGTGAAACCATGAACTCATTCCTAACCCCACTGTGTAGTGAAACCATGAACTCATTCCTAACCCCACTGTGTAGTGAAACCATGAACTCATTCCTAACCCCACTGTGGAGTGAAACCATGAACTCATTCCTAACCCCACTGTGGAGTGAAACCATGAACTCATTCCTAACCCCACTGTGTAGTGAAACCATGAACTCATTCCTAACCCCACTGTGGAGTGAAACCATGAACTCATTCCTAACCCCACTGTGTAGTGAAACCATGAACTCATTCCTAACCCCACTGTGTAGTGAAACCATGAACTCATTCCTAACCCCACTGTGGAGTGAAACCATGAACTCATTCCTAACCCCACTGTGGAGTGAAACCATGAACTCATTCCTAACCCCACTGTGTAGTGAAACCATGAACTCATTCCTAACCCCACTGTGGAGTGAAACCATGAACTCATTCCTAACCCCACTGTGGAGTGAAACCATGAACTCATTCCTAACCCCACTGTGGAATGAAACCATGAACTCATTCCTAACCACACTGTGGAGTGAAACCATGAACTCATTCCTAACCCCACTGTGGAATGAAACCATGAACTCATTCCTAACCACACTGTGGAGTGAAACCATGAACTCATTCCTAACCCCACTGTGGAATGAAACCATGAACTCATTCCTAACCACACTGTGGAGTGAAACAATGAATGTTTTTAGTGTGTTTTATAGCATGTTCTTTGCGTGTTCTTAGAATGTTCTTGGTGTGTTCCTCTGTGTCTTGCAGGCCGTCTTTGACACGCAAAGACATGGGGGCGGAGCTTGGGAAGGTGAGCGAGGAAGTGGAGAGGAGCACCAAGGAGGAGGGGACTGCAGCCAGGTAACACACACACACACACTCTGAAACTCACATTTAAACAAACACACACACACACTCTCACATTTAAATAAACACACACTCTCACACTCACATTTAATCAAACACACACACACACACACTCTCACACTCACATTTAATCAAACACACACACACACACACTCTCACACTCACATTTAAACAAACACACAAACACACACACACACACACAGACTCACATTTACACACACACACTCTCACACACACATTTAAACAAACACACACACACTCTCACACTCACATTTAAACAAACACACCCACACGCACACACACACACACAGACTCACACACACTCTCACACTGACATTTAAACACACACACACACACACACACACACACACACACACACTCTCACACTGACATTTAAACACACACACACACACACACACTGTTCACAAACACCCCTAGGGCTCATACTGTGTGTGTTCCAGGGCTAAGCAGGACTCTGCAGAGGGAGACTCCTCCACCTGTAAAAACAACAGCTACAATAACCCCGCCTACTACATCCTGGAGGGCGTTCCTAACCAATCAGCTGCCTCCCTGTCCTCAGAGCTCCTCCCCTCCCCCTGCTCCCCCCCGGCCGGTAAGGCCCTCCCGACTGGAGGGGGCAGAGGGAAGCCCCCCTCAGGGTCATCCCAACCCCGCAGGCACAACACGGCTGGGCACCCTGTCCGGCCCATCAGTGAGGAAGGGTCCCAAGAGGATGATGGGAGTGTGGGGTCCGGGGGAGGGGCAGCCCATGGGGGAGGAGTGGGAGGCACACTGAACCGTCCTCCTCCTGACTTCCCCCCTCCCCCCCTCCCTAAAGGAGTACTGGAGATGGCCGACACCCCCTTCTCTAAAACCCGCCCCCTGAACCCCGACCTGGCCGAGGTGAAGATCCCCGCAGCCAATCCCAGTCCTGCCTTTGTCCTGGGGGAGGGCTTTAGGAGGGGAGCGGGTGGAGCCGGGGGGCTGGACGACCAATCGTGTTCGGTGCTGCAGATGGCAAGGACACTGAGTGAGAGCGAGTACCCCCCTCCTCCACGTGCCCCCTCTGCACCCCCCCACCTCAGAGGCCAGGGGTTGGTGGACGCCTGTCGCACCTTCCCTCCCCGAGCCCCCATCACAGAGAGCATCGCTGAAGACCTACCAGAGGAGGTGTGTGGGTGTGTGTGTATGGGGGTGTACGTGTGTGTGTGTATGGGGGTGTATGTGTGTGGGTGTGTGTGTATGGGGGTGTACGTGTGTGTGTATGGGGATATACGTGTGTGTGTGGGTGTGTATGGGGGTGTATGTGTGTGTGTGTGTGTGGGTGTGTGTGTGTGTGTGTGTGTGTGGGTGTGTGTGTATGGGGGTGTATGTGTGTGTGTGTGTGGGTGTGTGTGTATGGGGGTGTATGTGTGTGTGTGGGTGTGTGTGTGTGTGTGTGTGTGTGTGGGTGTGTGTGTATGGGGGTGTATGTGTGTGTGTGTGTATGGGGGTGTACGTGTGTGTGTGTGTGTGTGTGTGTGTGTGTGTGTGTGTGTGTGTGTGTGTGTGTGTGTGTGTGTGTGTGTGTGTGTGTGGGTGTGTGTGTTTGGGGGTGTATGTGTGTGTGTGTGTGGGTGTGTGTGTTTGGGGGTGTATGTGTGTGTGTGTGTATGGGGGTGTACGTGTGTGTGTGTGTGTGTGGGTGGGGGTGTATGGGGGTGTGTGTGTGTGGGTGTGTGTGTGTGTGTGTGTGGGTGTGTGTGTGTGTGTGTATGGGGGTGTACGCGTGTGTGTGTATGGGGATGTACGTGTGTGTGTGTGTGTGTGTGTGGGTGTGTGTGTGTATAGGGGTGTACGTGTGTGTGTGGGTGTGTGTGTGTATGGGGGTGTACGTGTGTGTATGGGGTGTACGTGTGTGTGTATGGGTGTATGGGGGTGTACGTGTGTGTATGGGGGTGTACGTGTGGGTGTGTGTGTGTATGGGTGTGTGTGTGTGTATGGGGGTGTACGTGTGGGTGTGTGTGTGTATGGGTGTGTGTGTGTACGTGTGTGTGTGTGGACTATGAATAAAACATAAAGAGAAGTGTTCATGTTGGGAATAGGTTGTTATTTTGATGTGTGTGTGTGTGTGTGTGTGTGTGTGTGTGTGTGTAGGCGCTGTGGGGAAGCAGTAGCTCGTCTCTGTCCGTGGGAGAGTCGTCTGTGGGAGAGTGGCTACAGAGTCTGGACCTGGAGCGCTATGAGGAGGGACTGCTACACAACGGCTGGGACGACCTGGAGTTCCTCAGGTACACGCTCTCTCTTCCAATCAGATAATATGGCCTTAATATAACATCAAACATGTCACTTCATGAATCTCATCCAATCATGTTCTTCCTTCTCAGTGACATCACAGAGGAGGACCTGGAGGAGGCGGGCGTTCTAGATCCCGCCCATAAAAGGATTCTGCTGGAGAGCCTGAGACAGCAGAAGTGAGCTGAACTGCTCTGAACCGGTCCGAACCGATCCATACTGGGCCATGCTGGCCCAAACCCAGCTGAACCTAGCTGAGACGTGCTAATCCATGCCAGACTGTGCCTTGTGAGAGAAATTTCACTCCCTCCATTATACTTTTTGTTGACAAACTGATTTATCAAACGTCCTTTTTTTATTTTCATTTATTGTGCTGTGTGTTAGTGTCTATGTTATTATAACTGTGGCTGTTGTGTTAGCCAGCTTTATTTAAACAGTACAAACCTTTCAGTCCTTTGTTAAGCATCACAACATGGTCCTCTACCCTGCTACCCCCCTAACAGACCCCTGTCCAACACCCCCCTAACAGACCCCTGTCCAACACCCCCCTAACAGACCCCTGTCCAACACCCCCCTAACAGACCCCTATCCCCCCACCCCCCTAACAGACCCCTATCCCCCCACCCCCCTAACAGACCCCTATCCCCCCACCCCCCTAACAGACCCCTATCCAACACCCCCCACCCCCCTAACAGACCCCTGTCCCCCCACCCCCCTAACAGATCCCTATCCCCCCACCCCCCTAACAGACCCCTATCCAACACCCCCCACCCCCCTAACAGACCCCTGTCCAACACCCCCCTAACAGACCCCTATCCCCCCACCCCCCTAACAGACCCCTGTCCAACACCCCCCTAACAGACCCCTGTCCAACACCCCCCTAACAGACCCCTATCCCCCCACCCCCCTAACAGACCCCTGTCCAACACCCCCCTAACAGACCCCTGTCCAACACCCCCCTAACAGACCCCTATCCCCCCACCCCCCTAACAGACCCCTGTCCAACACCCCCCTAACAGACCCCTGTCCAACACCCCCCTAACAGACCCCTATCCCCCCACCCCCCTAACAGACCCCTGTCCAACACCCCCCTAACAGACCCCTGTCCATCACCCCCCTAACAGACCCCTATCCCAACACCCCCCACCCCCCTAACAGACCCCTATCCCAACACCCCCCACCCCCCTAACAGACCCCTATCCCAACACCCCCCTAACAGACCCCTATCCCAACACCCCCCTAACAGACCCCTATCCCAACACCCCCCTAACAGACCCCTATCCCAACACCCCCCACCCCCCTAACAGACCCCTATCCCAACACTCCTCGCCCCCTAACAGACCCCTATCCCAACACCCCCCACCCCCTAATAGACCCCTATCCCAACACTCCTCGCCCCCCTAACAGACCCCTATCCCAACACTCCTCGCCCCCCTAACAGACCCCTATCCCCCCACCCCCCTAACAGACCCCTATCCCAACACTCCTCGCCCCCCTAACAGACCCCTATCCCCCCACCCCCCTAACAGACCCCTATCCCCCCACCCCCCTAACAGACCCCTATCCCAACACTCCTCGCCCCCCTAACAGACCCCTGTCCCCCCACCCCCCTAACAGACCCCTATCCCAACACTCCTCGCCCTCAGAAACCATTCGGCTCCTGGGATGGAGGAGTCATTCAGTGGCATCATCAGGCTGCGACTGAGAGGAGTGAGTTTTTCTGGGGTGACATCACCAGCCTCAGCCAGGAAAACAGCTTGCGAGAACTGAGTTTATCATTATTGCTCTTATTCCGCTCATGAATAGGATTATCAGCATGATTATGTGTTCACTGGTTCAGTGTTTTTTAGTGAGCATGTTTTATGTTTTATGTTTTAGTATTTGTTATGTTCTTTTCTTTTTTTTAAGTACTTTATTTTCAGCTTTAATTTTGCAGATAGAGTTTAGCTTCCATCAATGTAGTGTAGTGTGCACGTTTTATGTTTCAGAGATGAATGGAAGGAACCACACCAGCACTAAGGCCTTCCTCTGTCAGTGTGACTGAACCTCTTCTCAACACATGTTTTATTGATCCGTGCTGGGGTCCAAGGCCCCATTCCTTCAGTAGCACAAACTACTGTATCCATCATGCAGTTGTCCATGTACTAATTATTGTCTTATTGATGCTGAGCTAGAGGGAAGTCCAGCCTACACACAGTGGGACCCCAGGATCCTGACTGAGACACACTGGCAGACACCACAGGCTGCTGGTTGTTCACCTCACCACATGGTGGTGCTGTTGTCCTGGCAACCTCAGTAGGAACACAGGATAAAAACTGAAGACACACCAAGTCATATAAAGGACTGTTTTTAACATTATACTTTAACGTTCATGATTATGTTTTATATAAATGTATATGTTGACGTTCTTTGACTGTTGTAAAAAATGAGGAATGAGTGGAAACAGGAGAAACGTGATAGAATTAAGTGTTTATCTGATGATGTCACAAGTTGTTTAATCTTTAGCATAAAGTAGCCCCTCCCATTTCTTCTCCTCTACCCCCTCTCTCCCATTCCATCTCCTCTACCCCCTCTCTCCCATTCCATCTCCTCTAGCCCCTCTCTCCCAGTCCTTCTCCTCTACCCCCTCTCTCCCATTCCTTCTCCTCTACCCCCTCTCTCCCATTCCATCTCCTCTACCCCCTCTCTCCCATTCCTTCTCCTCTACCCCCTCTCTCCCATTCCATCTCCTCTACCCCCTCTCTCCCATTCCATCTCCTCTACCCCCTCTCTCCCATTCCTTCTCCTCTACCCCCTCTCTCCCAGTCCATCTCCTCTACCCCCTCTCTCCCATTCCATCTCCTCTACCCCCTCTCTCCCATTCCATCTCCTCTACCCCCTCTCTCCCATTCCATCTCCTCTACCCCCTCTCTCCCATTCCATCTCCTCTACCCCCTCTCTCCCATTCCTTCTCCTCTACCCCCTCTCTCCCATTCCATCTCCTCTACCCCCTCTCTCCCATTCCTTCTCCTCTACCCCCTCTCTCCCATTCCATCTCCTCTACCCCCTCTCTCCCATTCCATCTCCTCTACCCCCTCTCTCCCATTCCATCTCCTCTACCCCCTCTCTCCCATTCCATCTCCTCTACCCCCTCTCTCCCATTCCATCTCCTCTAGCCCCTCTCTCCCATTCCTTCTCCTCTACCCCCTCTCTCCCATTCCATCTCCTCTAGCCCCTCTCTCCCATTCCATCTCCTCTACCCCCTCTCTCCCATTCCATCTCCTCTACCCCCTCTCTCCCATTCCATCTCCTCTACCCCCTCTCTCCCATTCCATCTCCTCTACCCCCTCTCTCCCATTCCATCTCCTCTACCCCCTCTCTCCCAGTCCATCTCCTCTACCCCCTCTCTCCCATTCCATCTCCTCTACCCCCTCTCTCCCATTCCATCTCCTCTACCCCCTCTCTCCCATTCCATCTCCTCTACCCCCTCTCTCCCATTCCATCTCCTCTACCCCCTCTCTCCCATTCCATCTCCTCTACCCCCTCTCTCCCATTCCATCTCCTCTACCCCCTCTCTCCCATTCCATCTCCTCTACCCCCTCTCTCCCATTCCATCTCCTCTAGCCCCTCTCTCCCATTCCATCTCCTCTACCCCCTCTCTCCCAGTCCATCTCCTCTACCCCCTCTCTCCCATTCCATCTCCTCTAGCCCCTCTCTCCCATTCCATCTCCTCTACCCCCTCTCTCCCATTCCATCTCCTCTACCCCCTCTCTCCCATTCCATCTCCTCTACCCCCTCTCTCCCATTCCATCTCCTCTACCCCCTCTCTCCCATTCCATCTCCTCTACCCCCTCTCTCCCATTCCATCTCCTCTACCCCCTCTCTCCCATTCCATCTCCTCTACCCCCTCTCTCCCATTCCATCTCCTCTACCCCCTCTCTCCCATTCCATCTCCTCTACCCCCTCTCTCCCAGTCCTTCTCCTCTACCCCCTCTCTCCCAGTCCTTCTCCTCTACCCCCTCTCTCCCAGTCCTTCTCCTCTACCCCCTCTCTCCCAGTCCATCTCCTCTACCCCCTCTCTCCCAGTCCATCTCCTCTACCCCCTCTCTCCCAGTCCTTCTCCTCTACCCCCTCTCTCCCAGTCCATCTCCTCTACCCCCTCTCTCCCATTCCATCTCCTCTACCCCCTCTCTCCCATTCCATCTCCTCTACCCCCTCTCTCCCATTCCATCTCCTCTACCCCTCTCTCCCAGTCCATCTCCTCTACCCCCTCTCTCCCAGTCCATCTCCTCTACCCCCTCTCTCCCAATCCATCTCCTCTACCCCCTCTCTCCCATTCCATCTCCTCTAGCCCCTCTCTCCCATTCCTTCTCCTCTAGCCCCTCTCTCCCATTCCTTCTCCTCTACCCCCTCTCTCCCATTCCTTCCTCTCAACCCCCTCTCTCCCAGTCCATCTCCTCTAACCCCTCTCTCCCATTCCTTCCTCTCTACCCCTTCTCTCCATTCCTTCCTCTCTACCCCTCTCTCCCATTCCTTCTCTACCCCCTCTCTCCCATTCCTTCTCTATCCCCTCTCTCCCATTCTCCAGTGCCTTGTCCTCAGGGTTGGGGAGTAACAGATTACATGTAACGGTAACTGTAATCCGTTACAAGCAAAAATATTGTAATCAGATTACAGATACTTTTGAAAAACTAGAAGATTACTTCGAGGATTACTTTTAAATTCAGAAAGGATGTTTGCGGAAAAAAATCGTTGACACTTTTCTGTTTTCTCAGTGGCATTCAAATCAGAATTGAAAAAGGCGCAAATATATGAAGTTTGTTCCACCTGAGCGAATCTGACCACAAGTCAGAGACCACTATGATAGCACATCAAATGGGTTTGATGTATCGTGGGAAAAGAGCAGGAATAGGCTTTTGTAGGCTACAGTCCAAGCTGTCTTCCAATGGTACGACTGCTGTCGGCATCCAAAGATGATCCAACTTGAATAAACACTTGGAGGTAAGGATGACTGTAGTGGTGTAGTCTACCGCGATACCGATATCACTTATTATTGATATCTACATAGAGCATTGATGTGAATTACACTGCTGCTCTCTCATTTAGATATTTGTGCCTTACGGATTGTGGTTGTTGTGGATGACTGTTCACAAATCTAAATGTGTATTTGAACCCAATAATGGTTGAATTCAAGAAGAATAAGCTGCCTATCAATCATTGTTTTTGAAACCAGTGGACAGCCAGTGGAAAATGCGCTCTTGCAACAGCAGCATAGTGCTGATCCCAGCCTATGGAATGAAAGTGGGGCTTTTATTGCACAATATAATTCAAGTTGATGTAAATAAAAATAAATCCATAGGCCTACTGGACACATGCTCAAACTCGCTCACTTTTGATAGACTTAAAGGGTCAATCTGTAGATGGTACATCCATTTTTGGACTTATAAATTATATAAGTATATATATCCATTGATTCTTGAAGAATATAACTTATACATGCCTCATGAGCTAAGTTCAACTTTCACACTCCATCAGAACCCAAAATATAAACTTGTTTTTCTCCAATGTTTGGAAACATTGTAAGTATAGCCTCATAACATACAGTAGTTAAAACTATAATTTTGATATCATGGATGGTCAGTCCTTACATCTGTAGCTCTGTGTATTAATCTGAGAGTGGTTACATTTCTCCAGGCCCATCCCTCCGCTTTTTACCAAAACAGAGGCGGGGTGCCCATTTTGTTATTGTTTCATCCATGGAGTTGCCCTTTAAACAGCTGCATATTATTAAGATATCAAAGTGTCACCAACCAAAAGGTCAACAACAGGCCGATAGCAAATGCAGCATATGGCATTCATTTTTCACATGTAAATAGCACTTTTCAGCAGTGCTCAAAGCATGCCATTCCATGAGCACAGCATTTATTTATCATTTAGAAACAATAAGCCCAATCAGTCCTCAATGACAAAATCATAAACAACAGAGTAGGGCTGGCTAATAAGTCCTTAGTTTTTGGGTTATACTCAGGTAAAACAGTTTGGTTAATCTATACTTCCATATTTCCAAGTCCTATTCTTGAAGATCAAGGCGTATAACATTTATTGGAATGACTGGAATTCTGATAGACTTTGGTTTTTAATGTAAAGATATAATTTAATCATATTATTATATCTAGTAGAAAGTGATGGGTTAGTAGAAGCCGACATAACCAACCCATAGAGTAAAATGTAACATCCATATATGGCCAGCTATGTAAACTTTAACATTGATTTATCCTGCAATAGATGTCGTTCAATTGGTAACATACATTTTTGTCTTCTTATGCCTCTTAAGGGGAAAGTAATCTAAAAGTAACTGAATGTAATCAGGTTACGTTACTGAGTTTGGGTAAACCAAAAGTTACATTACCGATTACAATTTTGGACAGGTAACTAGTAACTGTAATGGATTACATTTAGAAAGTAACCTACCCAACCCTGCTTATCCTACAGTGCCTTCTCCTGTCTCTCCTCTACCCCCCTCTCCCATTCCATCTCCTATACCCTACTCCCATTCCCTAGGGCCTTATCCTACAGTGCCTTCTCCTGTCTCTCCTCTACTCCCATTCCATCTCCTATACCCTACTCCCATTCCCTAGGGCCTTATCCTACAGTGTCTTCTCCTGTCTCTCCTCTACCCCCCTCTCCCATTCCATCTCCTATACCCTACTCCCATTCCCTAGGGCCTTATCCTACAGTGTCTTCTCCTGTCTCTCCTCTACCCCCCTCTCCCATTCCATCTCCTATACCCTACTCCCATTCCCTAGGGCCTTATCCTACAGTGTCTTCTCCTGTCTCTCCTCTACCCCCCTCTCCCATTCCATCTCCTATACCCTACTCCCATTCCCTAGGGCCTTATCCTACAGTGTCTTCTCCTGTCTCTCCTCTACCCCCCTCTCCCATTCCATCTCCTATACCCTACTCCCATTCCCTAGGGCCTTATCCTACAGTGTCTTCTCCTGTCTCTCCTCTACCCCCCTCTCCCATTCCATCTCCTATACCCTACTCCCATTCCCTAGGGCCTTATCCTACAGTGTCTTCTCCTGTCTCTCCTCTACCCCCCTCTCCCATTCCATCTCCTATACCCTACTCCCATTCCCTAGGGCCTTATCCTACAGTGTCTTCTCCTGTCTCTCCTCTACCCCCCTCTCCCATTCCATCTCCTATACCCTACTCCCATTCCCTAGGGCCTTATCCTACAGTGCCTTCTCCTGTCTCTCCTCTACCCCCCTCTCCCATTCCATCTCCTATACCCCCCTCCCATTTTATTTTTATTTAACCAGGAAAAGCCTATTGAGACCCAGAGTCTCTTTTTCAAGGGAGAGCTGGCCAAGAAGACAGCAATAATCAATACAATACAGAATTAAAACATACAAAAAAAAACATTTCCACTCCTCTGTAACAGAGTCTCCCATCAATATTTTAAATTCATTCAGTGGCACTAACATCAGTAGTAGAAAAAGTATCCAATTGTCATACTTGAGTAAATGTAAAGATACCTTAATAGAAAATGGCTCCAGCACTCTAAAGTGGCGCAGTGGTCGAAGGCTCTGCATCTCAGTGCTAAAGGCGTCACTACAGACCCTGGTTCGATTCCAGGCTGTATCACAAGCGGCCGTGATTGGGAGTCCCATAGGGCGGCACACAATTGGCCCAGTGTCGTCCGAATTAGGGTTTGGCCGGGGTAGGCCGTCATTGTAAATAAGAATTTGTTCTTAACTTACTTGCCTAGTTAAATGAAGGTAAAAGAAAATGACTCAAGTAAAAGTGAAAGTCACACAGTAAAATACTACTTGAGTAAAAGTCTAAAAGTATTTGCTTTTAAATATACTTAATTATCAAAAGTAAATAGAATTTCCAAAAAATATACTTAAGTTTTAAAAGTAAAATTATGAATTATTTCAAATTGCTTATACTAACCAAACTGCACAATTTGTTGGTTTTGTTAATTTGCAGATAGCCAGGGGCACACTCCAACACTCAGACAAAATTTGCAAACGAAGCATTTGTGTTTAGTGAGTCCGCTTGATCAGAGACCGTAGGGATGACCCGGGATGTTGTCTTGATAAATGCGTGAATTGGACCATGTTCCTGTCCTGCTAAGCATTCAAAATGTAACTAGTAACTTGGGTATCAGGGAAAATGTATGGAGTAAAATGTACATTTTCTTTAGAAATGTAGTGAAGTAAAAAGTTTTCAAAAATATAAATAGTCAAGTGTAGATACCCAAAGAAACGACTTAAGTAGTACTTTAAAATAGTTTTACTTAAGTACTTTACCACTGACTAACATATCTAGATTAAGCATGGACTGTAGGCTATTCCATGCCTCTGGTGCACAAGACAAGAAGGCAGTCTTGCCTAATACTGTAAATGTCCTGGGGTCGTTAAGTAGCAACCACCTAACAGACCGGGTATGGTAACTGCTGGTGATGAAGGAGGCCAGACTAGAGGTAAAGAGGGAGTTTACCCAAAAGGGCTTTGTAGATGAACACATGCAAATGTAGCTTTCTGCACATATAAAGTGATGTCCAACCCACCATTTGGTACAAGGTGCAATGGTGGGTGGGTGGGTGGGTGAGTGAGTGAGTGAGTGAGTGAGTGAGTGAGTGAGTGAGTGAGTGAGTGAGTGAGTGAGTGAGTGAGTGAGTGAGTGAGTGAGTGAGTGAGTGAGTGAGTGAGTGAGTGAGTGAGTGAGTGAGTGAGTGAGTGAGTGAGTGAGTGAGTTGGCATTTCCTAGCACCTTATCCTACAGTGCTTTCTCCTATACCCCATTCCCTAGGGTCTTATCCTACAGTGCTTTCTCCTATACCCCATTCCCTAGGGCATTATCCTACAGTGCTTTCTCCTATACCCCATTCCCTAGGGTCTTATCCTACAGTGCTTTCTCCTATACCCCATTCCCTAGGGTCTTATCCTACAGTGCTTTCTCCTATACCCCATTCCCTAGGGTCTTATCCTACAGTGCTTTCTCCTATACCCCTTCCCATTCCCTAGGGTCTTATCCTACAGGGCTTTCTCCTATACCCCATTCCCTAGGGTCTTATCCTACAGTGCTTTCTCCTATACCCCTTCCCATTCCCTAGGGTCTTATCCTACAGTGCTTTCTCCTATACCCCTTCCCATTCCCTAGGGTCTTATCCTACAGTGCTTTCTCCTATACCCCATTCCCTAGGGTCTTATCCTACAGTGCTTTCTCCTATACCCCATTCCCTAGGGTCTTATCCTACAGTGCTTTCTCCTATACCCCTTCCCATTCCCTAGGGTCTTATCCTACAGTGCTTTCTCCTATACCCCTTCCCATTCCCTAGGGTCTTATCCTACAGTGCTTTCTCCTATACCCCTTCCCATTCCCTAGGGTCTTATCCTACAGGGCTTTCTCCTATACCCCATTCCCTAGGGTCTTATCCTACAGTGCTTTCTCCTATACCCCTTCCCATTCCCTAGGGTCTTATCCTACAGTGCATTCTCCTATACCCCTTCCCATTCCCTAGGGTCTTATCCTACAGGGCTTTCTCTATACCCCATTCCCTAGGGTCTTATCCTACAGTGCTTTCTCCTATACCCCTTCCCATTCCCTAGGGTCTTATCCTACAGTGCTTTCTCCTATACCCCTTCCCATTCCCTAGGGTCTTATCCTACAGGGCTTTCTCCTATACCCCATTCCCTAGGGTCTTATCCTACAGTGCTTTCTCCTATACCCCTTCCCATTCCCTAGGGTCTTATCCTACAGTGCTTTCTCCTATACCCCTTCCCATTCCCTAGGGTCTTATCCTACAGGGCTTTCTCCTATACCCCATTCCCTAGGGTCTTATCCTACAGTGCTTTCTCCTATACCCCATTCCCTAGGGTCTTATCCTACAGTGCTTTCTCCTATACCCCTTCCCATTCCCTAGGGTCTTATCCTACAGGGCTTTCTCCTATACCCCATTCCCTAGGGTCTTATCCTACAGTGCTTTCTCCTATACCCCATTCCCTAGGGTCTTATCCTACAGTGCTTTCTCCTATACCCCTTCCCATTCCCTAGGGTCTTATCCTACAGTGCTTTCTCCTATACCCCTTCCCATTCCCTAGGGTCTTATCCTACAGTGCTTTCTCCTATACCCCTTCCCATTCCCTAGGGTCTTATCCTACAGTGCTTTCTCCTATACCCCTTCCCATTCCCTAGGGTCTTATCCTACAGTGCTTTCTCCTATACCCCTTCCCATTCCCTAGGGTCTTATCCTACAGGGCTTTCTCCTATACCCCATTCCCTAGGGTCTTATCCTACAGTGCTTTCTCCTATACCCCTTCCCATTCCCTAGGGTCTTATCCTACAGTGCTTTCTCCTATACCCCATTCCCTAGGGTCTTATCCTACAGGGCTTTCTCCTATACCCCATTCCCTAGGGTCTTATCCTACAGTGCTTTCTCCTATACCCCTTCCCATTCCCTAGGGTCTTATCCTACAGTGCTTTCTCCTATACCCCATTCCCTAGGGTCTTATCCTACAGTGCTTTCTCCTATACCCCATTCCCTAGGGTCTTATCCTATAGTGCTTTCTCCTATACCCCATTCCCTAGGGTCTTATCCTACAGTGCTTTCTCCTATACCCCTTCCCATTCCCTAGGGTCTTATCCTACAGTGCTTTCTCCTATACCCCTTCCCATTCCCTAGGGTCTTATCCTACAGTGCTTTCTCCTATACCCCTTCCCATTCCCTAGGGTCTTATCCTACAGTGCTTTCTCCTATACCCCATTCCCTAGGGTCTTATCCTACAGTGCTTTCTCCTATACCCCTTCCCATTCCCTAGGGTCTTATCCTACAGGGCTTTCTCCTATACCCCATTCCCTAGGGTCTTATCCTACAGTGCTTTCTCCTATACCCCATTCCCTAGGGCATTATCCTACAGTGCTTTCTCCTATACCCCATTCCCTAGGGTCTTATCCTACAGTGCTTTCTCCTATACCCCATTCCCTAGGGTCTTATCCTACAGTGCTTTCTCCTATACCCCATTCCCTAGGGTCTTATCCTACAGTGCTTTCTCCTATACCCCTTCCCATTCCCTAGGGTCTTATCCTACAGGGCTTTCTCCTATACCCCATTCCCTAGGGTCTTATCCTACAGTGCTTTCTCCTATACCCCTTCCCATTCCCTAGGGTCTTATCCTACAGTGCTTTCTCCTATACCCCTTCCCATTCCCTAGGGTCTTATCCTACAGTGCTTTCTCCTATACCCCATTCCCTAGGGTCTTATCCTACAGTGCTTTCTCCTATACCCCTTCCCATTCCCTAGGGTCTTATCCTACAGTGCTTTCTCCTATACCCCTTCCCATTCCCTAGGGTCTTATCCTACAGTGCTTTCTCCTATACCCCTTCCCATTCCCTAGGGTCTTATCCTACAGGGCTTTCTCCTATACCCCATTCCCTAGGGTCTTATCCTACAGGGCTTTCTCCTATACCCCTTCCCATTCCCTAGGGTCTTATCCTACAGGGCTTTCTCCTATACCCCTTCCCATTCCCTAGGGTCTTATCCTACAGTGCTTTCTCCTATACCCCTTCCCATTCCCTAGGGTCTTATCCTACAGGGCTTTCTCCTATACCCCTTCCCATTCCCTAGGGTCTTATCCTACAGGGCTTTCTCCTATACCCCATTCCCTAGGGTCTTATCCTACAGTGCTTTCTCCTATACCCCTTCCCATTCCCTAGGGTCTTATCCTACAGTGCATTCTCCTATACCCCTTCCCATTCCCTAGGGTCTTATCCTACAGGGCTTTCTCTATACCCCATTCCCTAGGGTCTTATCCTACAGTGCTTTCTCCTATACCCCTTCCCATTCCCTAGGGTCTTATCCTACAGTGCTTTCTCCTATACCCCTTCCCATTCCCTAGGGTCTTATCCTACAGGGCTTTCTCCTATACCCCATTCCCTAGGGTCTTATCCTACAGTGCTTTCTCCTATACCCCTTCCCATTCCCTAGGGTCTTATCCTACAGTGCTTTCTCCTATACCCCTTCCCATTCCCTAGGGTCTTATCCTACAGTGCTTTCTCCTATACCCCATTCCCTAGGGTCTTATCCTACAGTGCTTTCTCCTATACCCCATTCCCTAGGGTCTTATCCTACAGTGCTTTCTCCTATACCCCTTCCCATTCCCTAGGGTCTTATCCTACAGTGCTTTCTCTATACCCCTTCCCATTCCCTAGGGTCTTATCCTACAGTGCTTTCTCCTATACCCCTTCCCATTCCCTAGGGTCTTATCCTACAGTGCTTTCTCTATACCCCATTCCCTAGGGTCTTATCCTACAGTGCTTTCTCCTATACTCTATACAATCTGTAAAGATTGTCAGTGTTATCGAGCTCCAGTCTTTTTCTTTGTGTAACCGTGTAACCATTGATTTCTTGTTAAGCTAATATTTAACCCGTCAACGCTGTTTTTCTCTTGGCAGTATAACTGACTACATTTGAAGGTTGTATGTGTTTCTGATGGAAAAAGCTATGAGAGGACAAGGAAGAACAATATGATTCAAATAGACAGGAAGGAGAAATGACCTTTATTGTTTACCATAACACACATCATACACTATCTTACAGCACGTTATTAAAACAGAAGGACTAAACTAACTGAAGTTCTCAGTGGTGATGACATCTTGTTCTGTTGTCTCTTCTCCAGCTGACTATGAGGACTGATTTCACCATCACTGACTTCTGAAGCTTCAGTTTTGAAACTGGGATAGGGTATATTTTTACACTTTCCCTCATTGGTGCTGAGAATAGCTGGCCACTGTGACTCCCTTTTGTGTGTGTGTGAGAGAGTGAGACCAAGAGAGAGATTATTTGAAAAGAAGAGGAAGAAATGTGAGTGCAGGGAAGAGTGATATGATCCCTTAGCATCCCCACAATGCTCAGAGCCAGGGACACACACAAAACCACATCTTGTTAGTTTGAGCAATGCTTTTAGATTTATTTGACAGAATATTACAGTAGTGCTATAACCCTTCACACAACCTTCATAACCCTTCACACAGTTGCTATAAGCCTTCCCTTTGCCCTTATGTAGACAGGATGTGACCGATGAGCTGAGACATGCTCTGTAGTGAACAACACCTCAAAGCAATGTGGAAAAAACACTCTAGACTAGGACTCATATTTATATTACTATTTACAAATCATGTTCAATTACAACATTTTGATATCTGTCTATTTCAAAAGACATACTGCTTTTGGTCACGAAAACATGTTTATTGTTATTCCATTATTTTCTCATCAATAAATAACTGTTCTCCAGTATAGTTGTCTTGAGTGCCGTCTCTATAGTAACGGACACGGGGACGAGTGTCACAGACCATTAGAGTGACGTGTTTTATGCAATAATAACGGTCAACCACTGGTCCACTAGTGTTCAAGCTGAGGTCAGAGGAAGTACAACAATGCTCACCTGAATCCCAAAACATCTTATACCTCTGCCCCCACCTTCCCCCAGTCAGTCAGCTAGTCAGCCAGTCAGTCAGCCAGCCAGTCAGCCAGCCAGCCAGCCAGCTAGTCAGCCAGCCAATCAGCCAGCTAGTCAGCCAGCCAGTCAGTCAGCCAGCTAGTCAGCCAGCCAGTCAGCCAGCCAGTCAGCCAGCCAGCCAGCCAGCCAGTCAGCCAGCTAGTCAGCCAGCTAGTCAGCCAGCCAATCAGCCAGCTAGTCAGCCAGCCAGTCAGTCAGCCAGCTAGTCAGCCAGCCAGTCAGCCAGCCAGTCAGTCAGCTAGTCAGCCAGCTAGTCAGCCAGCTAGTCAGCCAGCCAGTCAGCCAGCTAGTCAGCCAGCCAGCCAGTCAGCCAGCTAGTCAGCCAGCCAATCAGCCAGCCAGTCAGTCAGCCAGCTAGTCAGTCAGCTAGTCAGCCAGCCAGTCAGCCAGCTAGTCAGCCAGCCAGTCAGCCAGCCAATCAGCCAGCTAGTCAGCCAGCCAGCCAGTCAGCCAGCTAGTCAGTCAGCTAGTCAGCCAGCCAGTCAGCCAGCTAGTCAGTCAGCTAGTCAGCCAGCCAGCCAATCAGCCAGCTAGTCAGCCAGCCAGCCAGCCAGCCAGTCAGTCAGGGAGGGAGCGTTGCTATGTGAAGGGTAAAGGAATACGTATATGTGAGATGTTTGAGCTGGTAGTCAGGGAAACGGGGATCGGGGTGGCGGGGGGTTGTCTGACAGTAGGAGTTGTGTCGGGGTACACTGGCGTGGGGTGTAGTGAGGATGTGAGCGGGGGTCTGGTCTGGCCTTCAGGGGGATAATTGGATTTGGGGGTCCCCTCTCTCTGCCAGGGATATAAAGGAAGTTGTGCTTGCTGGTAACAGTTTGGGTTTTGTCCCCTGAGTCTCCCCAGGGAGACTGACTGTTTACCTTCACCCTGCCATATTCACATACTAATCAGGGGGTACAGGGGCTAGGAGCTAGTGTTACTAAGTGCACCACAATGTCTGCTAAGGCCTTTCGTACTGTGTATAGTGTGTGTGTTGGGGGGGGGGGGGGGGGGGGGAGTATGTGTAGCTTTGTTGGAGTGAGAACATACAGAACATCTGACACACACACACACACATACACACACATACAGAAACACACACACACACACATACACACACACACACACATACAGAAACACACACACACACTCCCCGTACGAGATGCATGTTACACACACTTCAACATAAACACTCACACATTCACAAACTACAACTGCCACATGGAGTGATGGGGGTAATAAATGAAAGGGGTAGTCCTGCTCCAGGGGGGCAGTAGATAGAGGGGGAAGGAGAATATAGATATACAGTAGTTATACTAGAGATCTCTGTTCATTGTCTCTAGTACAGATAGTCTGTATAGATATACAGTAGTTATACTAGAGATCTCTGTTCATTGTCTCTAGTACAGATAGTCTGTATAGATATACAGTAGTTATACTAGACATCTCTGTTCATTGTCTCTAGTACAGATATTCTGTATAGATATACAGTAGTTATACTAGAGATCTCTGTTCATTGTCTCTAGTACAGATAGTCTGTATAGATATACAGTAGTTATACTAGAGATCTCTGTTCATTGTCTCTAGTACAGATATTCTGTATAGATATACAGTAGTTATACTAGAGATCTCTGTTCATTGTCTCTAGTACAGATATTCTGTATAGATATACAGTAGTTATACTAGAGATCTCTGTTCATTGTCTCTAGTACAGATAGTCTGTATAGATATACAGTAGTTATACTAGAGATCTCTGTTCATTGTCTCTAGTACAGATATTCTGTATAGATATACAGTAGTTATACTAGAGATCTCTGTTCATTGTCTCTAGTACAGATAGTCTGTATAGATATACAGTAGTTATACTAGAGATCTCTGTTCATTGTCTCTAGTACAGATAGTCTGTATAGATATACAGTAGTTATACTAGAGATCTCTGTTCATTGTCTCTAGTACAGATAGTCTGTATAGATATACAGTAGTTATACTAGACATCTCTGTTCATTGTCTCTAGTACAGATAGTCTGTATAGATATACAGTAGTTATACTAGAGATCTCTGTTCATTGTCTCTAGTACAGGTTAGTCTTGAGAGCATTGGGTTTCCGGTGGAAGGAGGAGAGCACGCCAGCGAAAGGCCCTGTCATACTGTCTGCTGGCTGCCACGCCTTCAGCAGCTCTGGAGCATGGGCTGTGGGTTGGGCCATTCCTGGGTTAGTGGGGCCTAGGCTGGGCCAGCCAGGGGGTTTGAGCCCCTGCAGAATGGGGGAGCTGGAGGTGTTAGCGTAGCCACTGTTAGCAGGGGCGGGGCTGGGGCTGAGGCTGGCGGGGCTACCCATGTTCCCATTGGCTGAGCCGGGCAGCGAGGCGGTGCTGTCAGGGGTGGGACTGCAGGTGGACTCTTTTGATTCGTCGTCATCCGAGGAAGATCTGGGCTCGCCCTTTTTACCCCCGGTACAGCCATTGTTCCCTCCTGGGCCCCCGGTCCCGTTACCAGATTTAGAGTTGGCCGCACGCTCCACCTTACGGAACTTAGCCCGCCGGTTCTGGAACCATACCTGACACAGACAGACGATATAGTTTAGTCTCATTGAAAAGTCTAAACATACAACCAGAGGAAAACGACAACAAAATAACAACACATAGTATTTCTATAGAATAAAACTCACATGAAGGATGCACAGATTACAATTTGGTAGATTGCAATAATTTTTACAATAATTGGTTGCATCTCTAAAAAAAAATGCATGACGGTGTAGACCCATACGTTTATGATTTAAAAAAATATATATATTGTGAATTCGTGTTTGTCATCAGACCACTGGACTCACCTGTACCCGCGCCTCAGTAAGGTCGATCTTGAGTGCAAGCTCCTCGCGCGTGTAGATGTCGGGGTAGTGGGTCTCTGCGAACACGCGCTCCAGCTCCTTCAGCTGTGAGCTCGTGAAGGTAGTCCTTATGCGCCGCTGCTTCCGCTTCTCGTTCAAACCGGAAGGGTCCGAGAAGAACTTATATGGAACTGCGGAGTCAACCAATCACAATAAAACCAATTCATTATTTGAATTAAGTATGGTAACAGAACAAAATGGATGTGTTGTAAATCCTAAACTATTTTATTTTAGGCGTTTTTCGATAGACTATGTTACGGAGTTGATTTTGTCTGATCTGGTAGGTTATAGGCTATAGCTTGACGATTTTTCCCCCTGGAGAATAAAAGTTTTTAATGGACTTGATCAATCCAACTAAGGGTATTTAGTCTACAAGTAGGATAGGTGAATATCGTGGTTCCCATATTGATATAATGTATTATTCTGAATTCATTTTATTGGTGTTTCTCTTCTGCTTTAGTCTATGGCAATGATAGGGAAATAGTCCAAAAGTAAAAACATATCTGATTATATTTATGGAATTACCTAGCTGTAATTATACCATGAACTAACCTACATCATTTGTCATTTGATCAAATTTGCCTAAGCTAAATATGGAATAACAGAATTTGATAGGCTATCAACAAGGGCATTAAATAAAATGTTGTGATAGACTAACCACCAACCAGTTTCATTCAAATTGATTTTAAAAGTATTCAAATTAATACTTTAATACTTTTCATTAGAGACAGATATTCTGGAATAAATCATTGGTTTTTCCCAGAGAGAGAGCGAGCGAGAGCGCATAACGCACGTGACGTTCTGTCAGTGTGTCTTCATTGGAGCTGCAATAAAATAAAATAAAAATGTAAATATTAACTCATCCAAAAAGTGTGTGGTAATTCGCTTGGTCTGGATATAAGCAGTGAAATAATCACGTTTTTGGCGCAGCAGCAGGTGTACGCTTTTCGAATAAGGTGGCATAGCCTGCACTATTCAACCATTTGTTGACAAAAAGGACGTTTTTATTAGTTGTAGCACTATTAGTAGTTGTAAAACAACTTTCTTATGCTGTTAATGTACGTTTTGGTTTATTATTATTATTGAATTGTTATTATTATAAGACAGTAGTTGACATATTATTATTGTTACTAAGTAGGCTATTGTTTGTTTGTTTCGGGTTTTTTTGACACTTGAAAACGAGATGGTGCAACTCAAGAGATTTCATCCTGCAAAATGTTTAATAAATAAATACATTTGCATGTTCAACCATAATGACATAAATCATAAAAATGGAAATGTATGGCAATGTAGCAAAAAACAAACATTTGAATTGCGCAGTCGAATCATAACGAAATATACAAATATAAAATTATGGATTTAATAAAAATAAATTGACTAAACAAATGACACATTTGATTAGTTGATAATACAGATATATTTGCCCTCTAACGAATTTTACACTGATTGAATTACTCCATACCAACGAACATGAAACGAGAGGTTAGATTTGAGCGACCCTCAAAATTAAGAGGTATGAGAATATGAAACAGAATATTTATCATTTCGATTGATTTGTTTTTCATTAATCAAATCAAATGTCTTACCTTCTTCGATTAGCCTAGTTGGCATAATCAAGTTTTTTTTTTAATGACATTTTACGCACGTATTTCAAATAAAAACCAGACGCTTTAACTATAGTCAACATCCCCAGACATTTGCAGCTGGAGGTGAAACATTGTAGTGAGAAAGTCCTGCATGCCTGATTTCCCGCCCATGCCCTCTGCGCGCTCTTACCTGTGGAATAGGGTGTGGGCTGGTGCTCGCGCAGGGACCCCAGTGTGCAGTTCGCGGTGCTGAGGGGCGCGCAGCCCGGGTTGGCACCGAACCCGGTCCGGATCGGGTTGTACTGGAACGAGCTGGCCTGGCTGCAGGAGCTGAAGTCCGCGTAGGCCGATGCCTCCATGGCCGCCATGCACGAGTCATATGAGTTCAGGTAGGAGTAATCCATTTTATACATGGAGACGCGAGAACGACAACTCTGGGCGAGCGCTTGATGAAATGTACTTCTCAGGATTCGAGAGGATTTAAAAAGTTGAAGCTGGAAAAACACCACAGAATGAGTTCAGTTTTTCTAATTTCGCCTAGGACCAGCTTTAGGTCCCCGAGTTAGCGGTCCCTCTCTCCAATTTGGTTTTCTTGTTTTCAGTCAAAGCAGGGTGTTCTTTGACTATATATTTATTTCTTCACGTGTTTCTCTCTTCCTTGACAGCAATATTCCTGAAATCTCTTTATTTCTTTTCTCTCTCAGTATCAGTAGCGGCCTCTTCCATCCACATCAGCTTCTCTCTCGCTCCCTGCCTGACCACCTCGCTTTGCGCTCCGTATGACAGCGCACCGGCCAGCTCGCGCAGTGTTTATAATAAACTTGGCAGTCCGCGAGACAATAGCGAGGCGGTGGTCTCTTTCCATGACAATGTCTCGAGAGTCTATTGGGGGGCATCGCGCACCGCCAGCCCCCTCCCACTACTCATGCATTACTAATGCGCGCGAAGTTAACCCCCTCAGCCAGACGTCTTTATGCAAGAGAAACTCCTGATATGATTCTGATTTCTGGAATTAAATATTTGATTTGATGTTGTTCGAGATGTCGCCTTTCTCTCAGCGTAAGAGTGATAGCCTATGTATGGGGCTTATGTGTCACCTCAGAGTGTCTGACTATAGAACCAAACTAAACGCGTTTCAATCTGTGGATCCCATGGAAAGATTTCATAAACGCATTGACTCCCCATAAATTGGTTTAAAGTTATTGTTCAGTGGCATCCAACGTGATATGAAACACACTGGCACGCGCCTCTTGGGCCATAAGCTTATAATGCCAAGGGTGGTTATAACACAATGTCTGCGTCTCCTCACATTCCGGCCTGAAATGGAAGTGAGCACGAAATCGATTAAACTTTATTAAATACATGAATTATCAGATGCATACATAACCACGATTATTCTCTCTACTATCTATAGGTCTGTAATTCAACAGTTTGTGAAATTAAGAGGTTTTTCGTTAGAGGAAAATAGCCTCTATATATCATACAAACCCTTGGAGCTTGTGTTGCTAAATTAACCGTTTTACACGCGTGCTAAATTGATTATGGGTGTGTGGCCACTGGCCCTGTGTGTGTGTGTGTGTGTGTGTGTGTGTGTGTGTGTGTGTGTGTGTGTGTGTGTGTGTGTGTGTGTGTGTGTGTGTGTGTGTGTGTGTGTGTAACAATATAATACGGTTTTATATGTAAAAGAGCGTCTCTCGATAGCCACAGAGGGCTCTTCTCGTATTATCACCGCTTGACCAGTGGCCTGTCTAATGCCATTACAACACACCGCCCTGCCATGTTTATATCCCATTGAATCGCATCTTGTTGTGTCAGGACTGGGGATTCTCCGCGCACAATAAGTCTCCAACAACATCAATAACGTCGGTCAATTTCTAGAAAATGTATGTTGTCTGAACCGTGGAGCCAGCCAGGGCGCGCGGTCAAGCCCGGTTCCCATGCAGGGAGTTGTCTTGCGTTAGAAGGACGGGGAGCACCGGGAGAGAATGCTCGTTCATATTTATCAACGATATCAATTATACATTATAAACTGTGTGGTTTTAATTCTGATTGGCTAAGCCGTGGTATATCAGATTCCACGGGTATGACAAAGCATTTATTTGAACTGCTCTAATTATACTGGTAACCAGTTTATAATAGCAATAAGGCACCTCGGGGGTTTGTGATATATGGTCAATATACCACGGCTAAGGGCTGTGTCTGCGTCCTGCATAAGAACAGCCCTTAGCCGTGGTATAATGGACAAATGCCACAGCCCCTTGGGCCTTAATGCTTAATTATAAAACAACAACAACGCAATCTTGTAGGCATATAAAATAATATACAATACAATAAGTATCTGGTTATATTATAATAATAACATGCAGTCACAATAGTCATCAGTTCATTTTCGTTTCTGTCTCTGCTTTTCAAAGCTTAAAGGGGAATGGAAACACTTTAGGAAGTGAATCCAATATGGCGATTTACAGTTACAGTTAGCTGGAGTTATAAATCCTAGTGTTTCCATTCCCCTTTAATTATGGTCATTTTCATGGACTCTTGAACTCATGTTTAGTCTCTTGTATGTCTCATCTCACCGTTGTCCCCATTAATATGTATATTATGCATGTCGATAGACCTAAAGGCCTATGGGCACACGTTGACTTGTTTTGTGTTGTACATGGGGCTGGTTTTGTTGCTGTGTTTTGATTTATGCTCGGGTGGTTATTGTAAACCTAAAGGCTCATAACTTGCAGGTTAAATAAAAAGTACAAATATGCCTACATTTCAATAAATGTTATACCTATAGGCTAATAGCTTACTCACTTTCCCTTCAACATCTATCAATATCCTCTCAATACCGGTGTTGTTACGTTAAACTGCTCTAAAGGCTACCACTAACTTTCCATTCAAAAAAATATTGTCAACTTCAATGCAATATAACAAGTTGTTGTTTCAACACTGTATGCCACCGCGTGCTGTTTCAGCTTAATCAGTTTACTCCAGTTAATCAACTATGTAAACGAATTATCTAAACAAAATGTCCGATACATATTTCCACATATGGCTAACTGGTGTGTGATTGTGATATTTTCTGAAGCATCATTTCGGATTGATCTGTATTCTATGTGTCTGTCATTTTGCAGGTATTTTGGGTGCACAGGTTCCAATGATTCGATTTGCTCTCCTATTCCAAGAGCTCAACAAAGGGTTTTACGGTCCTTGGGGCGCGCACGAGCCGGACCCAGAATCATAACCGGGGCCCACGTACTTGCCCCCCTCTCTCTCTCCTCTTTTCCACCACCGACCTGGCACCACTAGTCATAGAACTGTCGCACGCTCTGACTCTAACCCGGTTAGACACGGGCCGCCTCGAGCGGGGCGTCACGGTGCATTTAGGTAATTCGGGATTGAATGGCTGGTGCGCCGACGGTACCCCATCGCGCCACCGTCCCTCATCCATCACCTTGTAAATCATATGCACGCACTAGCTCTATCCCCAAAATGTATACGGTGCACTCACGTTACAGGCCTAATACCTTCACAGAGGAAAGGAAATAAATACAAAACGTGTTGAAGCGACACACACTTTCATCTGAGTTTTTACAACAACAGGTGCATGGCAGCCGCCCGTCCACACTATAGCGTTCTACCTGCTGTTTCATAGGCCGTTTCAGCACCGTGTCTGGGTCAATAAAATGCTGCAAATAAAGGTTAAAATAAAGCAGGTGAATGTGACAGACCACTGGCCGGTCCCCCTCAGGCCACCTGATTTCGCTAGACTTGGATGGGGCTGGTGAAATAACCACTCTCCAATTCATACGATGGATGCAAGGATTGCAGTCCATGAAATCAAAATTATGGTTTTAAACTTATTTACATTTATTGGCTACACTCTTAGAAAAAAAAATTCTGGATAGTGACAAAAAGGGTTCTATACTTGCTTCAAATATGGCACCCCTAAAGGTTCTATATAGAATCAAAATTGGTTCCATATAGAACCCTATATTAAAGCCAAGGGTTCTATATGGAACCAATTTTAGTTCAATGAAGAAGAACCCCTGGTTCTGATCAAAGAACCCTACACTTTAAGGGTGCCATATATGCAGCAAGCATAGAACCCTTTTTGGTTCTATCCAGAACCTTTTTTTCTACGAGTGTAGCCTACTTCTTTTAATTGGATAAACCATTGACCATTTTACAGGTTCATTTACAGCCCATTCTTCATAACTTATAGATCTATCCTTCAACAATCATATCATTATTTGAAATGACCATTATAGACAGCTCTAAATAGGCTACACCAAACGGTATCCTGACAGATGTAGGCCTATACACTTCAATTCAAACAGAGGAAATATAAATATAATTATAAATATAATTATAAATATAAATATAATTGCATGTATAAGCTAGACTACATGCACTGACTAAAAGTAGCCAACGAATTTTCCTTCAACAATTGTTTTGGAATATGGGTTATGTGCAATGCATCAGTTGGGTTATACTTATAATACTTACAATGGCTTACATTCGATACCAACTCTGTAATAAAAATATGAATTATTGACTTTATAGTTAATTGGAGTAGGCTTAGTTCTTCTGCTTCTGTTTTTCCGTTGTGTTGAAAATGGGTTTGGTAGCCTCAGCGTTTCAGCACCAAATCCATTGACAACAGCCTTGCACATGATCTTTCTGTATAACCTGATATTCAGTTGAAGTAAAATGCTCTTGATTATTTATCATTTTAATGATGTTAATATAAGAGTGAAGCCAAATGAATACAAAAATCACACAATGAACAATACTCTATTGTAATATATTATATTCATAATATATTATATTCATCATATATTAGATAGGTATTCTATTATTTGTGAGTTGATGACACTAAATGACAAATTTACCAATTGGCTATTTGGCCGTTAATTTGCCTGGTAATTAATGAAAAAAAGGAACTGTGTAGGCCTATATCAAACGTCTATAGAAAGAATGAATTAGGGCCTATCGCCTGTAATATGTCTGGCTTCAACAACAGAACTGAAAATAGCCGTATTGGTTCGGCTACCATGACTCCATGATAGATCAGATAGAAGACATGCCAGCTTTATCACGAGATTCTAATCACCTTCTTTGGGACTGTTCAGGATTCTGCTCCTGTGATGGATCGGTTAGACTCTTTTTTTGATTGACACCCCTGCGCGTTCCATACCACTACCGCATGCCCCGGGACAGATACCGTCTCGGCCCCCCGCACGGCCTTTCTCTGAACCCGGTACATATCTATCCCATCCTTTACTGATCACTAATTCTCCCCTCAGTCTCCTCTCTCTCCATCTCTCCATCCATCTCCCTTCTCTCCATCTATCCATCACAGCGGCACCAGTATCCCCCAGTCTCATCAATCTTCCCTCTACCCCCTCACCCACCAGCTTCATTAGCCCAATCTGCATTCACCGGCTATCGGTCTTACCGCCCCGTCCACGGTACCGGTCAGGAGACAACCCCCGCTCTAATCGGAGGACCATCGGAAACGATTACCATCAGAGGGATGGGGAAAGCGAAACCAAAACTAACGGGAGTTAAATTAGCCTGTAGGAGACATGCCCCATTTTCGTTAAAATAAGAAATGTTTGATTGCTAGTCAAAAATACAGATTTATTAGTCTACATGGGACCACCAAATATGAACTATCTAGCCTACACGACCCATGTGCTTCAGCAGGGAATCTAGGCCTATGAGAAGTTAAGACACATTTGGGAGTAGGAATGTGGCAATTTGGGGAAAGCATTAGAATATTCTCTGACTCGGATCCCTCTCCCTGTCACTCCAGGGTCGTGAAGAGCCTCTTGTGGCTATTGTTGCCGCCTCTGTTGACTCAGACGCCATGAATGCGAAAGGCCACCGTTACAGTTTCCGTTAAATCGCCCATGAATTTAAAAGTCCAAATTTAAACCTCGTGCGGCCACTCAGGCCCCCGGCTCGAGGGTATTAGCCCGGATTAACGGGTCCTGAGACAAACACGCCGCAAGGCCGCTTTGGCTCTTTGAAGGGATTAAGTTTTAACGTTTAAACTCTCCAGTGAAGGTCGCTGTTCTTTTGCGCCGCAATGGAAAACAAGCGACGGACATTTAACTTTGGAAACAGTTTTAACTTTAACAGCAAACTCACCTTTGAACCCGAGAGACTGGACCGCCACACAATAGACGGCCCACAGGACCCTGACTACTGTTGCGAGGAGCAGTTCAGCAATGTCACCAATAATGGCACTTGTTAGGGAGTTTAAAAGCAGACATCAGCTGTAGCCTGAACTATATATACTGTATAGCCTAATGGCTTAGGCCTATGCAGGACCTATGGAACAAAAAGTTCATTGCCATCCATCAATTTACTGACAGAAATGTCCTTTCATAGGCTATATACACAATAAGGAGATTCGATTAATTCAAATTCAGTAATGAAAACTTTGGTCTCTAAAATTGAGGCTAAAGGCTCATAATCATTAATGTCACTAGACATGGGGTTGAACCACGAGCAGACCCTCTTGGCAGCTAACGTGCCTTTTAATTTTTAACATGATTAAATGTAACCTTTAATTAACTAGGCAAGTCAGCTAAGAACAAATTCTTATTTACAATGAAGGTCTACTCCAGCCAAACCCGGACGACGCTGGGCCAATTGTGCGCTGCCCTATGGGACTCCCGATCACGGCCGGGATGTGATGCAGCCTTTACTCAGAGGGACAAATCATGTAAAGCAATTCATCACACTGCAAAACCAAGTGTTTAGGATCTGAACACATAGAATTTCAATGAAAACTAGTCATAGTGTTAAGATTGTAAGAAACAGAACATGTTTATTCACTGTAACACTTTTTAAACACATGAACATGTTTATTCAGCACAAGGTGTTTAGGTTTTAAACACAACACTGGGGGTGTTGTTTTAACACTGTTGGTTGAAAATAATTATTTCCATATTTCCCAGCATTGCCTTTGAGTGAATACGAGAGATACCCACCCATGACTGTGTTTGTTAGTGACAGAGACATGTTTGTTGCATTCAATAATTTATATTCTTGAAGCCTTCTGAAAGTGACTGCCAAAGGGAATGTATTTCAATTAAAAGTAAACCCTTTATAACCACATATTAGACATGTCATAAGCTTTTTAGTTATGGCCTAGTTATCCTCAACATTGTGGTCTGAAAATCCTGGCTCATGGGCCACATCAGACCTGCAAGTCACAATATGCTGGTTTGTGAAGTGATTAGTAATTTCCATCGGAATCCAGTCAGAGGGATGATATCCAAGAATTTAAATATTTTATCACCCACAACCCTCACTCAGAATGATTGCTATAGAGTGGTGAGGAGGAGGTGTCTTCTATGTCCAGAAGCGACTTCACCATTAATTTTCTGTATTCAGGGTTCACTCAAACATTGTTTTAAGCTTTCTTTAACTATTGAAAGTTACATCTGATTTCGGGATTGGATATCGATTCGCTCTCCTTAAATATTTGTCACCTGATGTATTCGTTTCAGTCTCTTAATTGTTTAATCATACTTTTGGCAGCCAGCTCCTGATATCAGGGCATAAAAACTTAAATCTGTGTCCTGAATTAGCCTAGTGCGCATATGCACCCAGCTATATCTGGTCCCGAGCTTGTTTTCCCCAGTTTTCCATGAACTAGCTGGCTAACTGAACTATGCTAGTTTTGAAGTTGAGGGTGCAGTATTTACGAAGTTTGACAATGAGGACGAAAACTCCTTTGCTAGTTATACAATCATGTAACTAAGGAATTCACTGGAAAGAAACTTGAAAATTATGTATTGTTTTGTTCAATAGTCATGACTGGTTTGAGCTATCTGTCGGGTCGTAAGACAACAGTGGCAAAAGATATCATTGTGGATCCAAGTTCAGTTTTGAGCTCCACCGGCGTCATTGGCATAGGGTTAGCTGGACGTTTCTAACTGGTCTTAGAACTGTGATAATGGGCAGCCTCTCCCTGTTTGGCTCAGTGGGATATGCAGTGGTTTTGCCAACACAGCCAGATATGTACTCAGTCTTGTACCCTTAACCTTTTTAAACTGACTATCATATTTGTTAATTAAATCTGACTTTATTAAAATAATGAGTAATCCAGGAATGTCACAAGTTAATTGACACAAGAAAACTTGAGAACATAGCAACTACAGAGCACCAATGGCTACAATGAATGGCTAAATTACTTCTGGACACAAAGGGTCCACTCATCCTCCTCACCACTCTGTGGTGAAGGACTTAGGAAACAGCAACAAAACAATGGTTGCAATAAGACCAAACCCATACAGATTGTATTAGTTTAGAAAAATGTAAGTTATTTATCTTTGTATAGTATAAGATCAATTCATCAATCAATGTTCATGGGGCAACATAGATATTAAAACAAACTATTCTAAAAATCAACCTGTAACAAAGCATGCTGGGAAATATGACAATAAGCCCCCTCCCACAGAAAAGAACTCAACACAGTTCAGTTGTGCTGAAATGTAGGTCAGGTGACAGACATTCCTAGTACTGATATGAAGAAAAGGCATGGAAAGTCTCACACTTCTAATGTCTAAATAAATGCACTCTAAACAGGACAACGGGTAAATAAACACCAGTGTTTAAAACCGGAACACTTAGGAGATATAGGTGTTCTCCTGGTTGGAAACTGACTGGAAAAAACGGACTATCATGTTTAATATTGTATCCTAAATGCCTGAGTTTAATAAGATGAGAACACTTATTGGCAAAAACCACTGGGGAAGCTAAGCCCCACCCCCAAAAAGCCCTATTACATCATATGTGTTGTGATAATTGCGTTGTTTGCTCTATAACATGTTAATTCATATGCCTTACGACCGTGATATATAGGCCTAAAGGCCGAGACAATAAGAAGAGAAATTCAACCACACCCAGTGAAGTCCACAAAGCATATTACATGTACAGTAACAGACAGTTAGTGACCTACAGCATGGTCAAGCAAGTTAATGTTCCCACATGTTCAGACCACTAAACAACTATTGATTTAGAAGCACAGAGAGTAACAGCAAGTCTCAAAGAAAACAGGTGCTGCCTCCACTATTCCAGCACCAGTTCAACTTCAACATTTCAACATCATCAACATAACCTCTGCCTAGTCTAATACAGTGACAACTAAAAGATACCAAAAACTATTTAGTTCAATCAACGTAAGCTAAATATGATGTGGCTGTCCATGGTTCTGATTTCTCTGTGTGTGTGTGTGTGTGTGTGTGTGTGTGTGTGTGTGTGTGTGTGTGTGTGTGTGTGTGTGTGTGTGTGTGTGTGTGTGTGTGTGTGTGTGTGTGTGTGTGTGTGTGTGTGTGTGTGTGTGTGTGTGTGTTCGTGCAAGTAGAAAAACACACATTGACTCACCCTACTTGTAGAGAAACGCCATTGCCATCCTCCTCTTTTTCATGTTGACAAAATGGTCACACTGTCATAGAGAACATGCTTTTATTTTTTGTTGTCCTAGGCTACCTGGCTAAAATGCTTGCTCACTAGCCTAACTCCCATTCATGGGCAACGTTGGCTAGTTAACATGAGCCTTCTACATCTAGCTACATATTGAACTTCCATCCTCTCAGGCCAGGGGCACAACAATGTATGAACTAATAGTTGGATCAGAGTTGCCCTTATAATCATTGGCCAGTGACGAGAATTAAGTGAAACCACAAGTCCAAATCCCTATTTCCATCCGTGGCTAATTTAGGAAAGGGGCAAGATGCAACAATTCAAGTTTTTCTGTCAATGATGTATGCTCTCAATGGGATTTGATAGGAGTGATGCCAAAATCCAAGCTGGGTTGAGCTCGCTCAGTTTACCTCAACGTTGATTGGCTCATTTTATATACTTTTCTTTATCAAGGGAGGCCAAATGCTCGCTGGCTTCCCATGCATTCAATGCTACGGGTGGCAACAATGCTCATTTGCTCGGATGCTTTCTCCTGTGAGATACTTTTGGTCATGTAGTGTATGTGGACACCTGCTCATCGAACATCTCAATCCAAAATCATGGGCATTAATATGGAGTTGGTCCCCCCTTTGCTGCTCTAACAGCCTCCAGTCTTCTGGGAAGGTTTTCCACTAGATGTTAGAACATTGCTGCAGGGACTTGCTTCCATTCAGCCACAGAGCATTAGTGAGGTCAGGTGATGTTCGGATGATAGGCCTGGTTCACAGTCGGCGTTCCAATTCATTCCAAAGGTGTTCGACGGGGTTAAGGGCTCTGTGCAGGCCACTCAAGTTTTCCACACTGATCTCGACAAACAATTTCTGTATGGACCTTGCTTTTTGCACTGCGGAATTGTTATGCTGAAACAGGAAAGGGCCTCCCCCAAACTGTTGCCACAAAGTTGGAAGCACAGAATCGTCTAGAATGTCATTGTATGCTGTAGAGTTAAGATTTCCCTTCACTGGAACTAAGGGGCCTAGCCCGAACCATGACAAACAGCCCCAGACCATTATTCCTCCTCCACCAAACTTTACAGTTGGCACTATCCATTGGTGCAGCATTCTCCTGGCATCCGCCAAACCCAGAATCGTCCAGCCGACGCTTGGCATTGTGCATGGTGATCTTAGGCTTGTGTGCGGCTGCTCGGCCATGGAAATCCATAACATGAAGCTCCAGGAGGAACAGGTAGTGTGCGGCTGCTCGGCCATGGAAATCCATAACATGAATCTCCAGGAGGAACAGGTAGTGAGTGTTACAACCGAGAACAGATTACTTTTACGCGTTTCAGGAACCTGGCTGTCCCATTCTCTGGGCTTGTGTGGCCTACCACTTCAAGGCTGAGACATTGTTGCTCTTAGACGTTTCCACTTCACAATAACAGCAATTACAGTTGACCGGCAGCTCTAGCAGGGCAGACATTTTACGAACTGAAGTGTTTGAAAGGTGGCATCCTATGAAGGTGCCATGTTGAAAGTCACTGAGCACTTCGGTAAGGCAATTATACTGCCAATGTTCTATGGAGATTGCATGGCTGTGTGCTCGATTTTATACACCTGTCAGCAAGGGGTGTGGCTGAAATAGCCACTAATTTGAAGGTGTGTCCACATACATTTGGTGATGTAGTACATTCAGCCTTTTTTGTAACTTTTTTGGGGAAGCCTGGCTTTCCTTGGCATCCGTGAATACATACCACTGGACAGTGCATGCGCTCCATGAAATAGTAGGCCTAGGCTTACATTATTTTCATATTATTATTTATGCTATTCACGTCTAGCCTATCCAACTACAGCAATGGACTAAATTAGCCCAATGGACCCATGTAAAAAATGCTTTTTAGGATAAAAACCAGACCAACGGTCCCAAGAGAAAACACACACACACACACACACACACACACACACACACATACACAGCTGGAGGAGCTGCGATGGCCGCGCGCAGGAGAGCTTCTCAAAACACGCTAATTAGATCTCGAGCTCTGGCCCCGCGCTCTGAAAGCAGGCCGGCGGCGGGGCGCGCGGAGCTGTGGAAAGTTAATTGAATTAAATCCCCTCTAAACTAATTAGACTGCAATCTGCCACGCGAGCTGTCCCTGAGCAAGGTTCGAATTAGGGAGAATGGATTTGTTCCTTTCTTTAGGAGAAGGGGGCAGACTGGCTGTGTTTTGGGGGTATTTTATTCCCTTTTATGATAATTCTCCCGTTGGGACCGGGGAGAGCGTGCTTAACCGTATGGGGTTTGCCAGCTTGCATCTGGAGATGCTCCGGTCCGCGTCTCGAGCTAACCTCGCGCCCTGCTTACTGTCACCAAGTCAGGAAGAATAAACACAACCACACATAAAGCGTACACCTGATGAGGAGAGGGGCGCCTCTCTATTGTCAATATCAGAATATCAACCATTTCTCTCCCATAGGTTCGTTATGTGATGTAATTGCCCTAAATGAACGTCTTCCACACCTGCTGCGTTGACTTCCATGCCCCTGAGGTTATATTCATTTAGGCAGATCTCGATGTCTCGTATTGAGCCTCTTTCTCCCTCGGTCTGCATGGGATGGGATGAGGATGAGCTTAACGCGGAGTAATGGCGGATCGATCCATGCCTGCCTTCTGAGAGACCTCGGGGGAGAAAAAAAGAGAAAGGAGAGAGATGAGAGGAGAGGAGAGGGGGAGACGGCCAGGGGAGGAGAACATGGATGAAAATGCCCCGTTAAGAGCGTGGCCAGATATGATAATGGTGCGCGAGGCTATCAGAGCTCTGAGTGATGCGCGCGGGCCGCGCTGAGTGCTCACGAGACAGTCATCATCACCCACCTCCTTGTGCTGTTGCAACGCGAGGCAGGCCCCAACGACAGAAGCATAAAATGGATATTAAATAAAATAAATGATAGTTATACACTTGGAAAAAATGTGCTATCTAGAACCCACATGGGTTCTTCGGCTGTCCCCATAGATAACCCTTTGAAGAACCATTTTTTGGTTCCAGGTAGAACCTGTTTGGTTCCAGGTACACTTTTTGGTTTTATGAAGACCCCTTTCCACAGAGGGTTCTTGTTAGAACCCAAACGTGTTCTACCTGTAACCAAAAAGTGTTCTCCTTTGGGAACAGCTGAAGAAGCATTTTGGAACCCTTTTTTCTAAGAGTGTAATGGAAAGATAAAACATCAATGTAGACTTTGCATAATGCAATAATGGGGTTAGCAACAGGTGACATAGGCTACATGTGTGTGGTTGTGTTTATGTGTGGTTGTGTTAATGTGTGGTTGTGTTTATGTGTGTTTGTGTTTATGTGTGGTTGTGTTAATGTGTGGTTGTGTTTATGTGGTTGTGTTTATGTGTGGTTGTGTTTATGTGTTAATGTGTGGTTGTGTTTATGTGTGTTTGTGTTTATGTGTGGTTGTGTTAATGTGTGGTTGTGTTTATGTGGTTGTGTTTATGTGTGGTTGTGTTTATGTGTGGTTGTGTGTTTGTGTTTATGTGTGGTTGTGTTTATGTGTGGTTGTGTGTTTGTTTTTATGTGTGTTTGTGTGGTTGTGTTTATGTGTGGTTGTGTTTGTGTGGTTGTGTTTGTGTGTGGTTGTGTTTATGTGTGTTTGTGTGGTTGTGTTTATGTGTGGTTGTGTTTATGTGTGGTTGTTTTTATGTGTGGTTGTGTGGTTGTGTTTGTGTGTGGTTGTGTTTGTGTGGTTGTGTTTATGTGTGGTTGTTTTTATGTGTGTTTGTGTGGTTGTGTTTATGTGTGGTTGTGTTTATGTGTGTTTGTGTGGTTGTGTTTATGTGTGGTTGTGTTTATGTGTGGTTGTGTTTATGTGTTGTTGTTTTTATGTGTGGTTGTGTTTGTGTGTGGTTGTGTTTGTGTGTGGTTGTGTTTATGTGGTTGTGTTTGTGTGGTTGTGTTTGTGTGTGGTTGTGTCACGTCCTGACCAGTTAAGGGTTAGTTGTTGTTGGAGTTTGGTCAGGATGTGGCAGAGGGTATTTGTTTTATATGGTTCGGGGTGGTGGTGTAGGTAGTAGGTCGTTTTATTTATGTATTCCGGGGTTTTGGGCACTGCTCTGTGTTTATGTATTTCTATGTTTAGTTAGTTAGTTATGGGTATAGGTTCTAGGTTCATTTTCTATGTAAAGTTAATTGGGATGGGACTCCCAATTGAAGGCAGGTGTGTTGAGTTGCCTTGGATTGGGAGTCCTATATAATAGGGTGTGTTTGTCTTTGTGTTTGTGGGTAGTTGTTTTTGCACTGTGTTTCAGCCTGCAAGACTGTTGCGTCGTGTATTGTTTTTGTCCGGTGGATGCTTTACTCCTTTTTTGAATTAAAATATGAGTATCCACATTCCCGCTGCGCCTTGGTCTTCTCTCCAGTACGACATTTTCTGTTACAGAACTACCCACCACAACAAGACCAAGCAGCGGAGAGAGGAGCGACACGCTGAGAAATGGACTTGGGAGGAGGTACGCACCATCTCGTCTATACGTATGCACAGCCCAGTCCGCCCTGTACCAGCGCCCCGCATGTACCAGTGCGAGGTGAGCATCGAGCCGGAAGGGGTGATGCCAACCCTGCGCTCAAGACCGCCAGTGCGCCTCTACGGTCCGGTGTTTCCCGCTATACGCACTAGCATGGAGGTGCGTGTCTCCAGGCTGGCACGTCCAGTACCAGCCCCACATATCAGGCGTCTAGTGCGTCAGCCCAGCCTCGCCAGTCAGGAGTCGCCAGAGCTGCCCGCCAGTCAGGAGTCGCTAGAGCTGCCCGCCAGTCAGGAGTCGCCAGAGCTGCCCGCCAGTCAAGAGTCGCCAGAGCTGCCCGCCAGTCGGGAGTCGCCAGAGCTGCCCGCCAGTCAGGAGTCGCCAGAGCTGCCCGCCAGTCAGGAGTCGCCAGAGCTGCCCGCCAGTCAGGAGTCGCCAGAGCTGCCCGCCAGTCAAGAGTCGCCAGAGCTGCCCGCCAGTCAAGAGTCGCCAGAGCTGCCCACCAGTCAAGAGTCGCCAGAGCTGCCCGCCTGCCCGGAGATACCAGAGCAGCCCGACTGCCCGGAGCTGCCAGAGCGGCCGGAGCGGCCCGACTGCCCTCCGGCCCAGCCCGAGCGGCCCGACTGCCCTCCGGCCCAGCCCGAGCGGCCCGACTGCCCTCCGGCCCAGCCCGAGCGGCCCGCCTGCCCTCCGGCCCAGCCTGAGCGGCCCGCCTGCCCTCCGGCCCAGCCCGAGCGGCCCGCCTGTCCTCCGGCCCAGCCCGAGCGGCCCGCCTGTCCTCCGGCCCAGCCCGAGCGGCCCGCCTGTCCTCCGGCCCAGCCCGAGCGGCCCGCCTGTCCTCCGGCCCAGCCCGAGCGGCCCGCCTGTCCTCCGGCCCAGCCCGAGCGGCCCGCCTGTCGCCCGGAGCTGCCAGAGCGGCCCGCTGTCGCCCGGAGCTGCCAGAGTGGCCCGTCTGCCCGGAACTGCCAGAACCGGAGCCACCTCCAGATATAGGTGGGTTGGGGAGGGGGGGTGTAGCACAGTGCGTGGTTGCGTTTATGTGTGGTTGCGTTAATGTGTATGTGTGGTTGTGTTTGTGTATGTGTGGTTGTGTTTGTGTATGTGTGTTTGTGTGTGGTTGTGTTTGTGTGTGGTTGTGTTTATGTGTTTATGTGTGGTTGTTTTTATGTGTGTTTGTGTGGTTGTGTTTGTGTGTGGTTGTGTTTATGTGTGGTTGTGTTTGTGTATGTGTGTTTGTGTATGTGTGTTTGTGTTTGTGTGTGGTTGTGTTTGTGTGTGGTTGTGTTTGTGTGTGGTTGTGTATGTGTGGTTGTGTTTGTGTGTGGTTGTGTTTGTGTGTGGTTGTGTTTGTGTGTGGTTGTGTTTGTGTGTGGTTGTGTTTATGTGTGGTTGTGTTTATGTGTGGTTGTTTTTATGTGTGGTTGTGTTTGTGTGTGAGTGTAATTAAATAGGAATGTGTATGTATGGAGAAAGCAGTGTGTGTGTGTGTGCATGCGTGCATGGGCACGTTCTGTGAGGCAGAGTTGTAGTGTGAAGGTGAATCCTCAGTAGCCTAAACATTCAGTCTACTCCAACCCATAAGATGTCCTCTCCATCTCTCTCTCATCTCCCCAAAGTTCATATATGTTCCCCTCCATCTCTATCCTCTTTCTCTCCTTCCTGTCCTCCACATCCACTTCTCTTTAATTCTCTCTCCGGTAGCTGCTCTGTCTCTCAGGGCGTAGGAGGGTGGAGGGGAATGAGATAGGGAAACAGAGAGGTTGGGTTTCCGTTTCCCTATAATCTAATCAGAGAAATGGCAGCAGGCAGAAATAGCCTGATGGACAGACTAAGAGACTCTCTTCTTCATCATCCTCTTCTTCCTCAGGACAGGGAAACACACAAGCACACACAACTCTTTGGAAGTGATTGTGTGCATATTTGTGAGTGTATGTATGTATGTATCTACAGGTGTAGGATTTTAATTTGACCAGTATTGTTGTAGGAAAAGAAACCTGCAGCAACAGGATTTGGAGATTTAGTCCATAATGTTGCTTGATTGGTGGTTAGGCTATTAGCTGGACAAAAGTAGGCTACATGAAAAGTGCAATACTGTTAATATAACCACGTGTTAGTGTGGGTTTTCAGTGAATTTATGTAAGCTCATCTGCATTTCCTATATATATATATATATACAGTTGAAGTCAGAAGTTTACATACACCTTAGCCAAATACATCTAAACTCAGTTTTTCACAATTCCTGACATTTAGTCCTAGTTAAACTTCCCTGTCTTAGGTCAGTTAGGATCACCACTTTATTTTAAGAATGTGAAATGTCTGAATAATAGTAGAGAGAATGATTTATTTCAGCTTTTATTTCTTTCATCAGATTCCCAGTGGGTCAGAAGTTTACATACACTCAATTAGTATTCTGTAGCATTGCATAACTTGCGTCAAACGTTTCAGGTAGCCTTCCACAAGCATCCCACAATAAGTTGGGTGAATTTTGGCCCATTCCTCCTGACAGAGAGGCTGTAACTGAGTCAGGTTTGTAGGCCTCCTTGCTCGCACACACATCCTGACTGATGTCTTGAGATGTTGCATCAATATATCCACATAATTTTGCTTCCTCATGATGCCATCTATTTTGTGAAGTGCACCAGTCCCTCCTGCAGCAAAGCACCCCCACAACATGCTTCACGGTTGGGATGGTGTTCTTCAGCTTGTAGCTTCCCCCTTTTTCCTCCAAACATAACGATGGTCATTATGGCCAAACAGTTCTATTTTTGTTTCATCAGACCAGAGAACATTTATCCAAAAAGTACAATCTTTGTCCCCATGTGCAGTTGCAAACCGTAGTCTGGCTTTTTTAAGGCAGTTTTGGAGCAGTGGCTTCTTCCTTGCTGAGCGGCCTTTCAGGTTATGTCGATATAGGATTTGTTTTACTGTGGATATAGATACTTTTGTACTTGTTTCCTCCAGCATCTTCACATGGTCCTTTGCTGTTGTTCTGGGATTGATTTGCACTTTTCTCACCAAAGTACGTCCATCTCTAGGAGACAGAATGTGTCTCCTTCCTGAGTGGTATGACGGCTGCGTGGTCCCATGGTGTTTATACTTGCGTACTATTGTTTGTACAGATGAACGTGGTACCTTCAGGCATTTGGAAATTGCTCCCAAGGATGAACCAGACTTGTGGAGGTCTACAATTTTTTTTCTGAGGTCTTGGCTGATTTATTTTGATTTTCCCATGATGTCAAGCAAAGAGGCACTGAGTTTGAAGGTAGGCCTTGAAATACATCCACAGGTACACCTCCAATTGACTCAATTTATGTCAATTAGCCTATCAGAAGCTTCTAAAGCCATGAGATCATTTTCTGGAATTTTCCAAGCTGTTTAAAGGCACAGTCAACTTAGTGTATGTAAACTTCTGACCCATTGGATTTGTGATTCAGTGAATTATAAGTGAAATAATCTGTCTGTAAACAATTGTTGGAAAAATGACTTACCGACTTGCCAAAACTATAGTTTGTTAACAAGAAATTTGTGGAGTGGTTGAGAAATTAATTTTAATGACTCCAACCTAAGTGTATGTAAACTTCCAACTTCAACTGTATATACATATATCATGATGCCATCCAGGGACCCTAATTATAACAGTAGGTACATGTATGTATTCCCCCCCTTTGCTATGAAGCCCCTAAATAAGATCTAGTGCAACCAATTAACTTCAGAAGTCACATAATTAGTTAAATAAAGTCCACCTCTGTGCAATATATACACATGAGTATATATGAGTATATATACACCAATTCTGAAAGGCCCCAGAGTCTGAGACACAACTAAGCAAGGGGAATCACCACGAAAGCGGCACCATGAAGACCAAGGAGCTCTCCAAACAGGTCAGGAACAAAGTTGTGGAGAATTACAGATCAAGGTTGGGTTATAAAAAAATATCTGAAACTTTGAACATCTCACGAAGCACCATTAAATCCATTATTAAAAAAATGAAAGAATATGGCTGTCACAATTGTCGTCGTAGAGAGAATGGGACCAAAGCGCAGCGGGTTTCGTGCTCAACATATTTATTTATAAAATAATGCCAACACCACGGAAGAAAACAATAAACAAACTAGCGACATGAAACAGTGAAAGCAGGCTCAACAAAAAGCAGTGCTCTCAAACAACTACCCACGAAAAACAAAGACAAACACACCCTACTATATAGGACTCCCAATCAAAGGCAACTCAACACACCTGCCTTCAATTGAGAGTCCAACCCCAATCAACTAGACATAGAAACACAGACATAGACCAGTGACAAACCCCATAATACATACATAAACTACCCTCTGCCACGTCCTGACCAAACTACAATAACCAAATATACTCTATACTGGTCAGGACGTGACAATGGCACCACAACAAACCTGCCAAGAGAGGGCCGCCCACCAAAACTCACAGACCAGGCAAGGAGGGAATTAATCAGAGAGGCAACAAAGAGACCAAAGATAACCCTGAAGGAGCTGCAAAGCTCCACAGCGGAGATTGGAGTATCTGTTCATAGGACCACTTTAAACCGTACACTCCACAGAGCTGGGCTTTACGGAAGAGTGGCCAGGAAAAAGCCATTGCTTAAAGAGTAAAATAAGCAAACGCGTTTGGTCCTCGCCAAAAGCCATGTGGGACAGACATATGGAATAAGATACTTTGGTCATAAGAAACTAAAATGTAGCTTTTTGGACATTAAGGAAAACGCTATGTCTGGCGCAAACCCAACACCTCTCATCACCTCGAGAACACCATCCCCACAGTGAAGCATGATGGTGGCAGCATCATCCTGTGGGGATGTTTTTCATCGGCAGGGACTGGGAAACTGGTCGGAATTGAAGGAGTGATGGATGATGCTAAATACAGGGAAATTCTTGAGGGAAACCTCTTTCAGTCTTCCAGAGATTTGAGAGTGGGATGAAGGTTCACCTTCCAGCAGGACAATGACCCTAAGAATACTGCTAAAGCAACACTCGAGTGGTTTAAGGGGAAACATTTAAATGTCTTGGAATGGCCTAGTCAAAGCCCAGACCTCAATCTAATTGAGAATCTGTGGTATGACTGAAAGATTGCTATACATCAGTGGAACCCATCCAACCTGAAGGAGCTGGAGCAGTTTTGCCTTGAAGAATGGGCAAAAATCCCAGTGGCTAGATGTGCCAAGCTTATAGAGACATACCCCAAGAGACTTGCAGCTCTAATTGCTGCAAAATGTGGCTCTACAAAGTATTGACTTTGGGGGAGGGGGGGGGGGGGGGGGGTGAATAGTTATGCACACTCAAGATTATTTCTTTTGTCTTATTTAGTGTTTGTTTCACAAGAAAAAATATTTTGCGTCTTCAAAGTGGTAGGCATGTTTTGTAAATCAAATGATACAAACCCCCCCAAAAAATCAAAATCAATTCCCCCAAAAAATGTCAAGGGGGGTGAATACTTTCGCAAGCCACTGTATAAAGGGCAGGTAATCAAGGAGGTGATGGAGTCCAGGTGAGTGTCATTATGCGTGTAACGGTGGTGACAGGTGTGCGCCATAACGAGCAGCCTGGTGACCTAGAGGCCGGAGAGGGAGCACACGTGACAGTACCCCCTCCCCGACATGCGGCTCCGGTCGCAGGACGCCGACCAAGATGATGATCAGGAGTGGACCCGTCACCTCTGCTAAGGCGCGGGAACCTGTCGATCTAGCTGAGGCGTGGGAGCATGATGACCTAGAACGCAGGCAGAGGGAGCATGGTGACAGTATCCCCTCCCCTGCACGATCGTCTCCAGCCACAGAACGCCAACCAAAGGGACGATATTGGGGATCCGGAGCGGACCGGTCGCCTGAGGCGCAGAAACCTGACAAACCGGCTGAGGCGTGAGAGCCTGATGAGCTGGCTGAGATCTCCCCGGTTGCCTCGGTCGAGGCACGGGAGCCTGTCGAGCCAGCTGAGGTATGGGAGCCAGCTGAGGCATGGGAGCCTGTCGAGCCAGCTGAGGTATGGGAGCCAGCTGAGGCATTAGAGCCTGTCGAGCCAGCTGAGGTATGGGGGCCAGCTGAGGCATGGGAGCCTGTCGAGCCAGCTGAGGTATGGGAGCCTGTCGAGCCAGCTGAGGCATTGGAGCCTGTCAAGCCAGCTGAGTCATGGGAGCCTGTCGAGCCAGCTGAGGCATGGGAGCCTGTCGAGCCAGCTGAGGTATGGGAGCCTGTCGAGCCAGCTGAGGCATTGGAGCCTGTCGAGCCAGCTGAGTCATGGGAGCCTGTCGAGCCAGCTGAGGCATGGGAGCCTGTCGAGCCAGCTGAGGTATGGAAACCCGTCGGGCCAGCTGAGGTATGGAAACCCGTCGGGCCAGCTGAGGCAGGGGAACCTGACAAACCGGCTGAGGCCTCCCAGGTAGTTTTGGTTCGGACACCCGGACCCGACATCACTTCCAACACCAAAACAAACAAAAAACACTCCCTGATGCTTCCCTATGTTGAGTCGTCATTCTGTAACTATGTACACTGAGAGTCGGGAAGCAAGTTCAGGGAGTGAATACACTTAATAAATAAATAAATGAACAAAACAAGAAACACGAACGGCACCGACATGAAACAGCAACAATGACGACTGGGGAAAAAACCAAAGGGAGTGACATATAAAGGGCAGGTAATCAAGGAGGTGATAAAGTCCAGGTGAGTGTCATTATGCGCATAACGCTGGTGACAAGTATGCGTTATAACGAGCAGCCTGGTGACATAGAGGCCGGAGAGGGAGCACACATGACAGCTTCTTTAAACACCACAACAGTTTTCAGCTGTGCTAACATAATTACAAAAGGGTTTTCTAATGATCAATTAGCCTTTTAAAACTATAAACTTGGATTAGCTAACACAACGTGCCATTGGACCACAGGGGTGATGGTTGCTGATAATGGGCCTCTGTACACCTATGTAGATATTCCATTAAAAAATCTGCTGTTTCAAGCTACAATAGTCATTTACAACATTAACAATGTCTACACTGTATTTCTGATCATATTTCTGTATTTTCTTTCAGATTGGGGTCTAAGTGACCCCAATCTTTTGAACGGTAGTGAACGGTAGTGTATATACAGTTGAAGTCAGAAGTTTACATACACTTAGGTTGGAGTCATTAAAACTCGTTTTTTCAACCACTCCACAAATTTCTTGTTAACAAACTATAGATTTGGCAAGTCGGTTAGGACATCAACTTTGTGCATGACACAAGTAATTTTTCCAACAATTGTTGACAGACAGATTATTTCACTTATAATTCACTGTATCACAATTCCAGCAGGTCAGAAGTTTACATACACTAAGTTGACTGTGCCTTTAAAACTTCTTATGGATCAGTGGGACGCTAATTGCAGAGCATCAAATTAAATTACTATAAATATTTAACTTTCATGAAATCAAAAGTGCAATACATCAAAATAAAGATTAACTTGTTGTTAATTCAGCCGCCATGTCAGATTTCAAAAAGGCTTTATGGCGAAGTTACACAATCAATGTTTGTTTTGTTCGATAAAGTCCCTCTTTATATCCAAAAACCACAATTTTGTTGGCGCATTTTGTTAAGTAATCCAATGGCTCAAATGCGGTCACAACGGGCATGAGAGAAAATTCCAAATAGTATCTGTAAAGTTCGTAGAAACATGGCAAACGATGTTTATAATCAATCCTCAGGTTGTTTTTAGCCTAAATAATCAATAATATTTCAACCGGACAATTCTCCCTCATTTTTCAGAATAAAAGCCTGAAACAATGTCTAAAGACTGTTCACAACTGTTCACAACAACATAGGGAACGGAATCTGGGTCCTATCCCTTTAAATGGTGGATAGGCTTTCATTGGAAAAACAGCCATTTAAAAAGAATTTCACTTCCTGGATGGATTCCCTCAGGTTTTTGCCTGCCATGTCAGTTTTGTTATACTCACAGACATTATTTTAACAGTTCTGGAAACTTTAGAGTGTTTTCTATCCAAATCTACCAATTATATGCATATCCTAGCTTTTGGGCCTGAGTAGCAGGCAGTTTACTTTGGGCACGCGTTTCATCCAAAATTCCAAATGCTGTCCCCTATCCTAAAAAAGTTAAACAGCTTGGAAAATTCCAGAAAATGTTGTCATGGCTTTAGAAGCTTCTGATTGGCTAATTGACTAAATTTGAGTAGATTGGAGGTGTACCTGTGGATGTATTTCAAGGCCTACCTTCAAACTCAGTGCCTCTTTGCTTTACATCATGGGAAAATCTAAATAAATCAGCCAAGACCTCAGAAAAACAAATTGTAGACCTCCACAAGTCTGGTTCATCCTTGGGAGCAATTTCCAAATGCCTGAAGGTACCACGTTCATCGGTACAAACAATAGTACGCAAGTATAAACACCATGGGACCACGCAGCCATCATACCGCTCAGGAAGGAGACGCATTCTGTCTCCTAGAGATGAACGTACTTTGATGCGAGAAGTGCAAATCAATCCCAGAACAACAGCAAAGGACCTTGTGAAGATGCTGGAGGAAACAGGTACAAAAGCATCTATATCCACAGCAAAATGAGTCCTATATCGACATAACCTGAAAGGCCGCTCAGCAAGGAAGAAGCCACTGCTCCAAAACTGCCATAAAGCCAGACTACGGTTTGCAACTGCACATGGGGACAAAGATCATACTTTTTGGACAAATGTCCTCTGGTCTGATGAAACAAAAATAGAACTGTTTGGCTATAATGACCATCGTTATGTTTGGAGGAAAAAGGGGGAGGCTTACAAGCCAAAGAACACCATCCCAACCGTGAAGTACATGGGTGGCAGCATCATGTTGTGGGGGTGCTTTGCTGCAGGAGGGACTGGTGCACTTCACAAAATAGATGGCATCATGAGGAAGGAAGATTATGTGGTTTTATTGAAGCAACATCTCAAGACATCAGTCAGGAAGATAAAGCTTGTTCGCTAATGGGTCTTCCAAATGGACAATGCCCCAAGCATACTTACAAAGTTGTGGAAAATGACATAAGGACAACAAAGTCAAGGTATTGGAGTGGCCATCACAAAGCCCTGACCTCAATCCCATAGAACATTTGTGGGCAGAACTGACAAAGCACGTGTGAGCAAGGAGGCCTACAAACCTGACTCAGTTACACCAACTCTGTCAGGAGGAAAGGGCCAAAATTCACCCAACTTCTCGTGGGAAGCTTGTGGAAGGCTACCCAAAACGTTTGACCCAAGTTAAACAATTTCAAGACAATGCTACCAAATACTAATTGAGTGTATGTAAACTTCTGACTCACTGGGAATGTGATGAAAGAAATACAAGCTGAAATAAATCACTCTCTCTACTATTATTCTGACATTTCACATTCTTAAAATAAAGTGGTGATCTTAACAGACCTAAAACAGGGAGTTTTTACTAGGATTAAATGTCAGGAATTGTGAAACTGAGTTTAAATGTATTTGGCTAAGGTGTATGTAAACTTCCAACTTCAACTGTTGCTGTACATCAAAATCAAATTATATCAAAATATATTTTATAGTTTAGATTCTTCAAAGTAGCCACCCTTTGCTTTGATGACAGCTTTGCACACTCTTGGCATTCTCTCAACCAGCTTCATGAGGAATGCTTTTCCAACAGTCTTGAAGGAGTTCCCACATATGCTGAGCATTTGTTGGTTGCTTTTCCTTCACTCCGCGGTCAACTCATCCCAAACCATCTCAATTGGGTTGAGATCGGGTGATTGTTGAGGCCAGGTCATCTGATGCAGCATGCCATCACTCTCCTTATTGATCAAATAGCCCTTTCACAGCCTGGTGGTGTGTTTTTGGTCATTGTCTTGTTGAAAAACAAATGATAGTCCCACTCAGCGCAATCCAGATGGGATAGCGTATCGCTGCAGAATGCTGTGGTAGCCATGCTGGTTAAGTGTGCCTTGAATTCTAAATAAATCACTGACAGTGTCACCAGCATAGCACCATCACACCTCCTCCATGCTTCACGGTGGGAACCACACATGCAGAGCCACACATGTAGAGATCATCCGTACATCTACTCTTTGTCTCATGAAGACACGGCGGTTGGAACCAAAAATCTAAATTTTGGACTCATCAGACCAAAGGACAGATTTTCCCCGGTCTAATGTCCATTGCTCGTGTTTCTTGGCCCAAGCAAATCTCTTCTTCTTATTGGTGTCCTTTAGTAGTGGTTTCTTTGCAGCAATTCGACCATGAAGGCCTGATTCACGAAGTCTCCTCTGAACAGTTGATGTTGAGATGTGTCTGTTACTTGAACTCGGTGAGGTTCAATCTGAGGTGCAGTTAATTGCCGATTTCTGAGGCTGGGTACTCTAATGAACCTATCCTCTGCAGCAGAAGTAACTCTGGGTCTTCCTTTCCTGTGGTGGTCCTCATGAGAGACAGTTTCATCATAGCGCTTGATGCTTTTTGCGACTGCACTTGAAGAAACATTCAAAGTTCTTGATTTTTCCCGGATTGACTGACCTTCTTGTCTTAAAGTAATGATGGACAGTTGTTTCTCTTTGCTTATTTGAGCTGTTCTTGCCATAATATGGACTTGGTCTTTTACCAAATAGGGCTATCTTCTGTATACCACCCTTACCTTGTCACAACACAACTGATTGGCTCAAATGTATTAAGAAGGAAAGAAATTCCACAAATGAACTTTTAACAAGGCACACCTGTTAATTGAAATGCATTCCAGGTAACTACCTCATGAAGCTGGTTGAGAGAATGCCAAGCATGTGCAAAGCTGTCATCAAGGCTACTTTGAAGAATCTCAAATGTAAAATATAACATGATTCCATGTGTTATTTCATAGTTTTGATATCTTCAATATTATTCTACAATGTAGAAAATAGTTTAAACAATAAAGAAAAACCTTTCAATGAGTAGATGTGTCCAAACGTTTGACTGGTTCTGTATATATACAGTATGCGTTCACCACTTTTCCATTATTTAAAATATTTTTGTTGTTGTTGAAACAAGTAACTTTTTTTCATTCCACTTGACCAATTTGGACAATTTTGTTTATGTCCATTACATGAAATCCAAATAAAAATCAATTTAAATTACAGGTTGTAATTCAATAAAATAGGAAAAACGCCAAGGGGATGAATACTTTTGCAAAGCCCTGTATGTGGGGTTGTCATGTCCTGACCATATAGAGCTTGTATTTTTCTATGGTAGAGTAGGTCAGGGTGTGACTGGGGGGTTTTGTCTTGTTTATTTATTTCTATGTTGTGTTCCAGGTTCTTTTTTCTAGGTTGGGGTTTTTGCATGATTCCCAATTAGAGGCAGCCGGTCATCGTTATCTCTAATTGGGGATCATATTTAAGTTGTTGTTTTTCCCACTAGTCTTTGTGGGAGATTATTTTGAGTTAGTGTATGTTGCACTGCTTCGTCACGGTTTGTTGTTTTTGTTTATGGTTTATTGTATGTCTTGCATAGTTTCACATTCAAATGTAAATATGTGGAACGATACCCACACTGCACTTTGGTCCGTTCCTACACACAATCGTGACAGGGATGAGGTAGTCATCATGTTCAACACTATTATTGCAGAGTGAGTCCATGCACTCAAGGGCACAGACAGAGTTTTGCACCTAGTCGGCTCTGGGATTCAAACGAGCAACCTTTCGGTTACTGGCCCAACGGTCTTAACCACTAGGCTACCTGCCGACAAGTCACTTAGCTTATTTAGGCTTGCCATAACAAAGGGGTTGAAAACTTATTGACTCAAGATATTCCAGCTTTTCATTTTTTATTAATTTGTAAACATTTCTAAAAATATTATTCTACGTTGGCATTATGGGGTGTAGGCCAGTGACACCAAATGTTATCCATTTAAATTCAGGCTGTAACACAACAAAATGTAGAAAAAGTCAAGGGGTGTGAATACTTTCTGAAGGCCCTGTAAATACACAGAGTGTACAAAACATTAAGAACACCTGCTCTTTCCTTGACAGACTGACCAGGTGAATCCAGGTGAAAGCTATAATTACATATATATATTTTTTATTTAACCTTTATTTAACTATGCAAGTCAGTTAGGAACAAATTCTTATTTACAATGACGGCCAATATTTGATGTCACTTGTTCAATCAGTGTAGATGAAGGGGAGGAGACAGGTTAAAGAAGGATTTTTAAGCCTCGAGACAATTGAAACATTGATTGTGTGTGTGCCATTCAGAGGGTGAATGGGCAAGAGGGAAGTTGTAAGTGCCTTTGAACGGGTATGGTAGTAGGTGCCAGGAGCACCGGTTGTGTCAAGAACTGCAACGCTGCTGGGTTTTTCACACTCAACAGTTTCCCGTGTGTATTAAGAATGGTCCACCACCCAAAGGTCATCTAGCCAACTTGACACAACTATGAGAATCAATTGGAGTCAACATGGGCCAGCATCCTTGTGGAATGCTTTCGACACATTGTCTGTGTGCATCTGGGAGTGGCAGGCAGCAAGGCACTGTGTGTGTGAGTGTGTGTGAGTGGGGGGTCCAGAAGGGCCCAATCAGGGCGAATGTGTCTTTTTCTCCATGCTAATTCCCTCCCTGCAGGGGAGAAGAGGCTCTACATCTCTATGGAACCCTGGCAGAGAGGGACACAGAGGAATGACCCTCCCACATTCCCTCCTCACCTTCTGCAACACCAGCCCTACCATCACACACACACACACACACACACACACACACACACACACACAGACACACACACACACACACACACACACACACACACACACACACACCATCACACACACACACACACACACACACACACACACACACACACACACACACACACACACACACACACACACACACACACACACACACACACACACACACACACACCATCACACACACACCATCACACACACACACACATACACCATCACACACACACACACACACACCATCACACACACACACACACACACACACACACACACACACACACACACACACACACACACACACCACACCACACCACACCACACCACACCACACACACACACACACACACACACAAAATGCTCTCCTGCTCTCTCACACATACACAATTCTCACAGTACGCACACACACGCATGCATGCACACTACATTCCCAATAAATTCCTCAATCATGTTGTCACCAGAACGACAACTGTTGTTCTAGAATTCCCACCCACACTCCGTGACACAACAGACAGGTTGGAGTGACAGCGGAACACCAACAAGACAAAGACAGGAATCTCCATTGATCACAGCAGCTTTATTTACAACATGTGTCACGTCCTGACCAGAATAGGGGTTATTGGTTATGGTAGTTTGGTCAGGACGTGGCAGAGGGTATTTGTTTTATATGGTTCGGGGGGTTATGTGTATGTAGAGGGGAATTGTATTTATGTGTTCCGGGGTTTTTAGTGTATGTTCTGCTTTTGGGTTTCTAGGTTTTCAAGGTTTTGTCTTACTTTGTTGGCCTGGTGTGGCTCTCAATCAGGAACAGCTGTACATCGTTGTTCCTGATTGGGAGTCATACTTAGGGAGCTTGTTTTCACCTGTCTGTTTGTGGGTAGTTGTATTTGCACTGCTGTTATTATAGCCTGTGAAACTGTCGTTTCTTGTTTTCACTTTAATTAAAATAAATAATGATGAGCACGCAACCCGCTGCACCTTGGTCCTCTTCTCTCTTCAATGACGGCCGTGACAACATGATGGGTGTTTATATACAAGAATGAGAAATGTGTGGCTTCTTTAGCTCGGCTCCTTGTAAACGTGAAGGAAACATTAAAGTGTCAAAATAATATTCATATCTCTACATTGTCAGATTGATTCCCACCAAACACCACTAAACATCTTTGTGACAAAGGCCGCGATGCATCCGACTACTGAAACATTTCACAAGGCAGTTTATTGATATCTATCATTTATAATCCATAAACTTTAGTTACTTTCTAATATCACACTTTACATGACTCAGATGTCTTGGTCTATATAGCTAACTATATCTGCTGGTGGAATGTTTTCACACTTTGGCTTAACGTTTCAATGTCTTTAAACAAGCAAAGACAAGACTATACTTATATATTTCTCTTCATATACTTGTTTATCCATATACATCTATAAACATTCCTCCAGCTTCCTCATCAATGGCTGCTCTCCAATGATGATGTGGAATGACGCAGTTAATATCTCTATCCTTACAGATGCTAGATAAATAGTGTGATATATCCAATGGGTGATTTAACCCCTCAGGCTACACCGAGGAGGATGTGGGCTGTAGTCACTGTAGCTGACTGGTGTGTGTGTGTGTGTACTGTGGATACAGTATGAAGAGTAACAGACAGCCAGTGCGAGACACAGGGAGAGAGACCATGATGTGTTTCTTCTGAGACGTTTTATTTAAGCAATAAGGCCCGAGGGGGTGTGGTATATAGCCAATATACCACAGCTCAGGGCTGTTCTTATGCACGACTCAATGTGGAGTGCCTGGATACAGCCCTTAACCGTGGTATATTGGACATTCACCACAAACCCCCGACATCACACAAATCACAGCTGTCAGGCAATCAGCATTCATGGCTTGAACCACCCAGTTTATAATTCCTATTATAAACCCGGTAGATTGGGTACTGTCCTCAGACAATATACCATGGGTATGACACAAAATTACTTGTTTATTGTTCTAATTACGTTGGTAACCAGTTTATAATAGCAATAAAGCACCTCTGGGGTTTGGGATATATGGCCAATATACCACGGCTGTATCCAGGCACTCCATGTTGTGTCGTGCTTAAGAACAGTCCTTAGCCATGGTATATTGGCCATATACCACACTCCCTTGGGACTTATTGCCTAATTAGCTCCATGAAAACCAACTCATGGCTATGAGGTGATATGTTACTAAGAGGTGATATGTTACTAAGAGGTGATATGTCACTACGAGGTGATATGTTACTACGAGGTGATATGTTACTACGAGGTGATATGTTACTACGAGGTGATATGTTACTACGAGGTGATATGTTACTAAGAGGTGATATGTTACTACGAGGTGATATGTTACTACGAGGTGATATGTTACTACGAGGTGATATGTTACTAAGAGGTGATATATTACTAAGAGGTGATATGTTACTAAGAGGTGATATGTTACTACGAGGTGATATGTTACTACGAGGTGATATGTTACTACGAGGTGATATGTTACTACGAGGTGATATGTTACTATGAGGTGATATGTTACTACGAGGTGATATGTTACTAAGAGGTGATATGTTACTACGAGGTGATATGTTACTACGAGGTGATATGTTACTACGAGGTGATATGTTACTATGAGGTGATATGTTACTACGAGGTGATATGTTACTAAGAGGTGATATGTTACTAAGAGGTGATATGTTACTACGAGGTGATATGTTACTAAGAGGTGATATGTTACTAAGAGGGGATATGTTACTACGAGGTGATATGTTACTAAGAGGTGATATGTTACTAAGAGGTGATATGTTACTACGAGGTGATACATTACTACGAGGTGATATGTTACTACGAGGTGATATGTTACTAAGAGGTGATATGTTACTAAGAGGTGATATGTTACTACGAGGTGATACATTACTACGAGGTGATATGTTACTACGAGGTGATATGTTACTACGAGGTGATATGTTACTACGAGGTGATACGATGGCAGAAGACTGCAGAGAATATATTATTATTATTTTATATCCAGTATCAGTGCTGTGTGTTAGTGATCGGGGCTGAGAGGAGGGTGTATATCCAGTATCAGTGCTGTGTGTTAGTGATCGGGGCTGAGAGGAGGGTGTATATCCAGTATCAGTGCTGTGTGTTAGTGATCGGGGCTGAGAGGAGGGCGTATATCCAGTATCAGTGCTGTGTGTTAGTGATCGGGGCTGAGAGGAGGGCGTATATCCAGTATCAGTGCTGTGTGTTAGTGATCGGGGCTGAGAGGAGGGCGTATGTCCAGTATCAGTGCTGTGTGTTAGTGATCGGGGCTGAGAGGAGGGCGTATATCCAGTATCAGTGCTGTGTGTTAGTGATCGGGGCTGAGAGGAGGGTGTATATCCAGTATCAGTGCTGTGTGTTAGTGATCGGGGCTGAGAGGAGGGTGTATATCCAGTATCAGTGCTGTGTGTTAGTGATCGGGGCTGAGAGGAGGGTGTATATCCAGTATCAGTGCTGTGTGTTAGTGATCGGGGCTGAGAGGAGGGTGTATATCCAGTATCAGTGCTGTGTGTTAGTGATCGGGGCTGAGAGGAGGGTGTATATCCAGTATCAGTGCTGTGTGTTAGTGATCGGGGCTGAGAGGAGGGTGTATATCCAGTATCAGTGCTGTGTGTTAGTGATCGGGGCTGAGAGGAGGGTGTATATCCAGTATCAGTGCTGTGTGTTAGTGATCGGGGCTGAGAGGAGGGTGTATATCCAGTATCAGTGCTGTGTGTTAGTGATCGGGGCTGAGAGGAGGGTTTATATCCAGTATCAGTGCTGTGTGTTAGTGATCGGGGCTGAGAGGAGGGTGTATATCCAGTATCAGTGCTGTGTGTTAGTGATCGGGGCTGAGAGGAGGGTGTATATCCAGTATCAGTGCTGTGTGTTAGTGATCGGGGCTGAGAGGAGGGTGTATATCCAGTATCAGTGCTGTGTGTTAGTGATCGGGGCTGAGAGGAGGGTGTATATCCAGTATCAGTGCTGTGTGTTAGTGATCGGGGCTGAGAGGAGGGTGTATATCCAGTATCAGTGCTGTGTGTTAGTGATCGGGGCTGAGAGGAGGGTGTATATCCAGTATCAGTGCTGTGTGTTAGTGATCGGGGCTGAGAGGAGGGTTTATATCCAGTATCAGTGCTGTGTGTTAGTGATCGGGGCTGAGAGGAGGGTGTATATCCAGTATCAGTGCTGTGTGTTAGTGATCGGGGCTGAGAGGAGGGTGTATATCCAGTATCAGTGCTGTGTGTTAGTGATCGGGGCTGAGAGGAGGGTGTATATCCAGTATCAGTGCTGTGTGTTAGTGATCGGGGCTGAGAGGAGGGCATATATCCAGAGTCCGTGCTGTGTGGACAGACAGGCGGAGGGTGCAGCCTTTAGAGAGGAGCTCCTGCTCATAGGCTGCTGTCAGTTGGTTGACGCCCTCCAACTCCACCTGGTAACACAACAAACCAGACCAGTCAGGCCTAATACTGACGCACGGCTCAACTCAAAACCAGTGTGACCTGTGTTTGGGTTTGATTAAACAACTGATGGACCAGATGACATAATATACAGAAGTCCCTTCATAATAAAAGTATAGGATTTCTTCAGAAAAGCTGAGTATTTCTGACAGTTTGACCCTAAATGTTATCTGTTGAAGGTCCAATGCAGCTGTTTTTATCTCAGTAGCAAATCATTTCTGGGTAACAATTAAGTACCTTATTGTGATTGTTTTAGATTAAAATGGTAAAAAAAGAAACCAAAATATCTTCTTAGCAAAGAGCAACTTCTCATGCAAGAATTTAGCTATGACTGTCTGGGAGTGGTCTGAGTGAGGGGCCTGATTGGAGGAGCCTAGTGGGAGGGATATGTAACCTGAAAACTAGCTGTTATTGGCAGAGAGGTTTGAAACTCTTTGTTATTGGTCTATTAACTTATACCGCCTGGTGACGTCACCAGGTAGGGCAAAACTCCATCCAACCAAAACAAGTCTTGTCAAACAGCTCTTACACTAAAAGGGCGTTATTATCGTTGTCAATATTTCACAGAATTATTCCAACCTCAGTGGAAGTCCTCAACTGGCAGCTTCATTAAATAGTACGCGCAAAACACCAGTCTCAACGTCAATAGTGAAGAGTCGACTCCGGGAGGCTGTCCTTCTAGGCAGAGTTGCAAAGAAATGCCATATCTCAGACTGGCCAATAAAAACAAAAGATTAAGATGGGCAAAAGAACATAGACACTGGACAGAGGAAATCTGCCTAGAAGGCCAGTATCCCAGAGTCACCTCTTCACTGTTGACGTTGAAACTGGTGTTTTGCGGGTACTATTTAATGAAGCTGCCAGTTGAGGACTTGTGAGGCGCAGCACTATATGGGGATAGGGTGTCAGACAACATTTCTCCCTGTGTTAAAGAACAAGAAAGGAATCCTGTGCTAATGCACTTAGCCTGGATTCAGAAATGTTAGTTATAGATCTGTCATTCTCATTGAAAGGAAGTCTAAGAAGTCTCTATTTCTATGCTTCCCGTTTTTGGGTCTTCAAACAGCTGAAAGAAAATACAACATTTTTGGATATGGAAAATATATTTCACAGCGGTATAGATGGTACAATGATTCTCTACACTCTACTTGCTTGTTTTGTTACATAAACTGAAATCAGGCAAGCTATTAGAATTATAGCAACCAGGAAATGGCGAAGTGATTTCTGCATAGTGCACCTTTAACATGGCAAGCCTCTCCTAACCCATATGAAACATCTCTGATCACTCCTATTGATCACAGATCCGGATCTTTTTTATATATATATTTTTACCCCTTTTTCTCCCCAATTTCCTGGTATCCAATTGGTAGTTACAGTCTGTCTCATCGCTGCAACTCCTGTACGGACTCTGGAGAGATGAAGGTCGAGAGCCGTGCGTCCTCCAAATTACAACCCAACCAAGCCGCACTGCTTCTTTACACAACGCCAGCTTAACCCGGAAGCCAGGAGCACCAATGTGTCGGAGGAAACACCACTAGTGCGCAATGGGACAAGAATATCCCTGCCGGCCAATCCCTCCCCTAACCCAGGTGACGCTGGGCCAATTGTGCGCCTCTCCATGGGTCTCCCAGTCGTGGCCGGCTGCGTCAGAGCCTGGACTCGAACCCAGAATCTCTAGTGGCACAGCTAGCACTGCGATGCAGTGCCTTAGACCACTGAGCCACTCGGGAGGCCCTCAGATCTGGTTCATCTAGCTCAAACAGAGTAGGATAAAGAAGTTACCACTGGACACTGATCTGAGGTCAATTTGGTGTTTTTCTCCGGATGGTTGAGGTTAGGATTTAGGAAGGCTGAGCAGATCCTAGGTCTGTGCCTAAGGGCAACTTCTACCATAGCCATAGCTAGATACATCCCTCCGGAGTTACTCTGATAAGAACTGCTATTATCACCATTCATCACACACACACTGATGAGTCATGTGCCTATCAGTTTTCTGAGGCGGAGTTGGCTGACAGAAACAGAGTGATATTGATATTTAAATATTTACGTCATGGTAAACATTACAATCAGATCAGAGCAGAGCAGCTTTTATTGATCTGAGTGCGTCTCTATAGTCAACACACACGCCAATGAAAAACACCCATATGGAGAGTACACACCACACACATAGTCATACATACCCCCACACACACCACCGGTCACCTTCTTGGCCCAGATGTTGAGCTCTTTGCTGACAAGCTGCTGCAGTTCAGAGGGGCAGAACGGCAGGAAGTAGACAATCTCATTGATCCGCCCCAGAAACTCGTCCCTCCGGAAATGGGTCTGGGGAGCGAAACAATGAATTCATCAATCAGAGATTTTCAGAACAGCGGCTCAACCAATCCACCTGACTGCAGAGATGCTGAAATTGGGTATAGGATGAGGGGGTGAGGAGTTACCTTCAGTATGGGGCAAATCACAGCGCCCTTAAACTGCCTGGAGATGGTGGCATCACTCTAATGAACCTCGTCTGGAGAAAAGGAGCAATTAACAACTGTTTGTCCATAGTGTGTGTGTGTGTGTGTGTGTGTGTGTGTGTGTGTGTGTGTGTGTGTGTGTGTGTGTGTGTGTGTGTGTGTGTGTGTGTGTGTGTGTGTGTGTGTGTGTGTGTGTGTGTGTCTCACCCAGGTTGTCGGCCAGTTTCCTGCGGCTGAGTTTCTGGGCCTCCTGGCGGAGCTGCAATGCATGCTGGGCGATGTCGTCACTGGCCACGTTCGAGGTCATGATGAAGATGGCGTCCTTACACTCAGTGGTCTTCCCCTTCCCATCTGTAAGACGGCCCTGAGAGAGAGAGAGAGAGAGAGAGAGAGAGAGAGAGAGAGAGAGAGAGAGAGAGAGAGAGAGAGAAAGATGGAGAGAGATGGAGAGAGATTGCAAGAAAGATGGAGAGAGAGATGGAAAGAGAGAGAAAGATGGAGAGAGATGGAGAGAGATTGCGAGAAAGATGGAGAGAGGAGAGAGAGATGGAAAGAGATGGAGAGAGAGAGAGAGAGAGAGAGAGAGAGAGAGAGAGAGAGAGAAAGATGGAGAGAGATGGAGAGAGAGATGGAAAGAGAGAGAAAGATGGAGAGAGATGGAGAGAGATGGAGAGAAAGATGGAGAGAGAGAGAGAGAGAGAGAGAGAGAGAGAGAGAGAGAGAGAAAGATGGAGAGAGATGGAGAGAAAGATGGAGAGAGGAGAGAGAGATGGAAAGAGAGAGAAAGTGAGAGAGGTGAAAAGGGAGAGATTGAGAAAGAATGATGATAACAGGTAAAACTGAGGTAGATGAGCATATTGATCTGAAGATGATGTCAGATAACTACTTCCTCTGATACAAAAAAAATATTTTGGGGCCTTTTGGGAACAGTGAGAGGTTTCTTCCTTCAGATGCTGCATGTGTCTGTGTTTCTGTGAGAACCTGGACACATCTCCTTGAATTTAATTGTGGGAGATGAGAGGTAGGCTCAGTCAATACAGGGTTAAACGGTTCATGACAGCGACTGGGAAGCTGACCCAAACGATGACAGTAGAAAATCCAGACAAGCCCTCACCTACAGTAGATAGTGTATCCCAGTCCAATGACCTTCCTGGTTGTGGGAACAGAAAGTCTCTTCCTGATTTTGGGAATATGAAGTCCCTTCCTGGTTGTGGGAACATTAAGTTTCTTCCTGGTTATGGGAACATGAAGTCTCTTCCTGGTTGAGAGAATGTGAAGTATCTTCCTGGTTGTGGGATAGTGGAGTTGATGATATCATACCTCGTGCTTCTCCTGGAATTCGGACATGTCCATGCAGATGAATCCCTGAGAACAGAAGGCTCGCGGTTACTGAGCAGTAATAACACACACAAAATATGATCACTATTGCTGATACCATGTGATTTTAGCTGTGCTGATGAGTGAACGTGTGTGACTGTAAAACAGACCTTTTTCAGGTCGTTGTGCATATAACGAGCCACCTGTTTGTCCAGCTCAGTCTTACCTGTGGGAAGAGGAGAGCAGTAACCAATCAGAGTGGAGTATGGACAGAGGGTTGAACATCGATGATGTGACGAAAATCCACTTTCAACCAAGCCTCTGAACATTCTAAAGATGATCTCACATGATTCTAAATGGAACCTCTGAACATTCTAAAGATGATCTCACATGATTCTAAATGGAACCTCTGAACATTCTAAAGATGATCTCACATGATTCTAAATGGAACCTCTGAACATTCTAAAGATGATCTCACATGATTCTAAATGGAACCTCTGAACATTCTAAAGATGATCTCACATGAACATTGTAATGATGATCTGGGTGGAATCTCAGGTAGATCTCTGAGCTGCTGATAGGCTATGAGGGGTTGGTCCTGCTATCTGATTGGTGGATCAATAACCATTTTTCCTCTATCAGAAGGCACAGATGAGTCACAGGGGGGTTGGTTGATAATAGTTTTGGCAGAACCTTCAATCATCTTTCTCTCTCTCTCTCTCTCTCTCTCTCTCTCTCTCTCTCTCTCTCTCTCTCATCATTTCTCCCTGTATTTCTCTGTCTGTCAGGGATAATGTTTGGCAGTAAAATATTCCTCTTATAAATGTTCATCTCCATATGGATGCTGTGTGCATTATATTCATATGGATGCTGTGTGCATTATATTCATATGGATGCTGTGTGCATTATATTCATATGGATGCTGTGTGCATTATATTCATATGGATGCTGTGTGCATTATATTCATATGGATGCTGTGTGCATTATATTCATATGGATGCTGTGTGCATTATATTCATATGGATGCTGTGTGCGTTTTATTCATATGGATGCTGTGTGCATTATATTCATATGGATGCTGTGTGCATTATATTCATATGGATGCTGTGTGCATTATATTCATATGGATGCTGTGTGCATTATATTCATATGGATGCTGTGTGCATTATATTCATATGGATGCTGTGTGCATTATATTCATATGGATGGTGTGAGCGTTTCATTCATATGGATGGTGTGAGCATTTTATTCATATGGATGCTGTGTGCATTATATTCATATGGATGCTGTGTGCATTATATTCATATGGATGGTGTGAGCGTTTTATTCATATGGATGGTGTGAGCGTAATATCTCCAGACAGAGAGATGGGGACTTGCTGTGTTAAATATTCATGTCTCCTGGCCACTGTCGCTGGAGGCAGAGAGAATATGAACACTGCCTCCCTCCATCTATCTCCCAGACCTGTCATATCTTTCTCTCTCACACACACACACCTATCCCTCAACCCTGTCATTTCTCTCTCTCTCTCACACACACACACACACACACACACACACACACACACACACACACCTATCCCTCAACCCTGTCATATCTTACCCAGAACAACTGCTGCTGACTCTCTCTCTCTCTCTCTCTGTGTGTGTGTGTGTGTGTGTGTGTGTGTGTGTGTGTGTGTGTGTGTGTGTGTGTGTGTGTGTGTGTGTGTGTGTGTGTGTGTGTGTGTGTGTGTGTGTTGGAATGAGTGTAGTTCTATAGGGCTGTGGTTGAGTCAGAGTGGTCAGTAGAGGTCAGCTGTGGAGTCATAGCATAGTTGCCAGATCTGTTTGTACATGGCATGACAACCAACGGCAGAGGAATAGGCTAAAACACAAACAGATCTGGCAACAAGCCTATTGTAAATAACATTTTGTAGGCTACTCATGATGTAATTGTAGGCTACATATGATCCTTTGATAACCATTCATGCTTTTGTATATACTGTTGATAGCTGTAAATTGACCAATTACAATCACCTGCATGTGTCCAGTAGAACCCGGATATATATACTGGTGACCTGCAGTATTTCACATGAAACCTATATACAGTATATACTGGTGACATGCAGTGTTTGACATGATACCTATAGTTGAAGTCGGAAGTTTACATATACCTTAGCCAAATACATTTAAACTCAGTTTTTCACAATTCCCTGTCTTAGGTCAGTTAGGATCACCACTTTATTTTAAGAATGTGAAATGTCAGAATAATAGTAGAGTGAATGATTTATTTCAGCTTTTATTTCTTTCATCACATTCCCAGTGGGTCAGAAGTTTACATAGACTCAATTAGTATTTGGTAGCATTGCCTTTAAATTGTTTAACTTGGGTCAAACATTTTGGGTAGCATTCCACAAGCTTCCCACAAGAAGTTGGGTGAATTTTGGCCCATTCCTCCTGACAGAGCTGGTGTAACTGAGTCAGGTTTGTAGGCCTCCTTGCTCGCACACACTTCTTCAGTTCTGACCACACATTTTCTATAGGATGAGGTCAGGGCTTTGTGATGGCCACTCCAATACCTTGACTTTGTTGTCCATAAGCCATTTTGAAGCAACTTTGGAACTGTGCTTGGGGTCATTGTCCATATGGAAGACGCATATGCGACCAAGCTTTAACTTCCTGACTCATGTCTTGAGATGTTGCTTCAATATAACCACATAATTTTCCTGCCTCATGATGCCATCTATTTTGTGAAGTGCACCAGTCCCTCCTGCAGCAAAGCAGCCCCACAACATGATGCTGCCACCCCCATGCTTCACGGTTGGGATGGTGTTCTTCGGCTTGCAAGCCTCCCCCTTTTTCCTCCAAACATAATGATGGTCATTATGGCCAAACAGTTCTATTTTTGTTTCATCAGACCAGAAGACATTTCTCCAAAAAGTACGATATTTTTCCCCATGTGTAGTTGCAAACCGTAGTCTGGCTTTTTTATGGCGGTTTGTGAGCAGTGGCTTCTTCCTTGCTGAGCGGCCTTTCAAGTTATGTCGATATAGGATTCGTTTTACTGTGGATATAGATACTTTTGTACCTGTTTCCTCCAGCATCTTCACAAGGTCCTTTGCTGTTGTTCTTGGATTTGCACTTGATTTGCACTGTCTACGTTCATTTCTAGGAGACAGAATGCGTCTCCTTCCTGAGCGGTATGACGGCTGCATGGTCCCATGGTGTTTATACTAGCGTACTATTGTTTGTACAGATGAACGTGGTACCTTCAGGCATTTGGAAATTGCTCCCAAGGATGAACCAGACTTGTGGAGGTCTACAATTTCTTTTCTGAGGTCTTGGCTGATTTCTTTTGATTTTCCCGTGATGTCAAGCAAAGAGGCACTGAGTTTGAAGGTAGGACTTGAAATACATCCACAGGTACACCTCCAATTGTCTCAAATTATGTCAATTAGCCAATCAGAAGCTTATAAAGCCATGACATAATTTTGTGGAATTTTCCAAGCTGTTTAAAGGCACAGTCAACTTAGTGTATGTAAACTTCTGACCCACTGGAATTGTGATACAGTGAATTATAAGTGAAATAACGATTGTTGGAAAAATGACTTGTGTCATGCACGAAGCAGATGTCCTAATCGACTTGCCAAAACTATAGTTTGTTAACAAGAAATTTGTGGAGTGGTTGAAAAACGAGTTTTAACGACTCCAACCTGTATGTGTGTGTAAACTTCCTACTTCAACCGTATTTACTGGTGACCTGCAGTGTTTAACATGAAACCCTGATGAAACCTGTATATATACTGGTGACCTGCAGTGTTTAACATGAAACCCTGATGAAACCTGTATATATACTGGTGACCTGCAGTGTTTAAAATGAAACCCTGATGAAACCTGTATATATACTGGTGACCTGCAGTGTTTAACATGAAACCCTGATGAAACCTGTATATATACTGGTGACCTGCAGTGTTTAACATGAAACCCTGATGAAACCTGTATATATACTGGTGACCTGCAGTGTTTAACATGAAACCCTGATGAAACCTGTATATATACTGGTGACCTGCAGTGTTTAACATGAAACCCTGATGAAACCTGTATATATACTGGTGACCTGCAGTGTTTAACATGAAACCCTGATGAAACCTGTATATATACTGGTGACCTGCAGTGTTTAAAATGAAACCCTGATGAAACCTGTATATATACTGGTGACCTGCAGTGTTTAACATGAAACCCTGATGAAACCTGTATATTCAGTTGAAGTCGGAAGTTTATATTCACTTAGGTTGGAGTCATTAAAACTCATTTTTCAACCACTCCACATTGTTGTTGTTTGCAGACAGATTATTTCACTTATAATTCACTGTATCACAATTCCAGTGGGAAACGTGTGTGCGAGCAAGGGGGCCTACAAACCTGACTCAGTTACACCAGCTCTGTCAGGAGGAATGGGCCAAGATTCACCCAACTTATTGTGGGAAGTTTGTGGAAGGCTACCCGAAACGTTTGACCCAAGTTAAACAATTTAAAGGCAATGCTACCAAATACAAATTGAGTGTATGTAAACTTTTGACCCACTGGGAATGTGATGAAAGAAATTAAAGCTGAAATGAATCATTTTTAAAATAAAGTGGTGATCCAAACTGACCTAAGACAGGGAATTTTTACTAGGATTAAATGTCAGGAATTGTGAAAAACTGAGTTGAAATGTATTTGGCTAAGGTGTATGTAAACTTCCGACTTCAACTGTATACACTGGTGACCTGCAGTGTTTGATAGGAAACCCTGATGAAGACAGCTTGCTGTGGAAACGCTGGTGAATAAATGATTGCATTGGAGCTGCTAGAGTGTGGCTTCTCCTGGTCTTTTAACCACGATACTGACATAGAGAGGCTCCATGACATCACAGCTGAGTGGTACAAAGGAGTGGAACGAGGGATGAAGAGAGAGGGATGAAAAGAGGAGTTACCGATTCCAGAGGAGCCGAGGAAGAGGATAACGAGGGGATGTTCTTCATCATACCAGCCATTCTCCTTCCTCCTGATCACTGTAGACAGAGAGAGAGAGCGAGAGAGAGAGAGAGAGAGAGAGGAGATATAGATGCTAGAGAGAGACAGAGAGGGACAAAGGGAGGGGTTGTAGAGGAAGTATGATAAAGGAGGTAGTGGGAGGGAAGAGAGCAGGATTAGGAGCACTTGGTGGAAAGAGAGAGAGAGAAAGAGAGAGAGTGCAAGAAAGAGAGAGAGAAAGAGAGAGAGAAAGAGAGAGCGAGAGAGCAGAACAGAGACCTCTAAAGTTGTATCCATCAATGCCTGGGGAGGGAGGGGGATAATTATTGAAGGCAATCCTCCCCCTCTCTCAGTCAGTAGGGCCATTAGCCAGAGGTAATCATGTTAGCCTCCCCGGCACGGCCAAAGCTAAATCAGGTTAGCATGGATCTGAGCCTCTCTCTCTCTAACACACACCTCGCCCACAGAGGAGAGCCTTGCCTACCTTACCATTACCCCAGCAACCAAACACACACTCACACACCGACTCACCCCCTGGGCGGAAGGGAGGAGGGAGGCACGATGGGTGAGGGAGGGGGCAGGAGTGAGTGAGTGAGGGAGGAGAAAGAGAAGAGAAATAACAGACAGGGAAGTTGGGTCTGGTACCAGCTGCCAGAAACCCACTGAGACTTTACAATACATGTCTTCATATCTCAGAGGATGCTGCAGTTTCTCAACAACCAGCAAATGAGTTGTGTGTGTGTGTCCACTCTTTGACAGAGAAACCCATCGATCCATCTCCCCCTGTCGTAACAGCACACTCCACCCGTCAAAGTACCAGCAACATGACATGATTCTCACTAGTACAGAGATAGAGGGACTGAACGATAGATGAAGAGATGGAAAGAGAGGAAGAGACGGAGATGAATGGAGAGATTAAGGAGGTTGAGTTAGAAGGGGAGATGGGGGTTGAGGAAAATAAGAGACAGAAGGAGAGAATGAGAGTTGATGGAGAGATGGATTGAGAGAATGAGAGATGGAGAGATGGTAGAGAGATGGAGAGATGGATTGAGAGAATGAGAGATGGAGAGATGGTAGAGAGATGGAGAGATGGATTGAGAGAATGAGAGATGGAGAGATGGTAGAGAGATGGAGAGATGGATTGAGAGAATGAGAGATGGAGAGATGGATTGAGAGAATGAGAGATGGAGAGATGGATTGAGAGAATGAGAGATGAGAGATGGAGAGATGGATTGAGAGAATGAGAGATGGAGAGATGGATTGAGAGAATGAGAGATGGAGAGATGGATTGAGAGAATGAGAGATGGAGAGATGGATTGAGAGAATGAGAGATGAGTTGGTAGAGAGATGGAGAGATGGAGAGATGGATTGAGAGAATGAGAGATGAGTTGGTAGAGAGATGGAGAGATGGAGAGATGGATTGAGAGAATGAGAGATGAGTTGGTAGAGAGATGGAGAGATGGATTGAGAGAATGAGAGATGGAGTTGGTAGAGAAATAAATTAAGAGAAGGAGAAAGTTGATTGTCATGAAGATGAATACGGACACCCACAGGCTGTACTTCTGAGAGCCAGTCTGACTTACTACTGGGTGTGTTAAACAGACAATGACATTGTAACCTCCAGGAGAGAGCGTCTGTGTTAGCTGACTGAGACTGACTTTGGCAGAAGGACACACTGACGTCCCTTAAAGGACATGGTCCAGAACAAGGACAATACACACACCCACAGACGACACGAAAAAGCGCGCACACGCACGCACGCACGCACGCACGCACGCACGCACGCACGCACGCACGCACGCACGCACGCACGCACGCACACACACACACACACACACACACACACACACACACACACACACACACACACACACACACACACACACACACACACACACACACACAGGCCTGAGGTACTGACCAGGTCTGGTAGGGTAGAGGACTATAATGTGATAAGAAGAGGATCATCCTCAACAATAACTTCTAGCCTGAGAGCTGAACAAGGATCAATCTACTCCTTCCTGTTTGTGTGTGTGTGTGTGTGTGTGTGTGTGTGTGTGTGTGTGTGTGTGTGTGTGTGTGTGTGTGTGTGTGTGTGTGTGTGTGTGTGTGTGTGTGTGTGTGTGTGTGTGTGTGTGTGTGTGTGTGTGTGTGCGTACGTGTGCGTGTGCGTGTGTGAGAGAGAGATACAGAGTAAAGCCCAAACAGAGATAGTGTTGTAGCCCTCTCCAAACAGAGATAGTGTTGTAGACCTCTCCAAACAGAGATAGTGTTGTTGACCTCTCCAAACAGAGATAGTGTTGTTGACCTCTCCAAACAGAGATAGTGTTTGTAGCCCTCTCTAAACAGAGATAGTGTTGTAGCCCTCTCCAAACAGAGATAGTGTTGTAGCCCTCACTAAACAGAGATAGTGTTGTAGCCCTCTCCAAACAGAGATAGTGTTTCTAGACCTCTCTAAACAGAGATAGTGTTGTAGCCCTCTCCAAACAGAGATAGTGTTGTAGACCTCTCCAAACAGAGATAGTGTTGTTGACCTCTCCAAACAGAGATAGTGTTTCTAGACCTCTCTAAACAGAGATAGTGTTGTTGACCTCTCCAAACAGAGATAGTGTTGTAGCCCTCTCTAAACAGAGATAGTGTTGTAGCCCTCTCTAAACAGAGATAGTGTTGTAGCCCTCTCCAAACAGAGATAGTGTTGTAGCCCTCTCCAAACAGAGATAGTGTTGTAGCCCTCTCCAAACAGAGATAGTGTTGTAGCCAGAGGCCAGTCATGAGTCATCCAGGGGGAACCTGCCTGGAAAAAACAGGGTCAAAGGTCAAAAACCTTTGTCCCTCCTGTCTCTGTGTGTCTCTCATCTTCTCTCCATGTCTCTCATCTCCTCTCTCTCATCTCCTTCGCTTTCTCTCTGTCTCTCTGTCTCTCATCTCCTTCTCTCTCTCTCATCTCCTCTCTGTGTCTCTCATCTCCTTCTCTCTCTCTGTGTGTCTCTCATCTCCTTCTCTCTCTCTCATCTCCTCTCTCTCTCTGTCTCTCATCTTCTCTCTCTCTCTGTGTCTCTCATCTCCTTCTCTCTCTCTCATCTCCTTCGCTTTCTCTCTGTCTCTCTGTCTCTCATCTCCTCTCTCTCTCTGTCTCTCATCTCCTTCTCTCTCTCTCATCTCCTCTTTCTCTGTGTCTCTCATCTCCTTCTCTCTCTCTCTGTCTCTCATCTCCTTCTCTCTCTCTCATCTCCTTCTCTCTCTCTCTGTGTCTCTCATCTCCTTCTCTCTCTCTCATCTCCTCTCTCTCTGTCTCTCATCTCCTTCTCTCTCTCTGTGTGTCTCTCATCTCCTTCTCTCTCTCTCTCATCTCCTCTCTCTCTGTGTCTCTCATCTCCTTCGCTCTCTCTCTGTGTCTCTCATCTCCTTCTCTCTCTCTCTCATCTCCTCTCTCTCTGTGTCTCTCATCTCCTTCTCTCTCTCTGTGTGTCTCTCATCTCCTTCTCTCTCTCTCATCTCCTCTCTCTCTGTGTCTCTCATCTCCTTCTCTCTCTCTCATCTCCTCTCTCTCTGTGTCTCTCATCTACTTCTCTCTCTCTGTGTGTCTCTCATCTCCTTCTCTCTCTCTCTGTCTCTCATCTCCTTCTCTCTCTCTGTGTGTCTCTCATCTCCTTCTCTCTCTCTGTGTGTCTCTCATCTCCTTCTCTCTCTCTCTGTGTCTCTCATCTCCTTCTCTCTCTCTCATCTCCTCTCTCTGTGTCTCTCATCTCCTTCGCTCTCTCTCTGTGTCTCTCATCTCCTTCTCTCTCTCTGTGTGTCTCTCATCTCCTTCTCTCTCTCTCATCTCCTCTCTCTCTGTGTCTCTCATCTCCTTCTCTCTCTCTCTGTGTCTCTCATCTCCTTCTCTCTCTCTGTGTGTCTCTCATCTCCTTCTCTCTCTCTGTGTGTCTCTCATCTCCTTCTCTCTCTCTGTGTGTCTCTCATCTCCTTCTCTCTCTCTCTGTGTCTCTCATCTCCTTCTCTCTCTCTCATCTCCTCTCTCTGTGTCTCTCATCTCCTTCGCTCTCTCTCTGTGTCTCTCATCTCCTTCTCTCTCTCTGTGTGTCTCTACGCTCCTTCTCTCTCTCTCAACTCCTCTCTCTCTGTGTCTCTCATCTCCTTCTCTCTGTGTGTCTCTCATCTCCTTCTCTCTCTCTGTGTGTCTCTCATCTCCTTCTCTCTCTCTCTCTCTCTGTCTCTCATCTCCTTCTCTCTCTCTCTCTCTGTCTCTCATCTCTTTCTCTCTCTCTCATCTCCTCTCTCTCTCTGTCTCTCTCAGGAGTTGGATGGAGGGATATATAACCATGTGAAGGACTATCTGATCTCTCTCTCATCTCCTCTCTGTCTCTCCCAGGAGTTGGATGGAGGGATATATAACCATGTGAAGGACTATCTGATCTCTCTCTCATCTCCTCTCTTTCTCTGTCTCTCATCTCCTTCTCTCTCTCTGTGTGTCTCTCATCTCCTTCTCTCTCTCTCTGTCTCTCATCTCTTTCTCTCTTTCTCGCTCCCCCTCTCTTCCTTTCTGTTACTCTCATATCCCTCCAGGCCATTGGGTGCTTGTAAAAAGCATTAGCTTGAGTTGTCATTGTGTATGTATGTGTGTGTATGTGTGTGTATGTGTGTGTATGTGTGCCCTCACCACCCTCCTCTTTTTGTGTTGTTGCTGATCATCACCATCATCCCTCAGTCTGCTAGCTGATATTCCCCCCCCCCCCCCCCCGTGTGTGTGTGATCGTCTGTGTGTGTATGTTCGTGCGTGTGTGATCATGTGTCGGTGTGTGATCGTGTGTGTGATATATTCACTGTATTACTTCACAGGGATCAATAAGCTCTTCCTTTATCGCCGTGGTGATGTGTCTCAGATTGCTTTCAGGACAATTTGCCACGGCAACAACCACCATTCATCACATCAGACACAGAGAGACCTCGGCTACTGCACTGCCTGGACTACAGCTCCCAGCATGCAATGTGCTCTGCTTTCTGCCAGACTACACGTCCTAGAATTCCCACGGATAATGGTGGTGTACTAGGTTGTGGTGCTTGTAGTCACACAGCCAGTACATCCTGCTGCTGATCCTAGTGACAAACATATTCACATAGTGGACCCCCACATCACCAGACATTCTAAACAGAACACATTCACCTAGTGGACCAGGACATCACCAGACATTCTAAACAGAACACATTCACATAGTGGACCAGGACAAAACCAGACATTCTAAACAAAACACATTCACATAGTGGACAAGGACATCACCAGACATTCTAAACAGAACACATTCACATAGTGGACCTCCACATCTCAAGATATTCTAAACAGAACGCATTCACATAGTGGACCAGGACATCAACAGATATTCTAAACAGAACACATTCACATAGTGGACAAGGACATCACCAGACATTCTAAACAGAACAAATTCACATAATGGACCAGGACATCACCAGACATTCTAAACAGAACACATTCACATAGTGGACCAGGACATCACCAGACATTCTAAACAGAACACATTCACATAGTGGACCTCCACATCACCAGACATTCTAAACAGAACACATTCACATAGTGGACCAGGACATCACCAGACATTCTAAACAGAACACATTCACATAGTGGACCTCCACATCACCAGATATTCTAAACAGAACACATTCACATAGTGGACCAGGACATCACCAGACATTCTAAACAGAACACATTCACATAGTGGACCAGGACATCACCAGACATTCTAAACAGAACACATTGACATAGTGGACCTCCACAACACCAGATATTCTAAACAGAACACATTCACATTGTGGACAAGGACATCACCAGGCATTCTAAAAAGAACACATTCACATAGTGGACCAGGACATCACCAGACATTCTAAACAGAACACATTCACATAGTGGACCAGGACATCACCAGACATTCTAAACAGAACACATTCACATAGTGGACCAGGACATCACCAGACATTCTAAACAGAACACATTCACATAGTGGACCTCCACATCACCAGATATTCTAAACAGAACACATTCACATAGTGGACCAGGACATCACCAGACATTCTAAACAGAACACATTCACATAGTGGACCAGGACATCACCAGACATTCTAAACAGAACACATTCACATAGTGGACCTCCACATCACCAGACATTCTAAACAGAACACATTCACATAGTGGACCAGGACATCACCAGACATTCTAAACAGAACACATTCACATAGTGGACCAGGTCATCACCAGACATTCTAAACAGAACACATTCACATAGTGGACCTCCACATCACCAGACATTCTAAACAGAACACATTCACATAGAGGACCACCACATCACCAGACATTCTAAACAGAACACATTCCCAAAGTGGACCAGGACATCACCAGACATTCTAAACAGAACACATTCACATAGTGGACCAGGACATCACCAGATATTCTAAACAGAACACATTCACATAGTGGACCCCCACATCACCAGACATTCTAAACAGAACACATTCACATAGTGGACCAGGACATCACCAGACATTCTAAACAGAACACATTCACATAGTGGACCTCCACATCACCAGACATTCTAAACAGAACACATTCACATAGTGGACCAGGACATCACCAGACATTCTAAACAGAACACATTCACATAGTGGACCAGGACATCACCAGACATTCTAAACAGAACACATTCACATAGTGGACCAGGACATCAACAGACATTCTAAACAGAACACATTCTCATAGTGGACCACCACATCACCAGACATTCTAAACAGAACACATTCACATAGTGGACCTCCACATCACCAGACATTCTAAACAGAATACACTCACAGAGTGGACCAGGATATCACCAGACATTCTAAACAGAACACATTCACATAGTGGACCAGGACATCACCAGACATTATAAACAGAACACATTCACAAATTGGACCAGGTCATCACCAGACATTCTAAACAGAACACATTCACATAGTGGACCTCCACATCACCAGACATTCTAAACAGAACACATTCACATAGTGGACCAGGACATCACCAAACATTCTAAACAGAACACATTCACATAGTGGACCAGGACATCACCAGACATTCTAAACAGAACACATTCACATAGTGGACCTCCACATCACCAGACATTCTAAACAGAACACATTCACATAGTGGACCAGGACATCACCAGACATTCTAAACAGAACACATTCACATAGTGGACCTCCACATCACCAGACATTCTAAACAGAACACATTCACATAGTAGACCTCCACATCACCAGACATTCTAAACAGAACACATTCACATTGTGGACAAGGACATCACCAGACATTCAAAACAGAACACATTCACATAGTGGACCAGGACATCACCAGACATTCTAAACAGAACACATTCACATAGTGGACCAGGACAACACCAGACATTCTAAAGAGAACACATTCACATAGTGGACCAGGACATCACCAGACATTCTAAACAGAACACATTCACATAGTGGACCAGGACATCACCAGACATTCTAAACAGAACACATTCACATAGTGGACCTCCACATCACCAGACATTCTAAACAGAACACATTCACATAGTGGACCAGGACATCACCAGTCATTCTATACAGAACACATTCACATAGCGGACCAGGACATCACCAGGCATTCTAAACAGAACACATTCACATAGTGGACCTCCACATCACCAGACATTCTAAATAGAACACATTCACACAGTGGACCAGGACATCACCAGACATTCTAAACAGAACACATTCACAAAGTGGACCTCCACATCACCAGACATTCTAAACAGAACACATCCACATAGTGGACCAGGACATCACCAGACATTCTAAACAGAACACATTAACATAGTGGACAAGGACATCACCAGACATTCTAAACAGAACACATTCACATAGTGGACCTCCACATCACCAGACATTCTAAACAGAACACATTCACATAGTGGACCTCCAGATCACCAGACATTCTAAACAGAACACATTCACATAGTGGACCAGGACATCACCAGACATTCTAAACAGAACACATTCACATAGTGGACCAGGACATCACCAGACATTCTAAACAGAACACATTCACATAGTGGACCAGGACATCACCAGACATTCTAAACAGAACACATTCACATAGTGGACCAGGACATCACCAGACATTCTAAACAGAACACATTCACATAGTGGACCAGGACATCACCAGACATTCTAAACAGAACACATTCACATAGGGGACCAGGACATCACCAGACATTCTAAACAGAACACATTCACATAGTGGACCAGGACATCACCAGACATTCTAAACAGAACACATTCACGTAGGGGACCGGGACATCACCAGACATTTTAAACAGAACACATTCACATAGTGGACCAGGACATCACCAGACATTCTAAACAGAACACATTCACATAGTGGACCAGGACATCACCTGACATTCTAAACAGAACACATTCACATAGTGGACCTCCACATCACCAGACATTCTAAACAGTACACATTCACATAGTGGACCAGGACAACACCAGACATACTAAAGAGAACACATTCACATAGTGGACCAGGACATCACCAGACATTCTAAACAGAACACATTCACATAGTGGACCAGGACATCACCAGACATTCTAAACAGAACACATTCACATAGTGGACCTCCACATCACCAGACATTCTAAACAGAACACATTCACATAGTGGACCAGGACATCACCAGACATTCTATACAGAACACATTCACATAGTGGACCTCCACATCACCAGACATTCTAAACAGAACACATTCACATAGTGGACCAGGACATCACCAGACATTCTAAACAGAACACATTCACATAGTGGACCAGGACATCACCAGACATTATAAACAGAACACATTCACATAGTGGACCAGGACATCACCAGACATTCTAAACAGAACACACTCACATAGTGGACCAGGACATCACCAGACATTCTAAACAGAACACATTCACATAGTGGACCAGGACATCACCAGACATTATAAACAGAACACATTCACAAATTGGACCAGGTCATCACCAGACATTCTAAACAGAACACATTCACATAGTGGACCTCCACATCACCAGACATTCTAAACAGAACACATTCACATAGTGGACCAGGACATCACCAAACATTCTAAACAGAACACATTCACATAGTGGACCAGGACATCACCAGACATTCTAAACAGAACACATTCACATAGTGGACCAGTACATCACCAGACATTCTAAACAGAACACATTCACATAGTGGACCTCTACATCACCAGACATTCTAAACAGAACACATTCACGTAGGGGACCGGGACATCACCAGACATTTTAAACAGAACACATTCACATAGTGGACCTCCAGATCACCAGACATTCTAAACAGAACACATTCACATAGTGGACCAGGACATCACCAGACATTCTAAACAGAACACATTCACATAGTGGACCAGGACATCACCAGACATTCTAAACAGAACACATTCACATAGTGGACCTCCACATCACCAGACATTCTAAACAGAACACATTCACATAGTGGACCAGGACATCACCAGACATTCTAAACAGAACACATTCACATAGTGGACCAGGACATCACCAGACATTCTAAACAGAACACATTCACATAGTGGACCTCCACATCACCAGACATTCTAAACAGAACACATTCACATAGTGGACCTCCACATCACCAGACATTCTAAACAGAACACATTCACATTGTGGACAAGGACATCACCAGACATTCTAAACAGAACACATTCACATAGTGGACCAGGACATCACCAGACATTCTAAACAGAACACATTCACATAGTGGACCAGGACAACACCAGACATTCTAAAGAGAACACATTCACATAGTGGACCAGGACATCACCAGACATTCTAAACAGAACACATTCACATAGTGGACCAGGACATCACCAGACATTCTAAACAGAACACATTCACATAGTGGACCTCCACATCACCAGACATTCTAAACAGAACACATTCACATAGTGGACCAGGACATCACCAGTCATTCTATACAGAACACATTCACATAGTGGACCAGGACATCACCAGGCATTCTAAACAGAACACATTCACATAGTGGGCCAGGACATCACCAGACATTCTAAACAGAACACATCCACATAGTGGACCTCCACATCACCAGACATTCTAAACAGAACACATCCACATAGTGGACCAGGACATCACCAGACATTCTAAACAGAACACATTCACATAGTGGACCAGGACATCACCAGACATTCTAAACAGAACACATTCACATAGTGGACCAGGACATCACCAGACATTCTAAACAGAACACATTCACATAGTGGACCTCTACATCACCAGACATTCTAAACAGAACACATTCACATAGTGGACCGGGACATCACCAGACATTTTAAAAAGAACACATTCACATAGTGGACCAGGACATCACCAGACATTCTAAACAGAACACATTCACATTGTGGACAAGGACATCACCAGACATTCTAAACAGAACACATTCACATAGTGGACCAGGACATCACCAGACATTCTAAACAGAACACACTCACAGAGTGGACCAGGACATCACCAGACATTCTAAACAGAACACATTCACATAGTGGACCAGGACATCACCAGACATTATAAACAGAACACATTCACAAATTGGACCAGGTCATCACCAGACATTCTAAACAGAACACATTCACATAGTGGACCTCCACATCACCAGACATTCTAAACAGAACACATTCACATAGTGGACCAGGACATCACCAAACATTCTAAACAGAACACATTCACATAGTGGACCAGGACATCACCAGACATTCTAAACAGAACACATTCACATAGTGGACCTCCACATCACCAGACATTCTAAACAGAACACATTCACATAGGGGACCAAGACATCACCAGACAATCTAAACAGAACACATTCGCATAGTGGACCAGGACATCACCAGACATTCTAAACAGAACACATTCACATAGTGGACCTCCACATCACCAGACATTCTAAACAGAACACATTCACATAGGGGACCAGGACATCACCAGACATTCTAAACAGAACACATTCACATAGTGGACCAGGACATCACCTGACATTCTAAACAGAACACATTCACATAGTGGACCAGGACATCACCAGACATTCTAAACAGAACACATTCACATAGTGGACCTCTACATCACCAGACATTCTAAACAGAACACATTCACATAGTGGACCAGGACATCACCAGACATTCTAAACAGAACACATTCACATAGTGGACCAGGACATCACCAGACATTCTAAACAGAACACATTCACATAGTGGACCTCTACATCACCAGACATTCTAAACAGAACACATTCACATAGTGGACCAGGACATCACCAGACATTCTAAACAGAACACATTCACATAGTGGACCAGGACATCACCAGACATTCTAAACAGAACACATTCACATAGTGGACCTCCCCATCACCAGACATTCTAAACAGAACACATTCACATAGTGGACCTCCACATCACCAGACATTCTAAACAGAACACATTCACATTGTGGACAAGGACATCACAATACATTCTAAACAGAACACATTCACATAGTGGACCAGGACATCACCAGACATTCTAAACAGAACACATTCACATAGTGGACCAGGACAACACCAGACATTCTAAAGAGAACACATTCACATAGTGGACCAGGACATCACCAGACATTCTAAACAGAACACATTCACATAGTGGACCAGGACATCACCAGACATTCTAAACAGAACACATTCACATAGTGGACCTCCACATCACCAGACATTCTAAACAGAACACATTCACATAGGGGACCAAGACATCACCAGACAATCTAAACAGAACACATTCGCATAGTGGACCAGGACATCACCAGACATTCTAAACAGAACACATTCACATAGTGGACCTCCACATCACCAGACATTCTAAACAGAACACATTCACATAGGGGACCAGGACATCACCAGACATTCTAAACAGAACACATTCACATAGTGGACCAGGACATCACCTGACATTCTAAACAGAACACATTCACATAGTGGACCAGGACATCACCAGACATTCTAAACAGAACACATTCACATAGTGGACCTCTACATCACCAGACATTCTAAACAGAACACATTCACATAGTGGACCAGGACATCACCAGACATTCTAAACAGAACACATTCACATAGTGGACCAGGACATCACCAGACATTCTAAACAGAACACATTCACATAGTGGACCTCTACATCACCAGACATTCTAAACAGAACACATTCACATAGTGGACCAGGACATCACCAGACATTCTAAACAGAACACATTCACATAGTGGACCAGGACATCACCAGACATTCTAAACAGAACACATTCACATAGTGGACCTCCACATCACCAGACATTCTAAACAGAACACATTCACATAGTGGACCTCCACATCACCAGACATTCTAAACAGAACACATTCACATTGTGGACAAGGACATCACAAGACATTCTAAACAGAACACATTCACATAGTGGACCAGGACATCACCAGACATTCTAAACAGAACACATTCACATAGTGGACCAGGACAACACCAGACATTCTAAAGAGAACACATTCACATAGTGGACCAGGACATCACCAGACATTCTAAACAGAACACATTCACATAGTGGACCAGGACATCACCAGGCATTCTAAACAGAACACATTCACACAGTGGACCAGGACATCACCAGACATTCTAAACAGAACACATTCACAAAGTGGACCTCCACATCACCAGACATTCTAAACAGAACACATCCACATAGTGGACCTCCACATCACCAGACATTCTAAACAGAACACATCCACATAGTGGACCAGGACATCACCAGACATTCTAAACAGAACACATTCACATAGTGGACAAGGACATCACCAGACATTCTAAACAGAACACATTCACATAGTGGACCAGGACATCACCAGACATTCTAAACAGAACACATTCACATAGTGGACCAGGACATCACCAGACATTCTAAACAGAACACATTCACATAGTGGACCAGGAAATCACCAGACATTCTAAACAGAACACATTCACATAGGGTACCGGTACATCACCAGACATTCTAAACAGAAAACATTCACATAGTGGACCAGGACATCACCTGACATTCTAAACAGAACACATTCACATAGTGGACCAGGACAACACCAGACATTCTAAACAGAACACATTCACATAGTGGACCTCCACATCACCAGACATTCTAAACAGAACACATTCACATAGTGGACCAGGACAACACCAGACATTCTAAAGAGAACACATTCACATAGTGGACCAGGACATCACCAGACATTCTAAACAGAACACATTCACATAGTGGACCAGGACATCACCAGACATTCTAAACAGAACACATTCACATAGTGGACCTCCACATCACCAGACATTCTAAACAGAACACATTCACATAGTGGACCAGGACATCACCAGACATTCTATACAGAACACATTCACATAGTGGACCAGGACATCACCAGGCATTCTAAACAGAACACATTCACATAGTGGACCAGGACATCACCAGACATTCTAAACAGAACACATTCACATAGTGGACCAGGACATCACCAGACATTCTAAACAGAACACATTCACACAGTGGACCAGGACATCACCAGACATTCTAAACAGAACACATTCACAAAGTGGACCTCCACATCACCAGACATTCTAAACAGAACACATCCACATAGTGGATCTCCACATCACCAGACATTCTAAACAGAACACATCCACATAGTGGACCAGGACATCACCAGACATTCTAAACAGAACACATTCACATAGTGGACAAGGACATCACCAGACATTCTAAACAGAACACATTCACATAGTGGACCTCCACATCACCAGACACTCTAAACAGAACACATTCACATAGTGGACCAGGACATCACCAGACATTCTAAACACAACACATTCACATAGTGGACCAGGACATCACCAGACATTCTAAACATAACACATTCACATAGTGGACCTCCACATCACCAGACATTCTAAACAGAACACATTCACATAGTGGACCAAGACATCACCAGACATTCTAAACAGAACACATTCACATAGTGGACCAGGACATCACCTGACATTCTAAACATAACACATTCACATAGTGGACAAGGACATCACCAGACATTCTAAACAGAACACATTCACATAGTGGACCAGGACATCACCTGACATTCTAAACAGAACACATTCACATAGTGGACCTCCACATCACCAGACATTCTAAACAGAACACATTCACGTAGGGGACCGGGACATCACCAGACATTTTAAACAGAACACATTCACATTGTGGACCAGGACATCACCAGACATTCTAAACAGAACACATTCACATAGTGGACCAGGACATCACCAGACATTCTAAACAGAACACATTCACATAGTGGACCTCTACATCACCAGACATTCTAAACAGAACACATTCACATAGTGGACCAGGACATCACCAGACATTCTAAACAGAACACATTCACATAGTGGACCAGGACATCACCAGACATTCTAAACAGAACACATTCACATAGCGGACCTCCACATCACCAGACATTCTAAACAGAACACATTCACATAGTGGACCTCCAGATCACCAGACATTCTAAACAGAACACATTCACATTGTGGACAAGGACATCACCAGACATTCTAAACAGAACACATTCACATAGTGGACCAGGACATCACCAGACATTCTAAACAGAAAACATTCACATAGTGGACCAGGACATCACCTGACATTCTAAACAGAACACATTCACATAGTGGACCTCCACATCACCAGACATTCTAAACAGAACACATTCACATAGTGGACCAGGACATCACCAGACATTCTATACAGAACACATTCACATAGTGGACCAGGACATCACCAGGCATTCTAAACAGAACACATTCACATAGTGGACCAGGACATCACCAGACATTCTAAACAGAACACATTCACACAGTGGACCAGGACATCACCAGACATTATAAACAGAACACATTCACATAGTGGACCAGGACATCACCTGACATTCTAAACAGAACACATTCACATAGTGGACCTCCACATCACCAGACATTCTAAACAGAACACATTCACATAGTGGACCAGGACATCACCAAACATTCTAAACAGAACACATTCACATAGTGGACCAGGACATCACCAGACATTCTAAACAGAATACATTCACATAGTGGACCAGTACATCACCAGACATTCTAAACAGAACACATTCACATAGTGGACCTCTACATCACCAGACATTCTAAACAGAACACATTCACGTAGGGGACCGGGACATCACCAGACATTTTAAACAGAACACATTCACATAGTGGACCTCCAGATCACCAGACATTCTAAACAGAACACATTCACATAGTGGACCAGGACATCACCAGACATTCTAAACAGAACACATTCACATAGTGGACCAGGACATCACCAGACATTCTAAACAGAACACATTCACATAGTGGACCTCCACATCACCAGACATTCTAAACAGAACACATTCACATAGTGGACCAGGACATCACCAGACATTCTAAACAGAACACATTCACATAGTGGACCAGGACATCACCAGACATTCTAAACAGAACACATTCACATAGTGGACCTCCACATCACCAGACATTCTAAACAGAACACATTCACATAGTGGACCTCCACATCACCAGACATTCTAAACAGAACACATTCACATTGTGGACAAGGACATCACCAGACATTCTAAACAGAACACATTCACATAGTGGACCAGGACATCACCAGACATTCTAAACAGAACACATTCACATAGTGGACCAGGACAACACCAGACATTCTAAAGAGAACACATTCACATAGTGGACCAGGACATCACCAGACATTCTAAACAGAACACATTCACATAGTGGACCAGGACATCACCAGACATTCTAAACAGAACACATTCACACAGTGGACCTCCACATCACCAGACATTCTAAACAGAACACATCCACATAGTGGACCTCCACATCACCAGACATTCTAAACAGAACACATCCACATAGTGGACCTCCACATCACCAGACATTCTAAACAGAACACATCCACATAGTGGACCAGGACATCACCAGACATTCTAAACAGAACACATTCACATAGTGGACCAGGACATCACCAGACATTCTAAACAGAACACATTCACATAGTGGACCAGGACATCACCAGACATTCTAAACAGAACACATTCACATAGTGGACCTCTACATCACCAGACATTCTAAACAGAACACATTCACATAGTGGACCGGGACATCACCAGACATTTTAAACAGAACACATTCACATAGTGGACCAGGACATCACCAGACATTCTAAACAGAACACACTCACAGAGTGGACCAGGACATCACCAGACATTCTAAACAGAACACATTCACATAGTGGACCAGGACATCACCAGACATTATAAACAGAACACATTCACAAATTGGACCAGGTCATCACCAGACATTCTAAACAGAACACATTCACATAGTGGACCTCCACATCACCAGACATTCTAAACAGAACACATTCACATAGTGGACCAGGACATCACCAAACATTCTAAACAGAACACATTCACATAGTGGACCAGGACATCACCAGACATTCTAAACAGAACACATTCACATAGTGGACCTCCACATCACCAGACATTCTAAACAGAACACATTCACATAGGGGACCAAGACATCACCAGACAATCTAAACAGAACACATTCGCATAGTGGACCAGGACATCACCAGACATTCTAAACAGAACACATTCACATAGTGGACCTCCACATCACCAGACATTCTAAACAGAACACATTCACATAGGGGACCAGGACATCACCAGACATTCTAAACAGAACACATTCACATAGTGGACCAGGACATCACCTGACATTCTAAACAGAACACATTCACATAGTGGACCAGGACATCACCAGACATTCTAAACAGAACACATTCACATAGTGGACCTCTACATCACCAGACATTCTAAACAGAACACATTCACATAGTGGACCAGGACATCACCAGACATTCTAAACAGAACACATTCACATAGTGGACCAGGACATCACCAGACATTCTAAACAGAACACATTCACATAGTGGACCTCTACATCACCAGACATTCTAAACAGAACACATTCACATAGTGGACCAGGACGTCACCAGACATTCTAAACAGAACACATTCACATAGTGGACCAGGACATCACCAGACATTCTAAACAGAACACATTCACATAGTGGACCTCCACATCACCAGACATTCTAAACAGAACACATTCACATAGTGGACCTCCACATAACCAGACATTCTAAACAGAACACATTCACATTGTGGACAAGGACATCACAAGACATTCTAAACAGAACACATTCACATAGTGGACCAGGACATCACCAGACATTCTAAACAGAACACATTCACATAGTGGACCAGGACAACACCAGACATTCTAAAGAGAACACATTCACATAGTGGACCAGGACATCACCAGACATTCTAAACAGAACACATTCACATAGTGGACCAGGACATCACCAGGCATTCTAAACAGAACACATTCACACAGTGGACCAGGACATCACCAGACATTCTAAACAGAACACATTCACAAAGTGGACCTCCACATCACCAGACATTCTAAACAGAACACATCCACATAGTGGACCTCCACATCACCAGACATTCTAAACAGAACACATCCACATAGTGGACCAGGACATCACCAGACATTCTAAACAGAACACATTCACATAGTGGACAAGGACATCACCAGACATTCTAAACAGAACACATTCACATAGTGGACCAGGACATCACCAGACATTCTAAACAGAACACATTCACATAGTGGACCAGGACATCACCAGACATTCTAAACAGAACACATTCACATAGTGGACCAGGAAATCACCAGACATTCTAAACAGAACACATTCACGTAGGGTACCGGTACATCACCAGACATTCTAAACAGAAAACATTCACATAGTGGACCAGGACATCACCTGACATTCTAAACAGAACACATTCACATAGTGGACCAGGACAACACCAGACATTCTAAACAGAACACATTCACATAGTGGACCTCCACATCACCAGACATTCTAAACAGAACACATTCACATAGTGGACCAGGACAACACCAGACATTCTAAAGAGAACACATTCACATAGTGGACCAGGACATCACCAGACATTCTAAACAGAACACATTCACATAGTGGACCAGGACATCACCAGACATTCTAAACAGAACACATTCACATAGTGGACCTCCACATCACCAGACATTCTAAACAGAACACATTCACATAGTGGACCAGGACATCACCAGACATTCTATACAGAACACATTCACATAGTGGACCAGGACATCACCAGGCATTCTAAACAGAACACATTCACATAGTGGACCAGGACATCACCAGACATTCTAAACAGAACACATTCACATAGTGGACCAGGACATCACCAGACATTCTAAACAGAACACATTCACACAGTGGACCAGGACATCACCAGACATTCTAAACAGAACACATTCACAAAGTGGACCTCCACATCACCAGACATTCTAAACAGAACACATCCACATAGTGGATCTCCACATCACCAGACATTCTAAACAGAACACATCCACATAGTGGACCAGGACATCACCAGACATTCTAAACAGAACACATTCACATAGTGGACAAGGACATCACCAGACATTCTAAACAGAACACATTCACATAGTGGACCTCCACATCACCAGACATTCTAAACAGAACACATTCACATAGTGGACCAGGACATCACCAGACATTCTAAACACAACACATTCACATAGTGGACCAGGACATCACCAGACATTCTAAACAGAACACATTCACATAGTGGACAAGGACATCACCAGACATTCTAAACAGAACACATTCACATAGTGGACCAGGACATCACCTGACATTCTAAACAGAACACATTCACATAGTGGACCTCCACATCACCAGACATTCTAAACAGAACACATTCACGTAGGGGACCGGGACATCACCAGACATTTTAAACAGAACACATTCACATTGTGGACCAGGACATCACCAGACATTCTAAACAGAACACATTCACATAGTGGACCAGGACATCACCAGACATTCTAAACAGAACACATTCACATAGTGGACCTCTACATCACCAGACATTCTAAACAGAACACATTCACATAGTGGACCAGGACATCACCAGACATTCTAAACAGAACACATTCACATAGTGGACCAGGACATCACCAGACATTCTAAACAGAACACATTCACATAGCGGACCTCCACATCACCAGACATTCTAAACAGAACACATTCACATAGTGGACCTCCAGATCACCAGACATTCTAAACAGAACACATTCACATTGTGGACAAGGACATCACCAGACATTCTAAACAGAACACATTCACATAGTGGACCAGGACATCACCAGACATTCTAAACAGAAAACATTCACATAGTGGACCAGGACATCACCTGACATTCTAAACAGAACACATTCACATAGTGGACCTCCACATCACCAGACATTCTAAACAGAACACATTCACATAGTGGACCAGGACATCACCAGACATTCTATACAGAACACATTCACATAGTGGACCAGGACATCACCAGGCATTCTAAACAGAACACATTCACATAGTGGACCAGGACATCACCAGACATTCTAAACAGAACACATTCACACAGTGGACCAGGACATCACCAGACATTCTAAACAGAACACATTCACATAGTGGACCAGGACATCACCTGACATTCTAAACAGAACACATTCACATAGTGGACCTCCACATCACCAGACATTCTAAACAGAACACATTCACGTAGGGGACCGGGACATCACCAGACATTTTAAACAGAACACATTCACATTGTGGACCAGGACATCACCAGACATTCTAAACAGAACACATTCACATAGTGGACCAGGACATCACCAGACATTCTAAACAGAACACATTCACATAGTGGACCTCTACATCACCAGACATTCTAAACAGAACACATTCACATAGTGGACCAGGACATCACCAGACATTCTAAACAGAACACATTCACATAGTGGACAAGGACATCACCAGACATTCTAAACAGAACACATTCACATAGTGGACCAGGACATCACCTGACATTCTAAACAGAACACATTCACATAGTGGACCTCCACATCACCAGACATTCTAAACAGAACACATTCACGTAGGGGACCGGGACATCACCAGACATTTTAAACAGAACACATTCACATTGTGGACCAGGACATCACCAGACATTCTAAACAGAACACATTCACATAGTGGACCAGGACATCACCAGACATTCTAAACAGAACACATTCACATAGTGGACCTCTACATCACCAGACATTCTAAACAGAACACATTCACATAGTGGACCTCCAGATCACCAGACATTCTAAACAGAACACATTCACATTGTGGACAAGGACATCACCAGACATTCTAAACAGAACACATTCACATAGTGGACCAGGACATCACCAGACATTCTAAACAGAAAACATTCACATAGTGGACCAGGACATCACCTGACATTCTAAACAGAACACATTCACATAGTGGACCTCCACATCACCAGACATTCTAAACAGAACACATTCACATAGTGGACCAGGACATCACCAGACATTCTATACAGAACACATTCACATAGTGGACCAGGACATCACCAGGCATTCTAAACAGAACACATTCACATAGTGGACCAGGACATCACCAGACATTCTAAACAGAACACATTCACACAGTGGACCAGGACATCACCAGACATTCTAAACAGAACACATTCACATAGTGGACCAGGACATCACCAGACATTCTAAACAGAACACATTCACATAGTGGACCTCTACATCACCAGACATTCTAAACAGAACACATTCACATAGTGGACCAGGACATCACCAGACATTCTAAACAGAACACATTCACATAGTGGACCTCCAGATCACCAGACATTCTAAACAGAACACATTCACATTGTGGACAAGGACATCACCAGACATTCTAAACAGAACACATTCACATAGTGGACCAGGACATCACCAGACATTCTAAACAGAAAACATTCACATAGTGGACCTCCACATCACCAGACATTCTAAACAGAACACATTCACATAGTGGACCAGGACAACACCAGACATTCTAAAGAGAACACATTCACATAGTGGACCTCCACATCACCAGACATTCTAAACAGAACACATTCACATAGTGGACCAGGACAACACCTGACATTCTAAACAGAACACATTCACATAGGGGACCAAGACATCACCAGACAATCTAAACAGAACACATTCGCATAGTGGACCAGGACATCACCAGACATTCTAAACAGAACACATTCACATAGTGGACCTCCACATCACCAGACATTCTAAACAGAACACATTCACATAGGGGACCAGGACATCACCAGACATTCTAAACAGAACACATTCACATAGTGGACCAGGACATCACCTGACATTCTAAACAGAACACATTCACATAGTGGACCAGGACATCACCAGACATTCTAAACAGAACACATTCACATAGTGGACCTCTACATCACCAGACATTCTAAACAGAACACATTCACATAGTGGACCAGGACATCACCAGACATTCTAAACAGAACACATTCACATAGTGGACCAGGACATCACCAGACATTCTAAACAGAACACATTCACATAGTGGACCTCTACATCACCAGACATTCTAAACAGAACACATTCACATAGTGGACCAGGACATCACCAGACATTCTAAACAGAACACATTCACATAGTGGACCAGGACATCACCAGACATTCTAAACAGAACACATTCACATAGTGGACCTCCACATCACCAGACATTCTAAACAGAACACATTCACATAGTGGACCTCCACATCACCAGACATTCTAAACAGAACACATTCACATTGTGGACAAGGACATCACAAGACATTCTAAACAGAACACATTCACATAGTGGACCAGGACATCACCAGACATTCTAAACAGAACACATTCACATAGTGGACCAGGACAACACCAGACATTCTAAAGAGAACACATTCACATAGTGGACCAGGACATCACCAGACATTCTAAACAGAACACATTCACATAGTGGACCAGGACATCACCAGGCATTCTAAACAGAACACATTCACACAGTGGACCAGGACATCACCAGACATTCTAAACAGAACACATTCACAAAGTGGACCTCCACATCACCAGACATTCTAAACAGAACACATCCACATAGTGGACCTCCACATCACCAGACATTCTAAACAGAACACATCCACATAGTGGACCAGGACATCACCAGACATTCTAAACAGAACACATTCACATAGTGGACCAGGAAATCACCAGACATTCTAAACAGAACACATTCACATAGTGGACCAGGACATCACCAGACATTCTAAACAGAACACATTCACATAGTGGACCAGGACATCACCTGACATTCTAAACAGAACACATTCACATAGTGGACCAGGACAACACCAGACATTCTAAACAGAACACATTCACATAGTGGACCTCCACATCACCAGACATTCTAAACAGAACACATTCACATAGTGGACCAGGACAACACCAGACATTCTAAAGAGAACACATTCACATAGTGGACCAGGACATCACCAGACATTCTAAACAGAACACATTCACATAGTGGACCAGGACATCACCAGACATTCTAAACAGAACACATTCACATAGTGGACCTCCACATCACCAGACATTCTAAACAGAACACATTCACATAGTGGACCAGGACATCACCAGACATTCTATACAGAACACATTCACATAGTGGACCAGGACATCACCAGGCATTCTAAACAGAACACATTCACATAGTGGACCAGGACATCACCAGACATTCTAAACAGAACACATTCACATAGTGGACCAGGACATCACCAGACATTCTAAACAGAACACATTCACACAGTGGACCAGGACATCACCAGACATTCTAAACAGAACACATTCACAAAGTGGACCTCCACATCACCAGACATTCTAAACAGAACACATCCACATAGTGGATCTCCACATCACCAGACATTCTAAACAGAACACATCCACATAGTGGACCAGGACATCACCAGACATTCTAAACAGAACACATTCACATAGTGGACAAGGACATCACCAGACATTCTAAACAGAACACATTCACATAGTGGACCTCCACATCACCAGACATTCTAAACAGAACACATTCACATAGTGGACCAGGACATCACCAGACATTCTAAACACAACACATTCACATAGTGGACCAGGACATCACCAGACATTCTAAACAGAACACATTCACATAGTGGACAAGGACATCACCAGACATTCTAAACAGAACACATTCACATAGTGGACCAGGACATCACCTGACATTCTAAACAGAACACATTCACATAGTGGACCTCCACATCACCAGACATTCTAAACAGAACACATTCACGTAGGGGACCGGGACATCACCAGACATTTTAAACAGAACACATTCACATTGTGGACCAGGACATCACCAGACATTCTAAACAGAACACATTCACATAGTGGACCAGGACATCACCAGACATTCTAAACAGAACACATTCACATAGTGGACCTCTACATCACCAGACATTCTAAACAGAACACATTCACATAGTGGACCAGGACATCACCAGACATTCTAAACAGAACACATTCACATAGTGGACCAGGACATCACCAGACATTCTAAACAGAACACATTCACATAGCGGACCTCCACATCACCAGACATTCTAAACAGAACACATTCACATAGTGGACCTCCAGTTCACCAGACATTCTAAACAGAACACATTCACATTGTGGACAAGGACATCACCAGACATTCTAAACAGAACACATTCACATAGTGGACCAGGACATCACCAGACATTCTAAACAGAAAACATTCACATAGTGGACCAGGACATCACCTGACATTCTAAACAGAACACATTCACATAGTGGACCTCCACATCACCAGACATTCTAAACAGAACACATTCACATAGTGGACCAGGACATCACCAGACATTCTATACAGAACACATTCACATAGTGGACCAGGACATCACCAGGCATTCTAAACAGAACACATTCACATAGTGGACCAGGACATCACCAGACATTCTAAACAGAACACATTCACACAGTGGACCAGGACATCACCAGACATTCTAAACAGAACACATTCACATAGTGGACCAGGACATCACCTGACATTCTAAACAGAACACATTCACATAGTGGACCTCCACATCACCAGACATTCTAAACAGAACACATTCACGTAGGGGACCGGGACATCACCAGACATTTTAAACAGAACACATTCACATTGTGGACCAGGACATCACCAGACATTCTAAACAGAACACATTCACATAGTGGACCAGGACATCACCAGACATTCTAAACAGAACACATTCACATAGTGGACCTCTACATCACCAGACATTCTAAACAGAACACATTCACATAGTGGACCAGGACATCACCAGACATTCTAAACAGAACACATTCACATAGTGGACAAGGACATCACCAGACATTCTAAACAGAACACATTCACATAGTGGACCAGGACATCACCTGACATTCTAAACAGAACACATTCACATAGTGGACCTCCACATCACCAGACATTCTAAACAGAACACATTCACGTAGGGGACCGGGACATCACCAGACATTTTAAACAGAACACATTCACATTGTGGACCAGGACATCACCAGACATTCTAAACAGAACACATTCACATAGTGGACCAGGACATCACCAGACATTCTAAACAGAACACATTCACATAGTGGACCTCTACATCACCAGACATTCTAAACAGAACACATTCACATAGTGGACCAGGACATCACCAGACATTCTAAACAGAACACATTCACATAGTGGACCAGGACATCACCAGACATTCTAAACAGAACACATTCACATAGCGGACCTCCACATCACCAGACATTCTAAACAGAACACATTCACATAGTGGACCTCCAGATCACCAGACATTCTAAACAGAACACATTCACATTGTGGACAAGGACATCACCAGACATTCTAAACAGAACACATTCACATAGTGGACCAGGACATCACCAGACATTCTAAACAGAAAACATTCACATAGTGGACCAGGACATCACCTGACATTCTAAACAGAACACATTCACATAGTGGACCTCCACATCACCAGACATTCTAAACAGAACACATTCACATAGTGGACCAGGACATCACCAGACATTCTATACAGAACACATTCACATAGTGGACCAGGACATCACCAGGCATTCTAAACAGAACACATTCACATAGTGGACCAGGACATCACCAGACATTCTAAACAGAACACATTCACACAGTGGACCAGGACATCACCAGACATTCTAAACAGAACACATTCACATAGTGGACCAGGACATCACCTGACATTCTAAACAGAACACATTCACATAGTGGACCTCCACATCACCAGACATTCTAAACAGAACACATTCACGTAGGGGACCGGGACATCACCAGACATTTTAAACAGAACACATTCACATTGTGGACCAGGACATCACCAGACATTCTAAACAGAACACATTCACATAGTGGACCAGGACATCACCAGACATTCTAAACAGAACACATTCACATAGTGGACCTCTACATCACCAGACATTCTAAACAGAACACATTCACATAGTGGACCAGGACATCACCAGACATTCTAAACAGAACACATTCACATAGTGGACCTCCAGATCACCAGACATTCTAAACAGAACACATTCACATTGTGGACAAGGACATCACCAGACATTCTAAACAGAACACATTCACATAGTGGACCAGGACATCACCAGACATTCTAAACAGAAAACATTCACATAGTGGACCAGGACATCACCTGACATTCTAAACAGAACACATTCACATAGTGGACCAGGACAACACCAGACATTCTAAAGAGAACACATTCACATAGTGGACCTCCACATCACCAGACATTCTAAACAGAACACATTCACATAGTGGACCAGGACAACACCAGACATTCTAAAGAGAACACATTCACATAGTGGACCAGGACATCACCAGACATTCTAAACAGAACACATTCACATAGTGGACCAGGACATCACCAGACATTCTAAACAGAACACATTCACATAGTGGATCTCCACATCACCAGACATTCTAAACAGAACACATTCACATAGTGGACCAGGACATCACCAGACATTCTATACAGAACACATTCACATAGTGGACCAGGACATCACCAGGCATTCTAAACAGAACACATTCACATAGTGGACCCGGACATCACCAGACATTCTAAACAGAACACATTCACACAGTGGACCAGGACATCACCAGACATTCTAAACAGAACACATTCACAAAGTGGACCTCCACATCACCAGACATTCTAAACAGAACACATCCACATAGTGGACCTCCACATCACCAGACATTCTAAACAGAACACATTCACATAGTGGACCAGGACATCACCAGACATTCTAAACAGAACACATTCACATAGTGGACCAGGACAACACCAGACATTCTAAACAGAACACATTCACATAGTGGACCGGGACATCACCAGACATTCTAAACAGAACACATTCACGTAGGGGACCGGGACATCACCAGACATTTTAAACAGAACACATTCACATAGTGGACCAGGACATCACCAGACATTCTAAACAGAACACATTCACATAGTGGACCAGGACATCACCTGACATTCTAAACAGAACACATTCACATAGTGGACATCCACATCACCAGACATTCTAAACAGAACACATTCACACAGTGGACCAGGACATCACCAGACATTCTAAACAGAACACATTCACAAAGTGGACCTCCACATCACCAGACATTCTAAACAGAACACATCCACATAGTGGACCTCCACATCACCAGACATTCTAAACAGAACACATCCACATAGTGGACCAGGACATCACCAGACATTCTAAACAGAACACATTCACATAGTGGACAAGGACATCACCAGACATTCTAAACAGAACACATTCACATAGTGGACCTCCACATCACCAGACATTCTAAACAGAACACATTCACATAGTGGACCAGGACATCACCAGACATTCTAAACAGAACACATTCACATAGTGGACCAGGACATCACCAGACATTCTAAACAGAACACATTCACGTAGGGGACCGGGACATCACTAGACATTTTAAACAGAACACATTCACATAGTGGACCAGGACATCACCAGACATTCTAAACAGAACACATTCACATAGTGGACCAGGACATCACCTGACATTCTAAACAGAACACATTCACATAGTGGACCTCCACATCACCAGACATTCTAAACAGAACACATTCACATAGTGGACCAGGACAACACCAGACATTCTAAAGAGAACATATTCACATAGTGGACCAGGACATCACCAGACATTCTAAACAGAACACATTCACATAGTGGACCAGGACATCACCAGACATTCTAAACAGAACACATTCACATAGTGGACCTCCACATCACCAGACATTCTAAACAGAACACATTCACATAGTGGACCAGGACATCACCAGACATTCTATACAGAACACATTCACATAGTGGACCAGGACATCACCAGGCATTCTAAACAGAACACATTCACATAGTGGACCAGGACATCACCAGACATTCTAAACAGAACACATTCACACAGTGGACCAGGACATCACCAGACATTCTAAACAGAACACATTCACAAAGTGGACCTCCACATCACCAGACATTCTAAACAGAACACATCCACATAGTGGACCTCCCCATCACCAGACATTCTAAACAGAACACATCCACATAGTGGACCAGGACATCACCAGACATTCTAAACAGAACACATTCACATAGTGGACAAGGACATCACCAGACATTCTAAACAGAACACATTCACATAGTGGACCTCCACATCACCAGACATTCTAAACAGAACACATTCACATAGTGGACCAGGACAACACCAGACATTCTAAAGAGAACACATTCACATAGTGGACCAGGACATCACCAGGCATTCTAAACAGAACACATTCACATAGTGGACCAGGACATCACCAGACATTCTAAACAGAACACATTCACAAAGTGGACCTCCACATCACCAGACATTCTAAACAGAACACATCCACATAGTGGACCTCCACATCACCAGACATTCTAAACAGAACACATCCACATAGTGGACCAGGACATCACCAGACATTCTAAACAGAACACATTCACATAGTGGACAAGGACATCACCAGACATTCTAAACAGAACACATTCACATAGTGGACCTCCACATCACCAGACATTCTAAACAGAACACATCCACATAGTGGACCAGGACATCAACCGACATTCTAAACAGAACACATTCACATAGTGGACCAGGACATCACCAGACATTCTAAACAGAACACATTCACGTAGGGGACCGGGACATCACCAGACATTTTAAACAGAACACATTCACATAGTGGACCAGGACATCACCAGACATTCTAAACAGAACACATTCACATAGTGGACCAGGACATCACCTGACATTCTAAACAGAACACATTCACATAGTGGACATCCACATCACCAGACATTCTAAACAGAACACATTCACATTGTGGACAAGGACATCACCAGACATTCTAAACAGAACACATTCACATAGTGGACCAGGACATCACCAGACATTCTAAACAGAACACATTCACATAGTGGACCAGGACAACACCAGACATTCTAAAGAGAACACATTCACATAGTGGACCAGTACATCACCAGACATTCTAAACAGAACACATTCACATAGTGGACCAGGACATCACCAGACATTCTAAACAGAACACATTCACATAGTGGACCAGGACATCACCAGACATTCTAAACAGAACACATTCACATAGTGGACCTCCACATCACCAGACATTCTATACAGAACACATTCACATAGTGGACCAGGACATCACCAGGCATTCTAAACAGAACACATTCACATAGTGGACCAGGACATCACCAGACATTCTAAACAGAACACATTCACACAGTGGACCAGGACATCACCAGACATTCTAAACAGAACACATTCACATAGTGGACCAGGACATCACCAGACATTCTAAACAGAACACATTCACATAGTGGACCAGGACATCACCAGACATTCTAAACAGAACACATTCACATAGTGGACCAGGACATCACCAGACATTCTAAACAGAACACATTCACAAAGTGGACCTCCACATCACCAGACATTCTAAACAGAACACATCCACATAGTGGACCTCCACATCACCAGACATTCTAAACAGAACACATCCACATAGTGGACCAGGACATCACCTGACATTCTAAACAGAACACATTCACATAGTGGACCTCCACATCACCAGACATTCTAAACAGAACACATTCACGTAGGGGACCGGGAAATCACCAGACATTTTAAACAGAACACATTCACATTGTGGACCAGGACATCACCAGACATTCTAAACAGAACACATTCACATAGTGGACCAGGACATCACCAGACATTCTAAACAGAACACATTCACATAGTGGACCAGGACATCACCAGACATTCTAAACAGAACACATTCACGTAGGGGACCGGGACATCACCAGACATTTTAAACAGAACACATTCACATAGTGGACCAGGACATCACCAGACATTCTAAACAGAACACATTCACATTGTGGACAAGGACATCACCAGACATTCTAAACAGAACACATTCACATAGTGGACCAGGACATCACCAGACATTCTAAACAGAACACACTCACAGAGTGGACCAGGACATCACCAGACATTCTAAACAGAACACATTCACATAGTGGACCAGGACATCACCAGACATTATAAACAGAACACATTCACAAATTGGACCAGGTCATCACCAGACATTCTAAACAGAACACATTCACATAGTGGACCTCCACATCACCAGACATTCTAAACAGAACACATTCACATAGTGGACCAGGACATCACCAAACATTCTAAACAGAACACATTCACATAGTGGACCAGGACATCACCAGACATTCTAAACAGAACACATTCACATAGTGGACCTCCACATCACCAGACATTCTAAACAGAACACATTCACATAGGGGACCAAGACATCACCAGACAATCTAAACAGAACACATTCGCATAGTGGACCAGGACATCACCAAACATTCTAAACAGAACACATTCACATAGTGGACCAGGACATCACCAGACATTTTAAACAGAACACATTCACATTGTGGACCAGGACATCACCAGACATTCTAAACAGAACACATTCACATAGTGGACCAGGACATCACCAGACATTCTAAACAGAACACATTCACATAGTGGACCTCCACATCACCAGATATTCTAAACAGAACACATTCACATAGTGGACCTCCACATCACCAGACATTCTAAACAGAACACATTCACATAGTGGACCTCCACATCACCAGACATTCTAAACAGAACACATTCACATTGTGGACAAGGACATCACAAGACATTCTAAACAGAACACATTCACATAGTGGACCAGGACATCACCAGACATTCTAAACAGAACACATTCACATAGTGGACCAGGACAACACCAGACATTCTAAAGAGAACACATTCACATAGTGGACCAGGACATCACCAGACATTCTAAACAGAACACATTCACATAGTGGACCAGGACATCACCAGGCATTCTAAACAGAACACATTCACATAGTGGACCAGGACATCACCAGACATTCTAAACAGAACACATTCACACAGTGGACCAGGACATCACCAGACATTCTAAACAGAACACATTCACAAAGTGGACCTCCACATCACCAGACATTCTAAACAGAACACATCCACATAGTGGACCTCCACATCACCAGACATTCTAAACAGAACACATCCACATAGTGGACCAGGACATCAACAGACATTCTAAACAGAACACATTCACATAGTGGACAAGGACATCACCAGACATTCTAAACAGAACACATTCACATAGTGGACCAGGACATCACCAGACATTCTAAACAGAACACATTCACATAGTGGACCAGGAAATCACCAGACATTCTAAACAGAACACATTCACGTAGGGGACCGGGACATCACCAGACATTCTAAACAGAAAACATTCACATAGTGGACCAGGACATCACCTGACATTCTAAACAGAACACATTCACATAGTGGACCTCCACATCACCAGACATTCTAAACAGAACACATTCACATAGTGGACCAGGACAACACCAGACATTCTAAAGAGAACACATTCACATAGTGGACCAGGACATCACCAGACATTCTAAACAGAACACATTCACATAGTGGACCAGGACATCACCAGACATTCTAAACAGAACACATTCACATAGTGGACCTCCACATCACCAGACATTCTAAACAGAACACATTCACATAGTGGACCAGGACATCACCAGACATTCTATACAGAACACATTCACATAGTGGACCAGGACATCACCAGGCATTCTAAACAGAACACATTCACATAGTGGACCAGGACATCACCGGACATTCTAAACAGAACACATTCACAAAGTGGACCTCCACATCACCAGACATTCTAAACAGAACACATCCACATAGTGGATCTCCACATCACCAGACATTCTAAACAGAACACATCCACATAGTGGACCAGGACATCACCAGACATTCTAAACAGAACACATTCACATAGTGGACAAGGACATCACCAGACATTCTAAACAGAACACATTCACATAGTGGACCTCCACATCACCAGACATTCTAAACAGAACACATTCACATAGTGGACCAGGACATCACCAGACATTCTAAACACAACACATTCACATAGTGGACCAGGACATCACCAGACATTCTAAACAGAACACATTCACATAGTGGACCAGGACATCACCAGACATTCTAAACAGAACACATTCACATAGTGGACCAGGACATCACCTGACATTCTAAACAGAACACATTCACATAGTGCACCTCCACATCACCAGACATTCTAAACAGAACACATTCACGTAGGGGACCGGGACATCACCAGACATTTTAAACAGAACACATTCACATTGTGGACCTCCACATCACCAGACATTCTAAACAGAACACATTCACATAGTGGACCTCCAGATCACCAGACATTCTAAACAGAACACATTCACATTGTGGACAAGGACATCACCAGACATTCTAAACAGAACACATTCACATAGTGGACCAGGACATCACCAGACATTCTAAACAGAAAACATTCACATAGTGGACCAGGACATCACCTGACATTCTAAACAGAACACATTCACATAGTGGACCTCCACATCACCAGACATTCTAAACAGAACACATTCACATAGTGGACCAGGACAACACCAGACATTCTAAAGAGAACACATTCACATAGTGGACCAGGACATCACCAGACATTCTAAACAGAACACATTCACATAGTGGACCAGGACATCACCAGACATTCTATACAGAACACATTCACATAGTGGACCAGGACATCACCAGGCATTCTAAACAGAACACATTCACATAGTGGACCAGGACATCACCAGACATTCTAAACAGAACACATTCACACAGTGGACCAGGACATCACCAGACATTCTAAACAGAACACATTCACATAGTGGACCAGGACATCACCTGACATTCTAAACAGAACACATTCACATAGTGGACCTCCACATCACCAGACATTCTAAACAGAACACATTCACGTAGGGGACCGGGACATCACCAGACATTTTAAACAGAACACATTCACATTGTGGACCAGGACATCACCAGACATTCTAAACAGAACACATTCACATAGTGGACCAGGACATCACCAGACATTCTAAACAGAACACATTCACATAGTGGACCTCTACATCACCAGACATTCTAAACAGAACACATTCACATAGTGGACCAGGACATCACCAGACATTCTAAACAGAACACATTCACATAGTGGACCAGGACATCACCAGACATTCTAAACAGAACACATTCACATAGTGGACCTCCACATCACCAGACATTCTAAACAGAACACATTCACATAGTGGACCTCCACATCACCAGACATTCTAAACAGAACACATTCACATTGTGGACAAGGACATCACCAGACATTCTAAACAGAACACATTCACATAGTGGACCAGGACATCACCAGACATTCTAAACAGAAAACATTCACATAGTGGACCAGGACCTCACCTGACATTCTAAACAGAACACATTCACATAGTGGATCTCCACATCACCAGACATTCTAAACAGAACACATTCACATAGTGGACCAGGACATCACCAGACATTCTATACAGAACACATTCACATAGTGGACCAGGACATCACCAGGCATTCTAAACAGAACACATTCACATAGTGGACCCGGACATCACCAGACATTCTAAACAGAACACATTCACACAGTGGACCAGGACATCACCAGACATTCTAAACAGAACACATTCACAAAGTGGACCTCCACATCACCAGACATTCTAAACAGAACACATCCACATAGTGGACCTCCACATCACCAGACATTCTAAACAGAACACATCCACATAGTGGACCAGGACATCACCAGACATTCTAAACAGAACACATTCACATAGTGGACCAGGACATCACCAGACATTCTAAACAGAACACATTCACATAGTGGACCGGGACATCACCAGACATTCTAAACAGAACACATTCACGTAGGGGACCGGGACATCACCAGACATTTTAAACAGAACACATTCACATAGTGGACCAGGACATCACCAGACATTCTAAACAGAACACATTCACATAGTGGACCAGGACATCACCTGACATTCTAAACAGAACACATTCACATAGTGGACATCCACATCACCAGACATTCTAAACAGAACACATTCACACAGTGGACCAGGACATCACCAGACATTCTAAACAGAACACATTCACAAAGTGGACCTCCACATCACCAGACATTCTAAACAGAACACATCCACATAGTGGACCTCCACATCACCAGACATTCTAAACAGAACACATCCACATAGTGGACCAGGACATCACCAGACATTCTAAACAGAACACATTCACATAGTGGACAAGGACATCACCAGACATTCTAAACAGAACACATTCACATAGTGGACCTCCACATCACCAGACATTCTAAACAGAACACATTCACATAGTGGACCAGGACATCACCAGACATTCTAAACAGAACACATTCACGTAGGGGACCGGGACATCACTAGACATTTTAAACAGAACACATTCACATAGTGGACCAGGACATCACCAGACATTCTAAACAGAACACATTCACATAGTGGACCAGGACATCACCTGACATTCTAAACAGAACACATTCACATAGTGGACCTCCACATCACCAGACATTCTAAACAGAACACATTCACATAGTGGACCAGGACAACACCAGACATTCTAAAGAGAACATATTCACATAGTGGACCAGGACATCACCAGACATTCTAAACAGAACACATTCACATAGTGGACCAGGACATCACCAGACATTCTAAACAGAACACATTCACATAGTGGACCTCCACATCACCAGACATTCTAAACAGAACACATTCACATAGTGGACCAGGACATCACCAGACATTCTATACAGAACACATTCACATAGTGGACCAGGACATCACCAGGCATTCTAAACAGAACACATTCACATAGTGGACCAGGACATCACCAGACATTCTAAACAGAACACATTCACACAGTGGACCAGGACATCACCAGACATTCTAAACAGAACACATTCACAAAGTGGACCTCCACATCACCAGACATTCTAAGCAGAACACATCCACATAGTGGACCAGGACATCACCAGACATTCTAAACAGAACACATTCACATAGTGGACAAGGACATCACCAGACATTCTAAACAGAACACATTCACATAGTGGACCTCCACATCACCAGACATTCTAAACAGAACACATTCACATAGTGGACCAGGACAACACCAGACATTCTAAAGAGAACACATTCACATAGTGGACCAGGACATCACCAGACATTCTAAACAGAACACATTCACATAGTGGACCAGGACATCACCAGACATTCTAAACAGAACACATTCACATAGTGGACCTCCACATCACCAGACATTCTAAACAGAACACATTTACATAGTGGACCAGGACATCACCAGACATTCTATACAGAACACATTCACATAGTGGACCAGGACATCACCAGGCATTCTAAACAGAACACATTCACATAGTGGACCAGGACATCACCAGACATTCTAAACAGAACACATTCACACAGTGGACCAGGACATCACCAGACATTCTAAACAGAACACATTCACAAAGTGGACCTCCACATCACCAGACATTCTAAACAGAACACATCCACATAGTGGACCTCCACATCACCAGACATTCTAAACAGAACACATCCACATAGTGGACCAGGACATCACCAGACATTCTAAACAGAACACATTCACATAGTGGACAAGGACATCACCAGACATTCTAAACAGAACACATTCACATAGTGGACCTCCACATCACCAGACATTCTAAACAGAACACATTCACATAGTGGACCAGGACATCACCAGACATTCTAAACAGAACACATTCACATAGTGGACCAGGACATCACCAGACATTCTAAACAGAACACATTCACATAGTGGACCTCCACATCACCAGACATTCTATACAGAACACATTCACATAGTGGACCAGGACATCACCAGGCATTCTAAACAGAACACATTCACATAGTGGACCAGGACATCACCAGACATTCTAAACAGAACACATTCACAAAGTGGACCTCCACATCACCAGACATTCTAAACAGAACACATCCACATAGTGGACCTCCACATCACCAGACATTCTAAACAGAACACATCCACATAGTGGACCAGGACATCACCTGACATTCTAAACAGAACACATTCACATAGTGGACCTCCACATCACCAGACATTCTAAACAGAACACATTCACGTAGGGGACCGGGACATCACCAGACATTCTAAACAGAACACATTCACATAGTGGACCAGGACATCACCAGACATTCTAAACAGAACACATTCACGTAGGGGACCGGGACATCACCAGACATTTTAAACAGAACACATTCACATAGTGGACCAGGACATCACCAGACATTCTAAACAGAACACATTCACATAGTGGACCAGGACATCACCTGACATTCTAAACAGAACACATTCACATAGTGGACATCCACATCACCAGACATTCTAAACAGAACACATTCACATTGTGGACAAGGACATCACCAGACATTCTAAACAGAACACATTCACATAGTGGACCAGGACATCACCAGACATTCTAAACAGAACACATTCACTTAGGTGACCGGGACATCACCAGACATTTTAAACAGAACACATTCACATTGTGGACCAGGACATCACCAGACATTCTAAACAGAACACATTCACATAGTGGACCAGGACATCACCAGACATTCTAAACAGAACACATTCACATAGTGGACCAGGACATCACCAGACATTCTAAACAGAACACATTCACATAGTGGACCTCCACATCACCAGACATTCTAAACAGAACACATTTACATAGTGGACCAGGACATCACCAGACATTCTATACAGAACACATTCACATAGTGGACCAGGACATCACCAGGCATTCTAAACAGAACACATTCACATAGTGGACCAGGACATCACCAGACATTCTAAACAGAACACATTCACACAGTGGACCAGGACATCACCAGACATTCTAAACAGAACACATTCACAAAGTGGACCTCCACATCACCAGACATTCTAAACAGAACACATCCACATAGTGGACCTCCACATCACCAGACATTCTAAACAGAACACATCCACATAGTGGACCAGGACATCACCAGACATTCTAAACAGAACACATTCACATAGTGGACAAGGACATCACCAGACATTCTAAACAGAACACATTCACATAGTGGACCTCCACATCACCAGACATTCTAAACAGAACACATTTACATAGTGGACCAGGACATCACCAGACATTCTATACAGAACACATTCACATAGTGGACCAGGACATCACCAGGCATTCTAAACAGAACACATTCACATAGTGGACCAGGACATCACCAGACATTCTAAACAGAACACATTCACACAGTGGACCAGGACATCACCAGACATTCTAAACAGAACACATTCACAAAGTGGACCTCCACATCACCAGACATTCTAAACAGAACACATCCACATAGTGGACCTCCACATCACCAGACATTCTAAACAGAACACATCCACATAGTGGACCAGGACATCACCAGACATTCTAAACAGAACACATTCACATAGTGGACAAGGACATCACCAGACATTCTAAACAGAACACATTCACATAGTGGACCTCCACATCACCAGACATTCTAAACAGAACACATTCACATAGTGGACCAGGACATCACCAGACATTCTAAACAGAACACATTCACATAGTGGACCAGGACATCACCAGACATTCTAAACAGAACACATTCACGTAGGGGACCGGGACATCACCAGACATTTTAAACAGAACACATTCACATAGTGGACCAGGACATCACCAGACATTCTAAACAGAACACATTCACATAGTGGACCAGGACATCACCTGACATTCTAAACAGAACACATTCACATAGTGGACATCCACATCACCAGACATTCTAAACAGAACACATTCACATTGTGGACAAGGACATCAACAGACATTCTAAACAGAACACATTCACATAGTGGACCAGGACATCACCAGACATTCTAAACAGAACACATTCACATAGTGGACCAGGACAACACCAGACATTCTAAAGAGAACACATTCACATAGTGGACCAGTACATCACCAGACATTCTAAACAGAACACATTCACATAGTGGACCAGGACATCACCAGACATTCTAAACAGAACACATTCACATAGTGGACCAGGACATCACCAGACATTCTAAACAGAACACATTCACATAGTGGACCTCCACATCACCAGACATTCTATACAGAACACATTCACATAGTGGACCAGGACATCACCAGGCGTTCTAAACAGAACACATTCACATAGTGGACCAGGACATCACCAGACATTCTAAACAGAACACATTCACACAGTGGACCAGGACATCACCAGACATTCTAAACAGAACACATTCACATAGTGGACCAGGACATCACCAGACATTCTAAACAGAACACATTCACATAGTGGACCAAGGACATCACCAGACATTCTAAACAGAACACATTCACAAAGTGGACCTCCACATCACCAGACATTCTAAACAGAACACATCCACATAGTGGACCTCCACATCACCAGACATTCTAAACAGAACACATCCACATAGTGGACCAGGACATCACCTGACATTCTAAACAGAACACATTCACATAGTGGACCTCCACATCACCAGACATTCTAAACAGAACACATTCACGTAGGGGACCAGGACATCACCAGACATTCTAAACAGAACACATTCACATAGTGGACCAGGACATCACCAGACATTCTAAACAGAACACATTCACGTAGGGGACCGGGACATCACCAGACATTTTAAACAGAACACATTCACATAGTGGACCAGGACATCACCAGACATTCTAAACAGAACACATTCACATAGTGGACCAGGACATCACCTGACATTCTAAACAGAACACATTCACATAGTGGACATCCACATCACCAGACATTCTAAACAGAACACATTCACATTGTGGACAAGGACATCACCAGACATTCTAAACAGAACACATTCACATAGTGGACCAGGACATCACCAGACATTCTAAACAGAACACATTCACTTAGGTGACCGGGACATCACCAGACATTTTAAACAGAACACATTCACATTGTGGACCAGGACATCACCAGACATTCTAAACAGAACACATTCACATAGTGGACCAGGACATCACCAGACATTCTAAACAGAACACATTCACATAGTGGACCGGGACATCACCTGACATTCTAAACAGAACACATTCACATAGTGGACCTCCACATCACCAGACATTCTAAACAGAACACATTCACATTGTGGACAAGGACATCACCAGACATTCTAAACAGAACACATTCACATAGTGGACCAGGACATCACCAGACATTCTAAACAGAACACATTCACATAGTGGACCAGGACAACACCAGACATTCTAAAGAGAACACATTCACATAGTGGACCAGTACATCACCAGACATTCTAAACAGAACACATTCACATAGTGGACCAGGACATCACCAGACATTCTAAACAGAACACATTCACATAGTGGACCAGGACATCACCAGACATTCTAAACAGAACACATTCACATAGTGGACCTCCACATCACCAGACATTCTATACAGAACACATTCACATAGTGGACCAGGACATCACCAGGCATTCTAAACAGAACACATTCACATAGTGGACCAGGACATCACCAGACATTCTAAACAGAACACATTCACACAGTGGACCAGGACATCACCAGACATTCTAAACAGAACACATTCACAAAGTGGACCTCCACATCACCAGACATTCTAAACAGAACACATCCACATAGTGGACCTCCACATCACCAGACATTCTAAACAGAACACATCCACATAGTGGACCAGGACATCACCTGACATTCTAAACAGAACACATTCACATAGTGGACCTCCACATCACCAGACATTCTAAACAGAACACATTCACGTAGGGGACCGGGACATCACCAGACATTTTAAACAGAACACATTCACATTGTGGACCAGGACATCACCAGACATTCTAAACAGAACACATTCACATAGTGGACCTCCACATCACCAGACATTCTAAACAGAACACATTCACAAAGTGGACCTCCACATCACCAGACATTCTAAACAGAACACATCCACATAGTGGACCTCCACATCACCAGACATTCTAAACAGAACACATCCACATAGTGGACCAGGACATCACCAGACATTCTAAACAGAACACATTCACGTAGGGGACCGGGACATCACCAGACATTTTAAACAGAACACATTCACATAGTGGACCAGGACATCACCAGACATTCTAAACAGAACACATTCACATAGTGGACCAGGACATCTTCTGACATTCTAAACAGAACACATTCACATAGTGGACATCCACATCACCAGACATTCTAAACAGAACACATTCACATTGTGGACAAGGACATCACCAGACATTCTAAACAGAACACATTCACATAGTGGACCAGGACATCACCAGACATTCTAAACAGAACACATTCACTTAGGTGACCGGGACATCACCAGACATTTTAAACAGAACACATTCACATTGTGGACCAGGACATCACCAGACATTCTAAACAGAACACATTCACATAGTGGACCAGGACATCACCAGACATTCTAAACAGAACACATTCACATAGTGGACCAGGACATCACCTGACATTCTAAACAGAACACATTCACATAGTGGACCTCCACATCACCAGACATTCTAAACAGAACACATTCACGTAGGGGACCGGGACATCACCAGACATTTTAAACAGAACACATTCACATTGTGGACCAGGACATCACCAGACATTCTAAACAGAACACATTCACATAGTGGACCAGGACATCACCAGACATTCTAAACAGAACACATTCACATAGTGGACCTCTACATCACCAGACATTCTAAACAGAACACATTCACATAGTGGACCAGGACATCACCAGACATTCTAAACAGAACACATTCACATAGTGGACCAGGACATCACCAGACATTCTAAACAGAACACATTCACATAGTGGACCTCCACATCACCAGACATTCTAAACAGAACACATTCACATAGTGGACCTCCACATCACCAGACATTCTAAACAGAACACATTCACATTGTGGACAAGGACATCACCAGACATTCTAAACAGAACACATTCACATAGTGGCCCAGGACATCACCAGACATTCTAAACAGAACACATTCACATAGTGGACCAGAACAACACCAGACATTCTAAAGAGAACACATTCACATAGTGGACCAGTACATCACCAGACATTCTAAACAGAACACATTCACATAGTGGACCAGGACATCACCAGACATTCTAAACAGAACACATTCACATAGTGGACCAGGACATCACCAGACATTCTAAACAGAACACATTCACATAGTGGACCAGGACATCACCAGACATTCTAAACAGAACACATTCACAAAGTGGACCTCCACATCACCAGACATTCTAAACAGAACACATTCACATAGTGGACCAGGACATCACCAGACATTCTAAACAGAACACATTCACATAGTGGACCTCTACATCACCAGACATTCTAAACAGAACACATTCACATAGTGGACCAGGACATCACCAGACATTCTAAACAGAACACATTCACATAGTGGACCAGGACATCACCTGACATTCTAAACAGAACACATTCACATAGTGGACCTCCACATCACCAGACATTCTAAACAGAACACATTCACGTAGGGGACCGGGACATCACCAGACATTTTAAACAGAACACATTCACATTGTGGACCAGGACATCACCAGACATTCTAAACAGAACACATTCACATAGTGGACCAGGACATCACCAGACATTCTAAACAGAACACATTCACATAGTGGACCTCTACATCACCAGACATTCTAAACAGAACACATTCACATAGTGGACCAGGACATCACCAGACATTCTAAACAGAACACATTCACATAGTGGACCAGGACATCACCAGACATTCTAAACAGAACACATTCACATAGTGGACCTCCACATCACCAGACATTCTAAACAGAACACATTCACATAGTGGACCTCCACATCACCAGACATTCTAAACAGAACACATTCACATTGTGGACAAGGACATCACCAGACATTCTAAACAGAACACATTCACATAGTGGACCAGGACATCACCAGACATTCTAAACAGAACACATTCACATAGTGGACCAGGACAACACCAGACATTCTAAAGAGAACACATTCACATAGTGGACCAGTACATCACCAGACATTCTAAACAGAACACATTCACATAGTGGACCAGGACATCACCAGACATTCTAAACAGAACACATTCACATAGTGGACCAGGACATCACCAGACATTCTAAACAGAACACATTCACATAGTGGACCTCCACATCACCAGACATTCTATACAGAACACATTCACATAGTGGACCAGGACATCACCAGGCATTCTAAACAGAACACATTCACATAGTGGACCAGGACATCACCAGACATTCTAAACAGAACACATTCACACAGTGGACCAGGACATCACCAGACATTCTAAACAGAACACATTCACAAAGTGGACCTCCACATCACCAGACATTCTAAACAGAACACATCCACATAGTGGACCTCCACATCACCAGACATTCTAAACAGAACACATTCACATAGTGGACCTCCACATCACCAGACATTCTAAACAGAACACATTCACGTAGGGGACCGGGACATCACCAGACATTTTAAACAGAACACATTCACATTGTGGACCAGGACATCACCAGACATTCTAAAGAGAACACATTCACATAGTGGACCTCCACATCACCAGACATTCTAAACAGAACACATTCACAAAGTGGACCTCCACATCACCAGACATTCTAAACAGAACACATCCACATAGTGGACCTAGACATCACCAGACATTCTAAACAGAACACATCCACATAGTGGACCAGGACATCACCAGACATTCTAAACAGAACACATTCACATAGTGGACCTCCACATCACCAGACATTCTAAACAGAACACATTCACATAGTGGACCAGGACATCACCAGACATTCTAAACAGAACACATTCACGTAGGGGACCGGGACATCACCAGACATTCTAAACAGAACACATTCACATAGTGGACCAGGACATCACCAGACATTCTATACAGAACACATTCACATAGTGGACCTCCACATCACCAGACATTCTAAACAGAACACATTCACATAGTGGACCAGGACATCACCAGACATTCTAAACAGAACACATTCACATAGTGGACCAGGACATCACCAGACATTCTAAACAGAACACATTCACGTAGGGGACCGGGACATCACCAGACATTTTAAACAGAACACATTCACATAGTGGACCAGGACATCACCAGACATTCTAAACAGAACACATTCACATAGTGGACCAGGACATCACCTGACATTCTAAACAGAACACATTCACATAGTGGACCTCCACATCACCAGACATTCTAAACAGAACACATTCACGTAGGGGACCGGGACATCACCAGACATTTTAAACAGAACACATTCACATTGTGGACCAGGACATCACCAGACATTCTAAACAGAACACATTCACATAGTGGACCAGGACATCACCAGACATTCTAAACAGAACACATTCACATAGTGGACCTCTACATCACCAGACATTCTAAACAGAACACATTCACATAGTGGACCAGGACATCACCAGACATTCTAAACAGAACACATTCACATAGTGGACCAGGACATCACCAGACATTCTAAACAGAACACATTCACATAGTGGACCTCCACATCACCAGACATTCTAAACAGAACACATTCACATAGTGGACCTCCACATCACCAGACATTCTAAACAGAACACATTCACATTGTGGACAAGGACATCACCAGACATTCTAAACAGAACACATTCACATAGTGGCCCAGGACATCACCAGACATTCTAAACAGAACACATTCACATAGTGGACCAGGACAACACCAGACATTCTAATGAGAACACATTCACATAGTGGACCAGTACATCATCAGACATTCTAAACAGAACACATTCACATAGTGGACCAGGACATCACCAGACATTCTAAACAGAACACATTCACATAGTGGACCAGGACATCACCAGACATTCTAAACAGAACACATTCACATAGTGGACCAGGACATCACCAGACATTCTAAACAGAACACATTCACAAAGTGGACCTCCACATCACCAGACATTCTAAACAGAACACATTCACATAGTGGACCAGGACATCACCAGACATTCTAAACAGAACACATTCACATAGTGGACCTCTACATCACCAGACATTCTAAACAGAACACATTCACATAGTGGACCAGGACATCACCAGACATTCTAAACAGAACACATTCACATAGTGGACCAGGACATCACCTGACATTCTAAACAGAACACATTCACATAGTGGACCTCCACATCACCAGACATTCTAAACAGAACACATTCACGTAGGGGACCGGGACATCACCAGACATTTTAAACAGAACACATTCACATTGTGGACCAGGACATCACCAGACATTCTAAACAGAACACATTCACATAGTGGACCAGGACATCACCAGACATTCTAAACAGAACACATTCACATAGTGGACCTCTACATCACCAGACATTCTAAACAGAACACATTCACATAGTGGACCAGGACATCACCAGACATTCTAAACAGAACACATTCACATAGTGGACCTCCACATCACCAGACATTCTAAACAGAACAAATTCACATAGTGGACCTCCACATCACCAGACATTCTAAACAGAACACATTCACATTGTGGACAAGGACATCACCAGACATTCTAAACAGAACACATTCACATAGTGGCCCAGGACATCACCAGACATTCTAAACAGAACACATTCACATAGTGGACCAGGACAACACCAGACATTCTAAAGAGAACACATTCACATAGTGGACCAGTACATCACCAGACATTCTAAACAGAACACATTCACATAGTGGACCAGGACATCACCAGACATTCTAAACAGAACACATTCACATAGTGGACCAGGACATCACTAGACATTCTAAACAGAACACATTCACATAGTGGACCAGGACATCACCAGACATTCTAAACAGAACACATTCACATAGTGGACCAGGACATCACCAGACATTCTAAACAGAACACATTCACATAGTGGACCTCCACATCACCAGACATTCTAAACAGAACACATTCACATAGTGGACCAGGACATCACCAGACATTATAAACAGAACACATTCACAAAGTGGACCTCCACATCACCAGACATTCTAAACAGAACACATTCACATAGTGGACCAGGACATCACCAGACATTCTAAACAGAACACATTCACATAGTGGACCAGGACATCACCAGACATTCTAAACAGAACACATTCACATAGGGGACCAGGACATCACCAGACATTCTAAACAGAACACATTCACATAGTGGACCTCTACATCACCAGACATTCTAAACAGAACACATTCACATAGTGGACCTCCACATCACCAGACATTCTATACAGAACACATTCACATAGTGGACCAGGACATCACCAGGCATTCTAAACAGAACACATTCACATAGTGGACCAGGACATCACCAGACATTCTAAACAGAACACATTCACACAGTGGACCAGGACATCACCAGACATTCTAAACAGAACACATTCACAAAGTGGACCTCCACATCACCAGACATTCTAAACAGAACACATCCACATAGTGGACCTCCACATCACCAGACATTCTAAACAGAACACATCCACATAGTGGACCAGGACATCACCTGACATTCTAAACAGAACACATTCACATAGTGGACCTCCACATCACCAGACATTCTAAACAGAACACATTCACGTAGGGGACCGGGACATCACCAGACATTTTAAACAGAACACATTCACATTGTGGACCAGGACATCACCAGACATTCTAAACAGAACACATTCACATAGTGGACCTCCACATCACCAGACATTCTAAACAGAACACATTCACAAAGTGGACCTCCACATCACCAGACATTCTAAACAGAACACATCCACATAGTGGACCTAGACATCACCAGACATTCTAAACAGAACACATTCACATAGTGGACCAGGACATCACCAGACATTCTAAACAGAACACATTCACGTAGGGGACCGGGACATCACCAGACATTTTAAACAGAACACATTCACATTGTGGACCAGGACAACACCAGACATTCTAAACAGAACACATTCACATAGTGGACCTCCACATCACCAGACATTCTAAACAGAACACATTCACATAGTGGACCAGGACATCACCAGACATTCTAAACAGAACACATTCACATAGTGGACCTCTACATCACCAGACATTCTAAACAGAACACATTCACATAGTGGACCAGGACATCACCAGACATTCTAAACAGAACACATTCACATAGTGGACCAGGACATCACCAGACATTCTAAACAGAACACATTCACATAGTGGACCTCCACATCACCAGACATTCTAAACAGAACACATTCACATAGTGGACCTCCACATCACCAGACATTCTAAACAGAACACATTCACATTGTGGACAAGGACATCACCAGACATTCTAAACAGAACACATTCACATAGTGGACCAGGACATCACCAGACATTCTAAACAGAACACATTCACATAGTGGACCAGGACAACACCAGACATTCTAAAGAGAACACATTCACATAGTGGACCAGTACATCACCAGACATTCTAAACAGAACACATTCACATAGTGGACCAGGACATCACCAGACATTCTAAACAGAACACATTCACATAGTGGACCAGGACATCACCAGACATTCTAAACAGAACACATTCACATAGTGGACCAGGACATAGCCAGACATTCTAAACAGAACACATTCACAAAGTGGACCTCCACATCACCAGACATTCTAAACAGAACACATCCACATAGTGGACCTCTACATCACCAGACATTCTAAACAGAACACATCCACATAGTGGACCAGGACATCACCTGACATTCTAAACAGAACACATTCACGTAGTGGACCAGGACATCACCAGACATTCTAAACAGAACACATTCACATAGTGGATCTCCACATCACCAGACATTCTAAACAGAACACATTCACATAGTAGACCTCCACATCACCAGACATTCTAAACAGAACACATTCACATAGTGGACCAGGACATCACCAGACATTCTAAACAGAACACATTCACATAGTGGCCCAGGACATCACCAGACATTCTAAACAGAACACATTCACATAGTGGACCAGGACAACACCAGACATTCTAATGAGAACACATTCACATAGTGGACCAGTACATCATCAGACATTCTAAACAGAACACATTCACATAGTGGACCAGGACATCACCAGACATTCTAAACAGAACACATTCACATAGTGGACCAGGACATCACCAGACATTCTAAACAGAACACATTCACATAGTGGACCAGGACATCACCAGACATTCTAAACAGAACACATTCACAAAGTGGACCTCCACATCACCAGACATTCTAAACAGAACACATTCACATAGTGGACCAGGACATCACCAGACATTCTAAACAGAACACATTCACATAGTGGACCTCTACATCACCAGACATTCTAAACAGAACACATTCACATAGTGGACCAGGACATCACCAGACATTCTAAACAGAACACATTCACATAGTGGACCAGGACATCACCTGACATTCTAAACAGAACACATTCACATAGTGGACCTCCACATCACCAGACATTCTAAACAGAACACATTCACGTAGGGGACCGGGACATCACCAGACATTTTAAACAGAACACATTCACATTGTGGACCAGGACATCACCAGACATTCTAAACAGAACACATTCACATAGTGGACCAGGACATCACCAGACATTCTAAACAGAACACATTCACATAGTGGACCTCTACATCACCAGACATTCTAAACAGAACACATTCACATAGTGGACCAGGACATCACCAGACATTCTAAACAGAACACATTCACATAGTGGACCTCCACATCACCAGACATTCTAAACAGAACAAATTCACATAGTGGACCTCCACATCACCAGACATTCTAAACAGAACACATTCACATTGTGGACAAGGACATCACCAGACATTCTAAACAGAACACATTCACATAGTGGCCCAGGACATCACCAGACATTCTAAACAGAACACATTCACATAGTGGACCAGGACAACACCAGACATTCTAAAGAGAACACATTCACATAGTGGACCAGTACATCACCAGACATTCTAAACAGAACACATTCACATAGTGGACCAGGACATCACCAGACATTCTAAACAGAACACATTCACATAGTGGACCAGGACATCACTAGACATTCTAAACAGAACACATTCACATAGTGGACCAGGACATCACCAGACATTCTAAACAGAACACATTCACATAGTGGACCAGGACATCACCAGACATTCTAAACAGAACACATTCACATAGTGGACCTCCACATCACCAGACATTCTAAACAGAACACATTCACATAGTGGACCAGGACATCACCAGACATTATAAACAGAACACATTCACAAAGTGGACCTCCACATCACCAGACATTCTAAACAGAACACATTCACATAGTGGACCAGGACATCACCAGACATTCTAAACAGAACACATTCACATAGTGGACCAGGACATCACCAGACATTCTAAACAGAACACATTCACATAGGGGACCAGGACATCACCAGACATTCTAAACAGAACACATTCACATAGTGGACCTCTACATCACCAGACATTCTAAACAGAACACATTCACATAGTGGACCTCCACATCACCAGACATTCTATACAGAACACATTCACATAGTGGACCAGGACATCACCAGGCATTCTAAACAGAACACATTCACATAGTGGACCAGGACATCACCAGACATTCTAAACAGAACACATTCACACAGTGGACCAGGACATCACCAGACATTCTAAACAGAACACATTCACAAAGTGGACCTCCACATCACCAGACATTCTAAACAGAACACATCCACATAGTGGACCTCCACATCACCAGACATTCTAAACAGAACACATCCACATAGTGGACCAGGACATCACCTGACATTCTAAACAGAACACATTCACATAGTGGACCTCCACATCACCAGACATTCTAAACAGAACACATTCACGTAGGGGACCGGGACATCACCAGACATTTTAAACAGAACACATTCACATTGTGGACCAGGACATCACCAGACATTCTAAACAGAACACATTCACATAGTGGACCTCCACATCACCAGACATTCTAAACAGAACACATTCACAAAGTGGACCTCCACATCACCAGACATTCTAAACAGAACACATCCACATAGTGGACCTAGACATCACCAGACATTCTAAACAGAACACATTCACATAGTGGACCAGGACATCACCAGACATTCTAAACAGAACACATTCACGTAGGGGACCGGGACATCACCAGACATTTTAAACAGAACACATTCACATTGTGGACCAGGACAACACCAGACATTCTAAACAGAACACATTCACATAGTGGACCTCCACATCACCAGACATTCTAAACAGAACACATTCACATAGTGGACCAGGACATCACCAGACATTCTAAACAGAACACATTCACATAGTGGACCTCTACATCACCAGACATTCTAAACAGAACACATTCACATAGTGGACCAGGACATCACCAGACATTCTAAACAGAACACATTCACATAGTGGACCAGGACATCACCAGACATTCTAAACAGAACACATTCACATAGTGGACCTCCACATCACCAGACATTCTAAACAGAACACATTCACATAGTGGACCTCCACATCACCAGACATTCTAAACAGAACACATTCACATTGTGGACAAGGACATCACCAGACATTCTAAACAGAACACATTCACATAGTGGACCAGGACATCACCAGACATTCTAAACAGAACACATTCACATAGTGGACCAGGACAACACCAGACATTCTAAAGAGAACACATTCACATAGTGGACCAGTACATCACCAGACATTCTAAACAGAACACATTCACATAGTGGACCAGGACATCACCAGACATTCTAAACAGAACACATTCACATAGTGGACCAGGACATCACCAGACATTCTAAACAGAACACATTCACATAGTGGACCAGGACATAGCCAGACATTCTAAACAGAACACATTCACAAAGTGGACCTCCACATCACCAGACATTCTAAACAGAACACATCCACATAGTGGACCTCTACATCACCAGACATTCTAAACAGAACACATCCACATAGTGGACCAGGACATCACCTGACATTCTAAACAGAACACATTCACGTAGTGGACCAGGACATCACCAGACATTCTAAACAGAACACATTCACATAGTGGACCAGGACATCACCAGACATTCTAAACAGAACACATTCACATAGTGGACCAGGACATAGCCAGACATTCTAAACAGAACACATTCACAAAGTGGACCTCCACATCACCAGACATTCTAAACAGAACACATCCACATAGTGGACCTCTACATCACCAGACATTCTAAACAGAACACATCCACATAGTGGACCAGGACATCACCTGACATTCTAAACAGAACACATTCACGTAGTGGACCAGGACATCACCAGACATTCTAAACAGAACACATTCACATAGTGGATCTCCACATCACCAGACATTCTAAACAGAACACATTCACATAGTAGACCTCCACATCACCAGACATTCTAAACAGAACACATTCACATAGTGGACCAGGACATCACCAGACATTCTAAACAGAACACATTCACATAGTGGACCAGGACATCACCAGACATTCTAAACAGAACACATCCACATAGTGGACCAGGACATCACCAGACATTCTAAACAGAACACATTCACATTGTGGACCAGGACATCACCAGACATTCTAAACAGAACACATTCACATAGTGGACCTCCACATCACCAGACATTCTAAACAGAACACATTCACATTGTGGACCAGGACATCACCAGACATTCTAAACAGAACACATTCACATTGTGGACCAGGACATCACCAGACATTCTAAACAGAACACATTCACATTGTGGACCAGGACATCACCAGACATTCTAAACAGAACACATCCACATAGTGGACCAGGACATCACCAGACATTCTAAACAGAACACATTCACGTAGGGGAGCGGGACATCACCAGACATTTTAAACAGAACACATTCACATAGTGGACCAGGACATCACCTGACATTCTAAACAGACCACATCCACATAGTGGACCAGGACATCACCAGACATTCTAAACAGACCACATCCACATAGTGGACCAGGACATCACCAGACATTCTAAACAGACCACATCCACATAGTGCAACATGAACATGTCTTTCCACTGTTGTGTTGCAGTTGGGTTGTTATTGCCATGATCCAACCACTGTGCAGCTCTGGAGTGGTACAAGGTACCTGGCAACCGCAGACACAGAAGCCTCACTAAACACAATCTCTATCTATGGCCCAGCGATCGATACAAAGCCTCCGTGGAGCCACAATTTAATATCAGCTATTTACTGGCCTCTGTCTTGTTGTACTCGAAGTCATCTCTCCTCCTCCTCTCTCTCCATATCTCCACTTCCTCTCTCTCTCCATCTCTCCTCCTCTCCTCTCTATATCTCCATCTCTCCTCCTTATCTCTCTCATCTCTCCTCCTCCTCTCTCTCCATCTCTCCTCCTTCTCCTCTCTCCATCTCTCCTCCTCTCTCTCCATCTCTCCTCCTCCTCTCTCCATCTCCCCTCTTCTCTCTCCATCTCTCCTCCTTATCTCTCTCTCTCCCTCTTTCTCTCCTCCTTATCTCTCTCTCATCTTTCCTCCTCTCTCTCCCTCCATCTCTCATCCTCTCCTCCTCCTCATCCACTCTCTCAACATCTCTCCTCCATCTCTCCTCCACCTCTATCTCCATCTCTCCA